>NC_134788.1:57381305-57706305 GCF_046742065.1 Oratosquilla oratoria
TTATTATTATTATTATTATTATTATTATTATTATTTCATGTATGAAAATATAACTTATATATTAGAATATTAAAATGCACGTTTATAGCATTTTGTAGTCTTGATTCTAACCAAATAACATCATCTTAAAAGTGGCTGATAACAGACGAATATTTTAATGCCGCAGTTATATTTTCCACCGCTAGGGTATACTGATGACGTAAAAGTTATTGTTTACATTCTTCAACATGGCCGGCACTCAATACGAAAGTGACTTCACTTCGAGTGAAGAAGAATGATAGGATTCGGATGCCCTTTCGTGTTCCAATGTGGGTACAGTACAAGGATACATGTACGAACCAATTAGGATATCGAAACAAAACTCAACTGACGAAGAAAATATCGAGAGCGAGGAATCTTCAGAGGATGAAGACCCAGAACGAGTAGGAAATAAGGACTAATGAGTTCGTCGGAATGCATTACTGCATGCACGCTTTATATACATAAATGCACACCACCAACCACATACCACACTAGACTGGACACATGTTTTCGTTGGTTCGTCATCAGACGTGCGGATGAGGTACTGAAGGCATGAAATGGTAGGCCTAGTACCTAGCAGACCATGATGGGCCAGGCCCCAGCATCCCCTTTTTTTTTTTTTTTTTTTTTTTTTTTTTTTTTTTTTTTTTTTTTTTTTTTTTTTTTTAATTCACACGACCACCAAGATGACCACGTCCACAGTGCATGGATAGTTCATCTGTTCATGCAAGGAGGAATTAATGCGTTTTACTAACTATCCTTGTTTTGGTTTGTTTAGAAAAGTCAAAGTGATAGTCAAAACCTACATGCCAGGTTCATCAGAGTCCATGTGTCCAGCCTCAAGCATGTCTGGTTCCCAATCAGGATCGATGTCCATCATGTTATCCATCATGTCGTCCACCACTGGATCCTCCTCACTACTGCTACGCCCCAAGACCCAAGGGTTGGTCCCATTTTGGCTCAGATAAGGCATCTGCTTCGGGAAGGGACGCAGAGACATTTGTGACGGGTTCAGTGTAGGTTGACGCCACCTCCTCCAGCCAAACTGGGCAACCACTCACTTGGACACCGACATCTTTGGTCACGACTCTTTGCACTGCTCCTGGTCTTATGGAAACCTGTTCAGGTTTGTGAAACTTCGGACTTGATGGCACAAAAGCTTGAGTTGCAATAAAGGTGGATTTCATAGGCTAGAATGATTGATCTATTATCTTCGCTACATAGGCGTTTTATTGTACCTTATCACAGGTAAAAACAATTTGTAATTCATGAATCCTTGAAACTTTTGCCTGTAAATATGAAGTTTGGGATAGATCAGGAGAGGATTCATCCATGCGCAGACTTTCTTGAAAGAAAGTCTGCGCATGGATGAATCCTCTCCTGATCTATCCCAAACTTCATATTTACAGGCAAAAGTTTCAAGGATTCATGAATTACAAATTGTTTTTACCTGTGATAAGGTACAATAAAACGACTGATAGGCAAAATCCGACACTCGCAAGCTCCAACACCTTTGGTTGTCTATTCCGACAAGTTTTTGTCACATTCGTTGAACCCGTTGTACTAAAACCAAGACTGAAGTTAAGTTATTATATTTCTTCTTGCTCAGTTATACTTCACTGAAATTCACTTAAGCTTATCTTGAATTTACTATGTAGCAGCAAAATTAACAACTGAACATTCCCATACCTTTTATAATATTTTACATTACAACACCCTTCCATCTTATTTCTTGTTATCATAATTTGCCTATATTCCTACAAAGCCATCTTATTATTGGGGTATTGGCTGCATGTTATTGTGGCAAAGTAGCATGTAGTTGATACTTTAGGGTCTATATAGGGCGCCCCTACGGACCAGAGCCACACATCATTTTGTCTGTGATAGAGGAGGACTCTGTTCATAGAGAAATGATGACACTTTTATTATACTGCGACTGTCCCTCCGTTATGCTGTCCCCCAACCCCTTGTTACTGTCCTGTACCATTTCTCTGAATATTCATTTCCTTTTTTCACCTACCCTGTGGTGGGGGATAGAATGCTGCCACCAAGTATTCCCACTTGAATCGTAAGAGGCGAGAAAAACGGGACGGGGATTAGGACTAGGCATCCTTCTCCCTGTAGCCCCACAGGGGACATTCCTAAAAAAAGTAAAGGCATAAGAGAGTCTAGGAGTTTTCCAACCAGTACCCTAAGGTTTGGGTCTTTTAATGTGTGTGGATGTAGTACAGATGAGAGTAAAAGGGAAGAGATAGGCAGTATGATTGTGAGAAGAAAGATGGATGTGTTGGCTTTGAGTGAAACTAATTTGAGAGGAAGGGGCGAGTGTGAGTTTGGAAGTGTAGTAGGGAGGTACTCAGGAGTGAAGATAGGGCGAGGGAGAGAAGGGGGTGGCTATACTAGTCAATGAAGAGATAGGTAAACGTGTAGTGGAGTGGAAGGAGGTTTATTCAAGTTTAATGTGGATGAAGGTGAAACTGGGAAAGGAAATGCGGGTTTTTGTAAGTGCACATGGGCATGGTAGTGTGAAGAGTGTAGAAGAAAGAGAGGTTTTTTGAATAGATTTAAATGAGTGCATAGAGGGATTAGGGAGAAACGTCAATGTAGTAGTATTGGGAGACCTTAATGCTAGGATAGAAAATTAACCAATAAACGGAGTGGTTGGGAAATGTGGAGAGATAGGTAAACGTGTAGTGGAGTGGAAGGAGGTTTCTTCAAGTTTAATGTGGATGAAGGTGAAACTGGGAAAGGAGATGTGGGTTTTTGTAAGTGCATATGGGCCTGGTAGTGAGAAGAGTGTAGAAAAAAGGGAGACTTTTTGGATAGATTTAAATGAGTGCATAGAGGGATTAGGGAGAAACGTCAATGTAGTTGTATTGGAAGACCTTAATGCTAGGGTAGGAAATGAACCAATATACGGAGTGATTGGAAAGTGTGGAGTTCCAGGAAAGAATCGTAGTGGAGAATTGATGGTGGAAATGTGTCTAGAAAGAGAATTGATGATAGCAAATACAGTGTTTCGGAAGAAAGTCAAGCATAAGTACACATGGGAGAGGGTGGTGGATGGAAGGGTGGTAGATAGAGCGTCAATGGACTATGTAGTGGTAGATAGGAGTATAATAGGAAGAGTTAAGGATGTACATGTGCTAAAGGGAGAGTAGGGGCATATCAGATCATTTTCTAGTGGAAGGTAAGTTGAGAGTGGAGGATAGATGGGGAAAGACGAAATGAACAGAGGGTAGGAAGGTGCTTAGAATGAACTGCTTGAATTAGAGAGAAGAGGAGAAGGAGTACAAGAAAAAAATGAGAGAGGAGTGAGAGGGAGTGAAGGATAGAGTAGAACTAGGCGTGGAGGAGGAATGGGGATGGTTCAAGAAGGGAGTCACAAGGTATGCAAAGATGGTGTGTGGAACAAGGAGGACGGGAGGAAATAGATGGAAGGGTAGTGAGTGGTGGCATGAGAAAGCAAAGAAGGTTGTAGGAGAAAAGAAGCGATCTTTCACAGATTGGTTACAAAACAGAACGAGGGAAACATATGAGAGGTACAAAGAGAAGAGAAGAGAAGTAAAGCACAAGGTAAAGGAGGCAAATAGGAGAGCAGATGTGAAATGGGGTAAGAGTATGACAGAAAATTTTGAAAGTAATAAAAAGATGTTTTGGAAAGAAATTAAAAGAGAAGGAGGCGAATCAAGTAGAGAAGAAAAGATAAAAGGTGCAGATGGAGAGATGATAATGGAAGAGAAGGCAATAAGAGGAAAATGGGCAGAGTATTATAGGGAGTTGCTAAATGTGAAGGAGGATAGGTAGGGAAAGATAGTTGCAGTGGGAAATGCTAAGAAAATGAGAGTGGTGAGTGAGGAAAATGGAGGAGAAATAAGGAAGGATGAAGTGAAGGCAGTTGTTAAGATGATGAAAGCAGGTGAGGCACCTGGTCTGGATGGATGCCATGCAGATTGTCTAAAAAAAGGAGGTACAGTGATGGTGGATTGACTAGTTAGGTTATTTGATGTTTTTTAAGAGAGGGTAGAGTGCCGGAGGACTGGAGGAGTGCCTGTATAGTCCCACTTTACAAGGGAAAATGGGACAAGTGTGAGTGTAGTAGTTTCAGAGGGATTAGCTTGTTAAGTGTAGTTAGGAAGGCTTATGGGAGGGTCTTGATTGAGAGGATTAGGAGAGGAACAGAGGGAGTAATTGGAGAGAAACAGAGGGAGTAATTGGTGAGGAACAGTGTGGGTGTAGGACAGGTAGGCGTTGTGTAGATCAGATTTTTGTGGTAAGACAAATATGTGAGAAAGTTATATGAAAAGGTAAGATGTTTTAGGGGCTTTTGTGGGTTTGGAAAAGGCTTACGACAGGGTAGACAGGAAGGCACTGTGGGAGGAATAGCAGATATACGGGATAGGAGGAAAGCTTCTAGGAGCTGTCAAGAGTTGTTACGAGAGTAGTAGAGAGTGTGTCAGGATTAGAAATGGAGAGAGTGAGTGGTTTGAGATAAAGGTGGCACTTCGTCAGGGATGTGTTATGTCACCCTGACTGTTCAATTTATACATGGATGGGGTGGTGCGAGAGATAAATGCAAGGGTAGTGGATCAGGGATTGGAGATGTTTAAAAGAAAATGAAGAAAAGTGGGAGATAAGCCAGCTGTTGTTTACAGACGACACTGCGCTTGTAGCAGGACCAGAAGAGGGATTGAGGAAAGTAATGACAGAATTTGGGAAAGTGCGTGAAAGAAGGAAGTTGAAGTTAAATGTGGGTAAAA
This sequence comes from Oratosquilla oratoria, assembly GCF_046742065.1. Taxonomy (NCBI): domain Eukaryota; kingdom Metazoa; phylum Arthropoda; class Malacostraca; order Stomatopoda; family Squillidae; genus Oratosquilla; species Oratosquilla oratoria. Next base: position 57,386,087 of record NC_134788.1, read on the forward strand.
CCTCTCCCCCTATCCCATCCAAGTCAGTAGCTACCACCCGGACTCGGCTCGCGGGCGGGCCCTAGCGGAGGAAATCTCCGTTCTGCTCCAGAAAGGAGCTTTAGAGGAAGTCTCGACTCCGGACCCAGGGTTCTACTCAAGGCTATTCCTAGTAGAAAAGACAACAGGGGGGTGGAGACCAGTCATCGATTTGTCTCCACTCAACAAGTTCCTTTCCCTGACGAAGTTCCGAATGGACACCCCAGAGTCCGTAAGGGCGTCTATCAGGGAAGGGGACTTCATGGTGTCACTGGACCTCCAAGATGCCTATTTCCAAATACCAGTGCATCCCTCCTCCAGGAAATTCCTCAGAATCATCCACAAGGGCAATACCTTCTAGTTCACCTGCCTATGCTTCGGACTTTCCACAGCACCTCAAGTCTTCACCAGAGTGTTCAAACTCGTTTTAGCGTGGTACCACTCCAAGGGAATTCGCCTACTCCGTTACCTGGACGATTGGCTGATCCTAGCACATTCCGCCCAGCTATGCCAAGAACACCTGAGAATGGTCCTAACCTTCGTCCGGAAATTGGGCACCGTAGTCAACCCGGAGAAGTCAGATTTCTTGCCAAACCAGAGATTCACATACCTGGGTATGGCCCTGGACTCATCCCTAATGAAGTCCTTCCCAGTAAAAAAGAGGATTCAGAATCTCACTTCTCTTGTCGCACAAGCACTATCGACCGGGTTCCTGACGGCGAGGCAATGCCAAATCCTCCTGGGCCATATGGCCTCCGTAGAGAGATTAATCCCCAGGAGCAGACAAAGAATGCGACCGCTACAGTGGCTCCTCAAATCTCAGTGGTCCCCACAAGAGGGAGAACCCCTACAACACATCTCCCTCGCCGAAGAAGTCAAGAATTCTCTTCTCTGGTGGAAGGACCCGTGCAACCTGCTCGTGGGGATGCCCCTCGGCCCATCTCCCCCCGAAGTCCTCCTGTTCTCCGATGCCTCCAAGGAGGGCTGAGGAGCTCACCTCAACGACGATCACGTCAGCGGTTCCTGGTCCACAGTCGAGCGGCAGCCCATATCAACTGGCTAGAGTTGAAAGCAGTACTCCTGGCTCTCCGTCACTTCAAGGATCAAGTCTCAGGGAAAGTAGTGGGCATCATGTCGGACAATTCCTCGGTAGTAGCCTACCTGAACAAGCAAGGGGGCACAGTTTCCCAGGACCTATGCTTTCTGACTATGGACATCCTCAATCTAGCCGAGAATCTCCAAGTGTCGCTCAAAGCTCGCTACATCTCAGGGAAGAAGAATTTCTGGGCGGACCACCTCAGCAGAAGAAGTCAGATAATCAGCACAGAATGGTCCCTCCATCAAGAAGTAGCGAACTTCATCCTCAACAAATGGGGCTCCCCTCTGGTGGACCTTTTCGCCACCAGATGGAATCACCAACTCCCAATATATTTCAGCCCTCTCCCGGATCCTCTGGCAGCAGGAGAAGACGCTCTTCTGCAAAGTTGGGACAACCTAGACACCTACGCTTTCCCACTGTTTCCCTTGCTCCAGAGGGTGCTCCAGAGAGCAAGACACGCACCCAACCTTCGGATGACTTTGATCGTTCCTTGGTGGCCAGAAGCCCCATGGTTTCCAGACGCCCTCGATCTAGCAGTAGAAGAGCCCCTGGCCCTTCAGGGAAGACCAGACCTTGTACATAAATTTATCAACGGGGCTTGGCACAAGAACCCTTCAGCACTTAACCCATTCAACTCCGATGACAAGATGTCTTGTCATTTGGTCAAATAAAACAAAAAATCATAAAACACCAAAATGTTTGATCAAACACCAGAAAAATATGACGTCAATCCTCGCTTCGCTCGCGAGCGAAGCTGCGAGCGAAGCGAGGGTTGACGTCATATTTTTCTGGTGTTTGATCAAACATTTTGGTGTTTTATGATTTTTTGTTTTATTTGACCAAATGACAAGACATCTTGTCATCGGAGTTGAATGGGTTAATCTTCACGCGTTCAGACTATGCTCCGGATCCTCCTAAAGAAGGTTTTTCCCAGAGAGGTGGCGGAAGACATGTCCACTCCTATTCGCTCTTCCTCAGCCAACCTTTATCAAGGGAAATGGAATGCCTTTGCAGAATGGTGCCACTCCAGGAAAATAGTCCCAGATCAAGCCACCATTCCTGAGAGATCGCCTCCTTCTTCCACTTCCTCAGGAAGTCCAAGAAGATCTCCCCCTCGGCAGTGCAAGGCCATAGGGCAGCGCTAAATCAGGTGTTTTCTCTGAAGGTAATGGACCTAGCCCTTTCACCAGAAATTTCCATGCTCTTCAGGCATTTCAAAAAATCGTGCCCCCCCCCCCCCAGGACCTCACCTTGAAGCAGTTTTTCTTCTAGCCCTAGCATCTTCCAAGAGAGTAGGGGAGTTACACGCCATCTCTTATAGAGTCGCCCATTCCAAAGGATGGGAAGAGGTCTCCTTCACTTTCATGCCTCAATTCATTGCCAAAAACCAAGATCCTACCAAATCCGACCCTAGATTCTGGTCCTTTAGTGTTCCTTCCTTAGACGAATTTGTAGGGGGAGAACAAACGGAAACAGTACTATGCCCGGTACGAGCCATCCGGACCTACCTCAAGAGAACTGAACATCTTAGACCAGAATTAAAGAGATTGTTCGTCTCTACTAAAGGTAAGCCGAAGCCCATTACTAAGAATTCAATTTCTTACTGGATCAAGGAAGTCATCCGCAGAGCCTACGAAATGAACCACACAGATTGCCCTAAAGCGAAAGCCTGAGGGCAGTGGGGCAGTGGGGACCTCCCTAGTCTTCAGAAAGAATCTGTCAGTCAACCAGGTTCTTCAAGCAGGTATATAGAAGAGCTAGAATACGTTCACTTCCTTTTACCTCTTAGAAATAATGTGGGAATCTTTAGGGAACTTATCTTTGGGCCCCATAGTGGCCGCCCAAGAAGTCCTGAAATGGCATACCCCTCCCCACTAGCACACAGCCGACCCTGACAACTCATCCAGGTTCTGGCTCGGCAAACGCGGGGATAACTTTCCAAAGTCCTTCTCATACTCCTACATTCCCTTACCTCACCCGAGGGCTCTCAAGCATTCCAAGGGAATCAATTCAAGGCCCTCAGTGGTACAAAAGTGAGTATAACCTGTCTGTCTCCACTCCTGGGAACAAAAATGGGTGCACTTCAAAGTTTAGGGGAATGTATAGGGCCTGGTCAACGTAAGTCTTAGCAGACTAAAATTTCCTTTTATAATTTTTATCTATTTTTTCGTTATATTATTTTCTTTTTTTATCTTTTTTTTATCTACCAATCTTTGCCCATGACGTCACGGCGTATGCGCAAAAGACAACAAACCCGAAGATGACCAACGATTAACCTAAAATTAAAAAATAATGATTTCTCCTTCTTTTCTTTCTGTCTTTCTCTCTTTCCTTTGTTATTCAATTCTATGTTTTATTATTTTTATGATTTATCATTTTATCATTATCTATCAATCGCTGCCCATGACGTCACATCGCATGTGGAAAAGACAACAAACCCAAAGACAAACAATTAACCTAAAATTCAAAATTAAATAGTTCTTTCTCCTTCTTTATTTTTCTCTTCCTTTATTATTTTATTTCTCTCTTTCTTCATTATTTAATTTTCTTTTTTATCTTTTTTATCTTCCAATCTCTGCCAATGACGTCATGACGCATGCGCAAAAGACAACAAACTCGAAGACGACCAATGATTCAAACTCGAAGACGACCAAAAATTCAAAATTAATTCTTTCTTCTTCTTTTCTTTCTTTCTTTCTCTGTTATCATTTTTATCTATTATTCTATTTCTTAGTTATTTAACTTTTTTTTTTATATATCTTTTATCTACCAATCTCTGCCCAAGACGTCATGGCGCATGCACAAAAGACAACAAACACGAAGACGACCAACGATTAATTCTTTCAAAATTAATTCTTTCTCATTCTTTTCTTTGATATATAATTTTATGTTTTATCTTTGTTTTATCAATCTATTTCTTCGTTATTTAATTTTCTTCGTTATTTTCTTCGTTATTTAATTTTATGTTTTATCTTTGTTTTATCAATCTATTTTCTTCGTTATTTTCTTCGTTATTTAATTTTCTTCGTTATTTAATTCTATGTTTTATCTTTGTTTTATTAATCTATTTCTTCGTTATTTAATTTTCTTTTTTATCATATTTTTTATCTACCAATCCCTGCCCATGACGTCACGTCGCATGCGCAAAAGACAACAAACCCGAAGACGACAAACGATTCAAAATTCAAAATTAACTAATTCTTTCTCTTTCTTTATGTCTTCCTCTCTTTTCTTCGTTATCTTTTTTTTCTTATCTTTTTATTTTGTTATCTACCAATCTCTGCCCATGACGTCACGGCGCATGCACAAAAGACAACAAACCCAAAGACGACCAACGATTAACCTAAAATTCAAAATTAATTCTTTCTCCATCTTTCCTTTCTGTCTTTCTCTCTTTTCTATGTTATCTAATCTTATATGTTATTATTTCTATGTTTGTTATTTGATTTTATGTTTATCATTATCTATCAATCGCTGCCCATGACGTCACGTCGCATGTGGAAAAGACGACAAACCCGAAGACGACAAACGATTAACCTAAAATTCAAAATTAACTAATTCTTTCTCCTTCTTTATTTCTCTTTTTCTTCGTTATTTTATTTTTCTCTTTCTTCATTATCTAATTTACTTTTATATCTACCAGTCTCTACCAATGACGCATGCGCAAAAGACAACAAACTCGAAGACGACCAATGATTAACCTGAAAATAAAAATTAATTCTTTCTCATGTTTTCTTTCTATCTTTCTCTCTTTTCTTTGTTATGTTTTCTATCTATCAATCTATTTCTTCGTTACTTTTTTTTTATCTACCAGTCTCTGCCCATGACGTCATGGCGCACGCGCAAAAGACAACAAACCTGAAGACGAACAACGATTATTTCTTTCAAAATTAATTCTTTCTCATTCTTTTCTTTGTTATTTAATTATATGTTTTATATTTTTTATCTCTTTTTTTATCGATCTTCATTATTTAATTTTCTTTTTATATCTACCAATCCCTGCCCAAGACGTCACGTTGCATGCGCAAAAGACAACAACGACAAACCCGAAGACGACAAATATTTCAAAATTCAAAATTCTTTCTCCCTTTTCATCGTTACTTATTTATTTTTCATCTTTATGTATTTTTATTATTTTTTTTTATGTACAAGCATCCGGACCTGGCTTCGCCAGGTGTGCTTGGCCTACGGCGTACCTCGCTTCGCTCGCGAAGGAGTCTTCAAAATCTCTTAAAGGAGCCTTCAGTTTCCAAAAGGAGTCGTCAAAGTCTCCCGACGTTTTCGTCAAATTCTCTCTCTTTCTCTCTCTCTCTTTCTCTCTCTCTTTCTCTCTCTCTCTCCTTCTCTTTTTCGTTAGGTCAATCATAAAGGCAACAAAATTTCGGAAGGTGGTCATAAACTTTGTCGTTGGACAAAGATTCTTCACAAAAACACCTACAGCTCACGGTCGACGGTTGTAACCCTTTTGGCCGTATTCTGAAATTAGTGGCGCGATTAATTTTTTTTTATCTATCAATCTCTGCTCATGACGTCATGACGCATGCGCAAAAGACAACAAACCAAAAGTCGACCAACGATTAACCTAAAATTCAAAGTTAATTATTTCCCCTTCTTTTCTTTCTCTCTTTCTCTCATTTCTCTTTTTCTCTCTTTTCTCTATTTAATTTTTTCTATTATTTTCAATTAGTTTTATATTTTTATCTATCAATCGCTGCTCATGACGTCACGTCGCATGCACAAAAGACAACAAACACCGAAGACGACCAACGATTAACCTAAAATTCAAATTCAACTTTCTTTCAAATTTAAATTTCTTTCTCCTTCCTTTCTATTTTCTTTTAAGTTTCTTTCTCTCTTTTTTCGTTATTTAATTTTCTTTTCTTTTTTTATCTTTTTTTATCTACCAGTCTCTCCCATGACGTCACGGCGCATGCGCAAAAGACAACAATCCCGAAGACGATTATAAAATTCAAAATTAATTCTTTCTTCTTCTTTTCTTTCTCTCTTTCTCTCTTTCTTTGTTATTTTGTGTCTCTTTTTTGTGATTTTGTTTGATTTTTATTATTATTTATTTATCTTTATTTATCAATCGCTACCCATGACGTCACGTTGCATGCGCCAAAGACAACAAACCCGAGGACGACAAACGACCCAAAATTCAAAATTAACTAATTCTTTCTCTTAGCTTTCTCTCTTTTTTCATTATTTTTCATCTTTTTATCTTTTTTATTTATTCTTATTGTTTATCTATCAATCTCTGCCCATGACGTCATGACGCATGCGCAAAAGACAACAAAGCCAAAGTCGACCAACGATTAACCTAAAATTCAAAATGAGTTATTTCTACTTCTTTTCTTTCTGCTTTTCTCTCTTTTCTTAGTTATTTGATTTTTTTTTATTATTATTTTCATTTAGCTGTTTAATATTTTTTATCTATCAATCGCTGCTCATGACGTCACACCGCATGCGCAAAAGACAACAAATCCGAAGACGACCTAAAATTCAAAATTAACTTTATTTTAAATTTAAATTTCTTTCTCCTTCCTTTCTATTTTTCTACTTTCTATTTTCTCTTTTTTCGTTTTTTTTTTTATCTACCAGTCTCTGCCCATGACGTCACGGTGCATGCACAAAAGACAACAAACCCGAAAACGATTATAAAATTCAAAATTAATTCTTTCTTCTTCTTTTCTTGATTTCTCTCTTTCTTTGTTATTTTGTTTTTCTATTTTTGTTATTTTGTTATTTTATTATTCATTATTTTTTGTCATTATTTATTATTATTTTTTTATTGTTATTATCTTTTTATCTATCAATCGCTGCCCATGACGTCACGTTGCATGCGCAAAAGACAACAACAACAAACCCGAAGACGACAAACGATTCAAAATTCAAAATTAACTAATTAATTTAATTAACTAATTAATTCAATTAACTATAATTAATTAACATTTGTCTTTCTCTCTGTTCTTCATTATTTTTCTATCTTTTTATCGTTTTTATTTATTCTTATTGTTTTATCTATCAATCTCTGCCCATAACGTCATGACGCATGCGCAAAAGACAACAAACCCAAAGTCGACCAACGATTAACCTAAAATTCAAAATTAGTTATTTCTACTTCTTTTCTTTCTGTTTTTTTATCTTTTCTTAGTTATTTGATTTTTCAATTAGTTGTTTAATATCTTTATTTATCAATCGCTGCTCATGACGTCACACCACATGCGCAAAAGACCCAAAGACGACCAAATTCAAATATAACTTTCTTTCAAATTTCAAATTCTTTCTCCTCCCTGTCTTTTTAAATTCATTTTAAATTTTTCTCTTTTTTCGTTATTCAATTTTCTTTTGTTATTTTTTGTTATCTACCAGTCTCTGCCCATGACGTCACGGCGCATGCGCAAAAGACCTGAAGACGATTTTTCTTCTTTTCTTTCTCTCTTCCTTTATTATTTTTTCTATTTTTGTTATTTTGTTATTTTATTATTATTTATTTATCTTTTTTATCTATCAATCACTGCTTATGACGTCACGTTGCATGCGCAAAAGACAACACCAATAAACCCGAAGACGACAAACGACTCAACATTCAAAATTAACTAACTCTTTCTCGTATCTTTCTCTCTTTCCTTCATTTTTTTTATATTTATATATTTTTTATTTATTCTTATTGTTTTATCTATCAATCTCTGTCCATGACGTCATGACGCATGCGCAAAAGACAACAAACCCAAAGTCGACCAACGATTCAAAATTAGTTATTTCTATTTCTTTTCTTTCTGTTTTTTTTTTTTCTCTTTTCTTAGTTATTTGATTTTTTATTATTTTATCTATCAATCGCTGCTCATGACGTCACACCGCATGCACAAAAGACAACAAACTCGAAGACGACCAACGATTAACCTAAAATTCAAAATTAACTTTCTTTCAAATCTAAATTTCTTTCTCCTTCCTTTCTACTTCTCTTTTAAATTTCTTTCTCTCTTTTTTTTTTTTATCTTTATTTTTTTATCTACCAGTCTCTGCCCATGACTTCACGGCGCATGCACAAAAGACAACAAACCCGAAGACGATTATAAAATTCAAAATTAATTACTTCTTCTTATTTTCTTTCTCTCTTTCTTTGTTATTTTGTTTATGTTTATTTTTGTTTATCTTATTTTATTTTATTTTTATTATTTATCTATTTATTTATATTTTTTCTATCAATCGCTGCCCATGACGTCACGTTGCATGCGCAAAAGACAACAACAAACCCGATATTACGCACAGATACTCTCTTCTCTTCCTCCACAACCACCAAATACCAGCCTCCGGAAACATATTCATAATCATATCACTCACCGCTCCATTAACACACTGAAAGACAACACACTGCTGCATGCCAGAACCCCTGATATCCACCCTTCTGAATCCTCTCTCCCACGAAAGGACAGAGTCCACTTGGCCAGACTGCGATGCGGTCACCACCCAGCACTTCTAAGCTACCAGAAGAGGCTGGACGACCGTGTTGTGAACAGCTGCCCAGGATGTAACACTTCACCCCATACCATACAACACATAATGGAAGACTGCATTATACACAATCATGCACGCAAACAACACAACATACACTCTATAAAGGATTTGTGGGAAAACCCAGTTTCGGCTGTGGCCTTCCTTGGGGAGACGGGACTGCTCGGACAGACAGTCTAGGGAACGACAACAACAACAACAACAAACCCGAAGACGACAAACGACTCAAAATTCAAAATTAACTAACTCGTTCTCTTGTCTTTCTCTCTTTTCTTCATTTTCTTTTCTACCTTTTTTATTTATTTTTATTGCTTTATCTATCAATCTCTGCCCATGACGTCATGACGCATGTACAAAAGACAACAAACCAACGATTAACCTAAAATTCAAAATTAGTTATTTCTACTTCTTTTCTTTCTGTTTTTCTCTCTTTTCCTGGTTACTTGATTTTTCATTATTTTCAATTCGTTGTTTAGTATTTTTTTATCTATCAATCGCTGCTCATGACGTCACACCGCATGCGCAAAAGACGACAAATTCGAAGACGAATAAACGAATAACCTAAAATTCAAAATTAACTTTCTTTTAAATTTATATTTCTTTCTCCTTCCTTTCTACTTCCTTTTTAAATTTCTTTCTCTCTTTTTTTGTTATTTATTTTATTTTATTTTTCATTTTTTTATCTACCAGTCTCTGCCTATGATGTCATGGCGCATGCGCAAAAGACAACAAACCCGAAGACGATTATAAAATTCAAAATGAATTCTTTCTCCCACTTTTCTTTCTCTCTTTCTTTGTTATTTTGTTTTTCTATTTTTGTTATTTTGTTATTTTATTATTATTTATTTATCTTTTTTATCTATCAATCGCTGCCCATGACGTCACGTTGCATGCGCAAAAGACTACAAACCCAAAGTCGACCAGCGATTAACCTAAAATTCAAAATTAGTTATTTCTACTTCTTTTCTTTTGTTATTTAATTTCTTTCTGTTTTTCTCTAAGTTATTTGATTTTTTACTATTTTCAATTAGTTGTATAATATCTTTATCTATCAATCGCTGCTCATGACGTCACACCGCATGCGCAAAAGACAACAAACTCAAACACGACCAACGACCAACCTAAAATTCAAAATTAACTTTCTTTCAATTTTAAATTTCTTTCTCTTGCCTTTCTACTTCCCTTTTAATTTTTTTCTCTTTTCGTTATTTAGTTTTCTTTTTCTTTTTATTTATTTTTATCTACCAGTCTCTGCCCATGACGTCACGGCGCATGCGCAAAAGACAACAAATCCGAAGACGACTATAAAATTCAAAATTAATTCTTTCTTCTTATTTTCTTTCTCCCTTTCTTTGTTATTTTGTTTTTTATTTTTGTTATTCTATTATTAGTTTTTTATCTTTTTTTCTATCAATCGCTGCCCATGACGTCACGTTGCATGCACAAAAGACAACAACAAACCCGAAGACGACAAATAATTCAAAATTCAAAATTAACTAACTCTTTCTCTTGTCTTTCTCTCTTTTCTTCATTATCTTTTCTACCTTTTTTTATTTATTTTTATTGTTTTATCTATCAATCGCTGCCCATGACGTCATGACACATGCGCAAAAGACAACAAACCCAAAGTCGACCAACGATTAACCTAAAATTCAAAATTAGTTATTTCTACTTCTTTTCTTTCTGTTTTTATATCTTTTCCTAGTTATTTGATTTTTTATTATTTTCAATTAGTTGTTTAGTATTTTTTATCTATCAATCGCTGCTCATGACGTCACACCGCATGCGCAAAAAACAACAAATTTGAAGACCTAACCTAAAATTCAAAATTAACTTTCTTTCAAATTTAAATTTATTTCTCCTTCCTTTTAAATTTCTTTCTCTCTTTTTTCGTTATCTATTTTTTTTTATCTACCAGTCTCTGCCTATGACGTCATGGCGCATGCGCAAAAGACAACAAACGCAAAGTCAACCAACGATTAACCTAAAATTCAAAATTAGTTATTTCTACTTCTTTTCTTTCTGTTTTTCTCTCTTTTCCTTGTTATTTGATTTTTTTTTATTATTTTCAATTAGTTGTTTAGTATTTTTTATCAACCAATCGCTGCTCATGACGTTACACCGCATGCGCAAAAAACAACAAATTCGAAGACGACTAACAATTAACCTAAAATTCAAAATTAACTTTCCTTCAAATTTAAATTTCTTTCTCTTCCTTTTGATTTTTTTTCTCTTTTTTTTCGTTATCTAATTTTTTTCCCTTTTTTTTTATCTACCAGTCTCTGCCTATGACGTCATGGCGCATGCGCAAAAGACAACAAACCCGAAGACGATTATAAGATTCAAAATGAATTCTTTCTCCTTCTTTTCTTTCTCTCTTTCTCTCTTTGTTATTTTGTTTTTCTATTTTGTTATTTTGTTATTTTATTATTATTTTTATCTTTTTATCTATCAATCGCTGCCCATGACGTCACGTTGCATGCGTAAAAGACAACAAACCCAAAGTCGACCAACGATTAACCTAAAATTCAAAATTAGTTATTTCTACTTCTTTTCTTTCTGTTTTTCTCTCTTTTCTAAGTTATTTGATTTTTTATTATTTTCAATTAGTTGTTTAATATCTTTATCTATCAATCGCTGCTCATGACGTCACACCGCATGCGCAAAAGACAACAAACTCGAAGACGACCAACGACCAACCTAAAATTCAAAATTAACTTTCTTTCAAATTTAATTTTCTTTCTCCTTCCTTTCTACTTCCCTTTTGAATTTCTTTTTCTCTTTTTTCGTTATTTAATATTCTTTTTTTTTATCTTTATTTTTTTTATCTACCAGTCTCTGCCCATGACGTCACGGCGCATGCACAAAAGACAACAAACACTAAGACGATTATAAAATTCAAAATTAATTATTTCTTCTTATTTTCTTTCTCTCTTTCTTTGTTATTTTGTTTTTGTTTTTGTTATTATATTATTTTTTTTTATTTATGTTTTTTTCTATCAATCGCTGCCCATGACGTCACGTTGCATGCGCAAAAGACAACAACAAACCCGAAGACAACAAACAATTCAAAATTCAAAATTAACTAACTCTTTCTCTTGTCTCTTTTCTTCATTATTCTCTTGTCTCTTTTCTTCATTATCTTTTCTACCTTTTTTATTTATTTTTATTGTTTTATCTATCAATCTCTGCCAATGACGTCATGACGCATGCGCAAAAGACAACAAACCCAAAGTCGACCAACGATTAACCTAAAATTCAAAATTAGTTATTTCTCCTTCTTTTCTTTCTGTTTTTCTCTCTTTTCCTAGTTATTTGATTTTTTATTATTTTCAATTAGTTGTTTAGTATTTTCTTTATCTATCAATCGTTGCTCATGACGTCACAACGCATGCGCAAAAGACAACAAACCCGAAAATGACCAACGACCAACCTAAAATTCAAAATTAACTTTCTTTCAATTTTAGATTTCTTTTACTTTCCTTAAAATTAGTTGTTTAGTATTTTTTTTATCTATCAATCGTTGCTCATGACGTCACAACGCATGCGCAAAAGACAACAAACCCGAAGATGACCAACGACCAACCTAATATTCAAAATTAACTTTCTTTCAATTTTAGATTTCTTTTACTTTCCTTAAAATTTCTTTTCCTCTTTTTTCGTTTTTTTTTTTTATCTACCAATCTCTGCCCGTGACGTCACGACGCTTGCGCCAAAGATAACAAACCCGAAGACGATTCAAAATTAATTCTTTCTCCTTCTTTTCTTTCTCCCTTTCTCTTTTTGTTTGTTATTTTGTTGTTTATTTTTATCTATTCATTTATTTATCTTTTTATCTATCAATCGCTGCCCATGACGTCACGTCGCATGCGCAAAAGACACAACAAACCCGAAGACGACAAACCTAAAATTTAACTAATTCCTTCTGTTGTTTCTCTTCGTTATTTAGTTTCCTTTTTATCTTTTTTATCTACCAATGTCTGCCTATGACGTCACGACGCATGGTCAAAAGACAACAAACCCGAAGACGACATACGATTAATTTGTCACAATTTTGAAATTGTGACACCCGGCTCGCTGTCCCCCCTTCCCATTTTCTCGTCTGTTTTCTCACCGTTTCAGCCCTTCGTTCCCTATACTCGGGGGAATTTCCAGAGTCCTTAAGACTTCTAGTAGCTACATCCTGTCCTTTCTCCTCCTCGTTATCCTCTTCAACTGTCATGCCATTTTTGACAATCAATTTCAGTGCCTTAACGAAGGGAGAGACTTCTAATTATCTAGAAACACCCCCCCCCCTTTTTTTTTATTTGTATTCTCAGAGCCAAGCTCAACGGTTTTCGCGCCCAAATACACCCCCTCCCCCCCCCCCGCGCGCTGCCACATATTTGTTTTAAGCTAGGCAATTAGAATAATTAGGATAGTCTAACCCGCTCGTGAACAGTGTCTACCTCAAAGAACACTTGTAACTGTGTCACCCTCCCGCATGAACATTATTCGTAGTACCCTTCGCAACTAGGGACGGAGACATAGAACTATTGGCAACGTCGGAAGCCGGCTAGCGAGCATCACGACCTCACATGCCGCGAGACAGAGGTCAGTCTACCCATTAAAGTCAATCAGGGAGGTTCGGGCCGCTCACGTCCTGGAGAGCCCAATTGCGCCCTATCCTCCCTCATGTGGTTATTAAGGATTTACATCCTTAAGTGAGCGCTTACGCACTGTGGACTTTCAAGGAGTATTAGCGGGTCAAATCCCCCTCCGAACTTATCAGGTGGAGTGCTGTGTGTAACATCCCGACTATCATAGTGACTAGAGGCATCCAGCCTCCAGTGAACAAAACATTCGTGTATCAAGGAGTCACGTACGTATCTGTACCCCCTTTTCCTCGGGACACTGACCTGAAAGGAACTGGATAGCGTACACGAGAAGCCCCCTACGTGTTCAATCCTGCTCCCCCTCCACGAGGCTAATCACAAAGGATGACCTGGGTTCCCGCCGTGATCGACAACAACGATATACTTCAATAGCAAAAGCATCCTGCCAGAACGAGGAACAGTACCCCATGGAAGTCATCCCCTCACCCAGCAGAGACCCTCTAAGGATAATAGCAAGTAACAAAGAGTATTTAATAGATAGGACCCCTAGATAGGCGCGCAGGGAGATAGAATAGATAGGATGTATGTATGAAATCCAACTGTTAAAACCCTTATTTAATCAAGATATATTTCTAGTGTTTAATTATTTAAATTCATTAAAACTAACAATAGGAGTTCTGGGTTTCATTAGCCTAGGACGGTTCACTTAATGAGTTGTCCCATCATACCCCTCCCCCCTCTTTGATTTACTCTCACGCTTGCCTTGGAGGGAAGGCGAGTGGTCCCGAGATGTGATACAAATCGCCTGGACTTCGGTTCCCCAACTGCATCTTTATTCCCCCTACCATCATCAATCACTTAAGGTACTTGTTACCCAAAACAACTCATCTAACACCTTCCACTGTCCAGGAATTTGCATCATAATTCCTTCAAAATTAATTATTTCTCTTTCTATTTCTATTTCTCTTTCTCTCTTTTCTTTGTTATTTAATTTTGTTTCATTTTGTATCTACCAATCTATTTCTTAGTAATTCAATTTTCTTTTTTTATCTACAAGTCTCTGGCCATGACGTCACGGCGCAAACGCAAAAGACAACAAACCCGAAGACGACCAACGATTAACTTAAAATTCAAAATTAATTCTATCTTCTTTTCTTTCTCTCCTTCTCTCTTTTCTTTCTTTCTTTCTTTTCAATCTGATGTTTCATCTTTTTTATCTATCAATCTATTTCTTTGTTATCTTTTTTATCTACCAATCTCTGCACATGACGTCACGGCGCATGCGTAAAAGACAACAAACCCGAAGACGACCAATGATTAACCTAAATTTCAAAATTAATTCTTTCTCCTTCTTTTCTTCCTCTCTTTTCTTTTTATTTGATTCTATGTTTTATCTTTTAATCTATCAGTCGTTGCCCTTAACGTCACGTCGCATGAGCAAAAAAACGACAACAAAACCGAAGACGACAAATGATTAATTAACCTAAAATCCAAAATTAACTCATTCTTTCTCCTTCTTTTCTTTTGTCTCTCTCTTTTCTTGTTGTTTAATTTTCTTTTTTTATGTTGATGACATTTTTACGGTTTGGGATGATGAATGGGGTTCCTTCCATGAACTCCACAATAAACTCAATCACTTAATTAACGAACATCAAATTCAAGGTGGAATGGGAAATAGATCACAAATTGCCATTTTTAGATATCTTAATAATTAGAAAATCGGAGTCTTTATCGTTCATATTTTATAGGAAGCCCACCCATACAGGGAGCTACCTATATTTCTTTAGCCACCATCCAGACAAAATAAAATATAGTGTCGCTTCTGATTTTTACGTGCTTTGAGAATATGTAGTTCACAGTATCTAGACATGGAACTAATTTCAGCAAGAAGTCAATTAACAAAATTAGGATACCCGTCGCGGTTTTTACAAAAAGCCCTTAGCAAGGCCAAAACTAGTTTTTACAAATCAGATTCCCATTCCGCCATGAATTACAAGTGGGATGATAGTTGCATAAAATTGCCATATAATAAAACGATTAATGATATGTCTCATTTGTTACCAGAAGAAAAAGTCAATTTGATCTTCAATTATCCCAATAATTTGTTCAGTAAAGTTGTCAATGTACATCACAAATCCAAGAGTAATACAACTCCTGGAGTTTATAAGTTACCTTGTTTAGATTGCAAGGATGTATATTGGGGACAAACGGTTAGAGACATCACCACTGGGATCAAAGAGCACAAGAACTCGGTTAAATATGGTCAGGAAAACTCCGCCTTATTTCAGCATGTCGCCAACAAAAAACATCGAATAAATTGGGACGACGCTGAAATAATTTACAAATCTAAATGCAGTTTCAGAAGAAAAATGAGAGAATCCTCTTGAATTGATAATTTTCCAAATTATATTTCCTATGGTCAATGGTCACCAGATTGTATAACTTCCTTAGCAATAAATAAAATGCTACCTTCTACATTAGCAGTGGACAAAATCCACCAATGTCCACGCAACGCCGGACACGTGACCTGAACCCCCGTCCCTTCCTGCTTACCTCACTGCATCTGTATAAATAATTGTTGTTCTCCACTCTGTAATGCACATCTGCTGAAGAGGATCAGTTAGCGATCGAAATATACGGATCTTTTTACTTTCGCTTATTCTTCTCCGAAAGAGGGTCATTGATGTATATATATACATACAAATTGGTAAATGAATGTTTATCTTAATTTTTTTTTTTTTTTTTCATTTTTGCGCATTTCATATTTTGTGTATTGGTAAATAAATATGTTGGTTGTCTTGATATTTTGTCTATTCACTGTATTATATTGACCTGCAATGTAACAGAGCAACTAAAAAATGTAATAAAAAATGTATATTACGCAGTAGCTTTGGATGAATCGACAGATTCCACAGACTCAGCACAAGTATTGTATTTTATTCGCGCTATTACTGATCATTTTCAAATATTTGAAGAATTACTTGCTTTAGGCACCCTTTACCCATTCAACTCCGATGACAAGATGTCTTGTCATTTGGTCAAATAAAACAAAAAATCATAAAACACCAAAATGTTTGATCAAACACCAGAAAAATATGACGTCACTCCTCGCTTCGCTCGCGCTTCGCTGCGAGCGAAGCGAGGACTGACGTCATATTTTTCTGGTGTTTGATCAAACATTTTGGTGTTTTATGATTTTTTGTTTTATTTGACCAAATGACAAGACATCTTGTCATCGGAGTTGAATGGGTTAAAGGAAGGACGCGGGGCATAGATATTTTGAACAACTTCAAAGAGCAGTGTCATAAGGTAGGACTAAATTTTACTCATTTGGTAAGTGTGTGCACGGATGGTGCTCCAGCTATGTTGGCTAAGAATGAAGGATTTATTGCGCATCTTAAAAGAGAAAGCAAAGATTTAAATGTGCTGATTTCTTTTCATTGTATTTTACACCAACAAAATCCCTGTGCAAAATCTGTCATTTGAAATGACACTTTGCAAAAAGTCATAAGTATTGTAAACTATATTCGAGCAAATGCCACGAAGCATCGTCAATTTCGAAACATGCTAATGATGGATGACGAAGTAATTAGTGTAGATTTGCTTTTTCATTCAAAAGTACGCTGGTTGTCTCAAAGGAAAGTATTGGTCAAAATTTTGTCTTTAAGAAGGCAAATAATTGACTTTTTCGAAGAAAATGACAAACATTGTGAATTATCAGATCCAAATTTTTACAGAGATGTTGCTTTTTTAGGTGATGTGATGTCAAAACAAAATGAGTTAAACATTTCGTTGCAAGGCAGAAATCAATCTATTTTTGATATGTGGCAAAAAATTCTGGCATCAGTATTACTAAAAATCTGTGGCCCGATCGGTTTTCCCAATCCGTCAGAACCCGGCAAAATGCGGACATGCTGACCCCTGTCCGAGAGTAAAGGTCTATTCGATTTTTTGGCAGGGCCCGACGTGATATCAAGGGACGACTCACACAACCGGGGCCGGAGGGGACGTGTCCCCTTGAGGGATTTCCGGTTTCCGGTCCGATTACAGGAATTCTTTTATTAGTACCAGGGGCTCCCCTGAGAGATTCCAAGGGGTTCCACAGGGACTCCCCAGGAGTTTCCAGAGTGCACCTCAAGGGCTCCACAAGTGCTCCCCTTGATGTTCCAGGGGGTTCTTAATGGGTTTCTCAGGAGTTCCTTGAAGGTTTCACAGAGAATCCCTACAGGGATTCTCAGAGGTACCCGAGTGACTATCCAGGGTCTCCCAAAGGCATCCCCGGGGGCTTACGAACGTCTCGCTCTTAGCCAATCAGTCGTCTCCGTTGTCGAGACGTCACCGCTCTTCGCCAATCAGTCGTCTCCGTTTCCTTGACGTTACCACTCTCTTGGCCAAACAGAGGCCAGCGTTTATTCCTAGAAGACGTTACGCAGCCATATTACAACTAAACCCGGCGATGTCCTCTTTTCGGCGGAACTGCCAGTCCGACCATTTCGACAACAATTTCTTTTTTAGAACATAGATATATGTATGTATGTATGTATGTATGTATGTATGTATGTATGTATGTATGTATGTATGTATGTATGTATGTATGTATGCATGTATGTTTGTATGTATGCATGTATGTTTGTATGTATGTATGTATGTATGTATGTATGTATGTATGTATGTATGTATGTATGTATGTATGTATGTATATATGTATGCATGCGCAATCAAGAAGAGAAGTGAACTTGCAAAGTTGTTAGAGATGGCGTCTTTAATTGTGTGGGACGAAGTCGTAATGGCAAACAAGAATACGTTGACCGCACTCGATATAACGTTGAGGGATATTCTTGAAAATTATAAGTTTATGGGAGGAAAAGTTTTTGTTTGTGCTGGAGATTTCCGACAAATTTTACCCGTTATACGTGGTGGCGGTAAGAACGATGAACTCGAATACTGTATCAAATCGAGTTACATGTGGGGCGATATAACAAAACTGGAATTAACCGAGAACGTACGCCTGAAGAAAAATGACACAAACAACATTAAATTTGCACAAAAATTGTTAGAAATCGGATCACAAAATGACGGGCCTTTGGAACTTGAGGAAGGTTTTGGTGTTCAAGTAAAATCCCGTGAAGAATTGATAAATAGTATCTACGGGGACTTGGAAGACAACCATCTCAACGTTTCATATTTTGAACAACGAGCTATAATATCACCTACAAACGACGATGTTGACAGTGTGAATCTCATGATCTATGACAAATCAAAGGAAAAAGAAGTAATTTATTACAGTACTGATAGAGCAGTGGAAGAAGGGACCGATATTCAAACTTCGGTGTTTAATGCCATGATAAGTCCTTCTTTGCCTTCTCATCGACTTCAAGTGAAAATTGGAAGTGTAGTGATGGTTGTTAGAAACATTTGCCCTCCGAAACTGTGCAACGGAACGAGGCTTTTAGTTACTAATCTGAAGAAGAATATTATAGTTGGTAAAATTTTAGGGGGTAGTTATCGCGGTGAACAGGTTATGATCCCTAAAATAACGTTAGAAGCTCAAGACACTCCAGTTAGCTTCAAAAGAAAACAATTTCCAGTCAAATTAAGTTACGCGATGACAATAAACAAGTCACAAGGGCAAACGTTCGAACGGTGTGAAATACTCTTGGATACAGTTCAGTGTTTCGCTCATGGTCAATTCTATGTCGCCTGTTCAAGAGTAACGTCGTGGAATTTTTTGTTCGTCTATACTGGCTGGCATAAAGTAAATAAAGAATACCGGTTAAGACCTGCCACGAACTGTGTATATAAAGAACTTTTCTCGGATAGCGTAGTGAACATTCAAGCGTCACCTCCTGCTTCTGCAGTAACAGGCGAAGAAACAGAAGAACTTATCCCCATAGCTGAAGAAGAACCCGAATTAGGTGTAGTTCCAATACCAAAGGACGCTTATAACATTTCAGAAGAAGACGCCGTCAAGATGATCTTACCTGATTTTGCCTTCGAAGAAAACGTTTCAAATGAAGAAGAAAGTAACAGTAGTAATGAAGCTGAAAACCCTGTCACGAAAAAAATGGAAGAATTAATTATGGGTTTAAAAGAAGAGATGACTAAGAAAATGGAGGAAATCAAGGAAACGGTCAAGCGGCAAAGCGACGACGAAGATATTGCATCGTCTCCGCCTCGAAAAAAGAAGAAAGTTGACAATGGAATAGAAAAGAGCGACGTCGAGGATGTCTCATCTCCTTCGCCTCAAAGCAGTAAACAAATTATAGACGAAACTAAAGTTTCTGATGTAAATAAAAGTTAAAATGATAAAACCTTCTTTTATTTCAAACACATTCAAGAGGTAGAACAAAGTGTGCATTTTAAACCGTTTAGAGGTATAACAAAGGGGGCACCGCAGGCCAAGACCCCCGGCGTAGCCGGGACTGGCGCAGCCAGTGGGCTTGTATAGAAAAAAGCTGTTGTTTTTCAAGTCTTTTTTTGGCTAAATCAAAACTTTCAGAAGAGCACTTTCCCCAGTTTACGAAGGTAATGAGTGAAAATGAAGATATATATGAATCTTTTAAAGAATACGAATCACTTTTAGACTCATTAGTCGAAGAATACAATAGAAGATTCAATGATTTTGAGAAGCATAACATCACTCTGAAACTTGCTTTTCAGCCTTACTTAATTAATGTATTTGAGGCTCCCGAGGAGTTACAGATGGAGCTTATTGAAATGTCTGAAGATAATATCTTGAAATCTCTGTTTGACAACAGGGAAGATTCTATTGAAATTTGGAAAAGGGCGGTAGAATATCCTCGTCTTCGTGAACCTGCACGCCGACTGATTTCCTGCTTTTCTACAACATACTGTTGTGAATCCACATTCTCGTACTTGACGCAAATCAAGAATTCGCTGAGAACACAGTTGAGGGATGAGCATTCGGAGGTCCAATCAACCCATTCAACTCCGATGACAAGATGTCTTGTCATTTGGTCAAATAAAACAAAAAATCATAAAACACCAAAATGTTTGATCAAACACCAGAAAAATATGACGTCAATCCTCGCTTCGCTCGCAGCGAAGCGAGGAGTGACGTCATATTTTTCTGGTGTTTGATCAAACATTTTGGTGTTTTATGATTTTTTGTTTTATTTGACCAAATGACAAGACATCTTGTCATCGAAGTTGAATGGGTTCAAACTAAGAACAACTATGTTAGAGCCTGATATCAAAATGCTTTCTCGAAAGAAGCAAACTCAAACAAGTCATTGATTTGTATAAAAAGGACCTACGTATCCACTTTTATATTTTTATATTCATTTGAGTGATTAACGATACTATGAATATTATTTGATTTTGAAATTGCACATGAATATAAAGGATGTGCGTCTTAGCAATTATAGATTTACTGTGTATATTTCTTTAAAAAAATGCATAAATGTAGATGCTTTCCTATTTTCTAGAATTTGAATTTTTACGTTTCTTATGCGTTCATCATATGCTCCAATATGCCAAACAAGTTTTTTTTTAGATTTATCATTGTGCGAGAGGGGGGGGGGTCGCCGAATTTATGAAGCGGCCTTGCTGTGGATGTGCTGTGTCTTGCGACACTGCTTCTGACCCAGGGCAGTGGACAGGATGCAGGGATGACCCGTCATCCATGAGGTGCCAAGATAGGAGGGAGGGAGGAGGGTGGAGGGGAGTGGAGTATATGGGAAATGAAATGGGTGGGAGGGATTTCTATGCCTTTTTCTTTTTGGCTACCCCCCATGTAAGGGGGAAAAAGCCCTTGGTAGATGTATGTATGTATCATTGTGCGCCGAAGGATAAGTAATTAATTCTGATTCCATAAAACATGTTTCGTCAACTTGAACTTTGGAATTTTCGCTTCCAAGTTTTTCATTATCTTGTACATTAAAATTACATTTTTTTCTCTCAACTTTTTATTATATATAATAACTGTTTTCTTTGAAAGCATTGTTTCCCTTTCCGTTCTTTCTACCGTGTCGTTTAAAATAAAGCAATAAATTAATCTTAATTGAATATCAATTAGAATTTTAAAACACTTTAATAAAGTGTAAAATGGGGATGTTAAATAATTTTTGCAATTTTTATTTCTGCATCTTAAAACATGACCAGCTTTTGTTTTGTTTTTAAGATTTTGAATATTCATTTCATAATTACATTTTATGCATTTTTTTTTTTTGCTTAGCATTTTTGTATCAATATCTATAAGCAGTTTTTGCATTTCTAAATTGCTTTGAATCTAAATTTATAAAAAAAAAAGGGTATAATAAAAAAAAAGGTCAAGTGTAACTTCTGCACCCACTTTGAAATTTAAAAAAATGGGTAAAAAATCATTATAAAATTTTATACATATGTAAATTTTTCTGGTGATTAATTTTTATTTGCTTAGTATTTTTGTATCATTAAATATCTATAAGCAGTTTTTGCATTTCTAAATTGCTTTGAATTTAAATTCATAAAACGGGTATAATTAAAAAAAAAAGTCAAGTGTAACTTCTGCACCCACTTCGAAAAAAAAAAATGGGTAAAAAATCATTCTAAAATTTTATACATATGTATATTAAAAAAAAATAAATAAACTGAATTTCTAGGGAGGGGGTGGAAAACTTACACCGTCCCCTAAGAAGGGATAAAATAATTGAAAAAAAAAAAATAATTTGTTCAGTGCGGCCTCTATGTGGGACGATGAATTGTAAGGTGGCCTTCATGCACCAAAAGCTTCCCCACCCCTGGTCTAGGGCCTGCTTTAGACTACCCAATTTATACAACACTCCGCAAATAACTATCTACTCTATCATCTACCTTTTTAAAACAACACCGAATCCTGGGTGTCAAAACACCAATATTTCTAATAGTAAATTACTACTACTTTGTACATAACTATAAACTGCAGCAGAGCTGATTTTCCGGGCAAGGGAATAAGAACAGAAATTTCCCCTTGACAGAGCATCTGGTTAAAGTTTTTCTTCTATTGCAAATAATATTTTCTTTGAGTAAGAGTGAAAGCATAACACCACAAGAACTAAGAAAAATGGATGTGAAAGAAGAAATAAGCAGAATAAAAACAAGAGATAAAATAGAATGAGGAAGTAGAAGAGTGACGATATATATAGAAGGGGAAGAAGAAATTAGTGAGGAAACTTGTTACGAAACTAGACCAGTCATACAGTGCAGTATAAGAGGCAACTCCCTGCATCTACGAAGAAGAATTAAACAAGAGGAAGAAGAGAAATGTACAAACTGTGCAGTGCTAAGGACAAAGAGGACACATTACACTTACTTTTATGCCAGGGGGCTACAAGAATAAAGGGGCATAATAAAAGATACCGACAATGATCGCTAACGACAGGAAAATTCTTATTTGGGAAAGAAAAAGTAGATGTTAACCAAGGAAAAACTATACTACAAGTTATGGAAAACATGAGAAGTGAAGTTGAAAGCAGTGGGAGTAGTATAAATAAACGAAGGAATCAAAAGAGAAAAACGAAGCGCTTGATAGAAAATTAGGGAAGGAAATGGTTACATATAGAGGTGTGCCTGCCGTTACCAAGGCTAAATATCTCGAACTTGAACCTGAAGAGTAGAGAATGTGTAGTCATTTCTAATAGTAATCTTGTAGAGTTGCGAAAATATTTGGAGTTCTTCGGTTATTTGTGAGACACTGAAGTGCAGAGAAGGAAGCCACACGTAATTATTTGTAGACGTTCGCTAGTTAGGTGCATGGTTGTATTAATATTATTTTGTTCTGTAAGTAAACTGGCCATTGTTGTTGTAAATGTTTAGGTGTTGGATACTTAGGAAAGAATGCTTTAAGCTAGTCATGAGACAAAATATGATACTGAACGAAGCCCAACGTTTCACAGATCATCACAGAGATACTCACAGATGCTCACAGATGATTTCGGGTCGATAACCTGATTGCCGTAATTCTCGGCATGTACGGTGGTGGTGGAAATTATTTGTTTCAAGCTTGTGTGGGGTTGCTTACAGAGTGGCTCAACTTTGAGCTTGGATACTCAAAATACAATGAAATAATTTCAAATAACAGTAGCCCTTTAAGAAATAGGAATTAGTTTACATTATTATATGCTGATTGTTTAGAATAGGCCACTTTCGGGTATAAAGCGAAATTTAACCCAAGGCCAAAGTTATTAAGACCAAGTGTGACTATATGTTATAAGGAAAAAGTTAAAATGGAGAATGAGAAATCATCATCATCATCACCACCACCACCATCATCATCATCATCATCATCACCATCACCATCATCTTTTTCTTCTACCTCTTTTGGGGGCTGATGAGGAAAGTCCTGTAGTCGTCCTAACTCATTTGCTGCAAACCTCTATGCTACTGGTGTTGTGCAGTGATACCAGTTCTCCTTCCAATGTTCATCCTGCTCCTTCTTAAAAGCATCCAAACTTGTGGCTGTGGATTTGTCTTCATTTACTATCACTTGTTGTCTTTGGCATGTCAAAAAACTCTCTATCAAATGGTGAATTTTTTCAAGTATCCCACAAGCCTTTAGTTTACTTAACAGTCTCTTATGAAGAACTGAATCAAATGCTTTTGGAAATCCGGGCATATAACATCAAAGTTCTTTCCTTCTCCAAAAACAAAGTCTATTCATCCAAACACAAGAGCAGTTGTGTCATACATGATTTATCAGGAATAAATCCATGTTGCTAGTTGGCAAATAAATTGTTTTTATTTATGTATTTGACTATATCATCCTGTACTAATGCTTCCATGATCTTACAATTGTAATTAAGCTTATCAGCCTATAATTTCTCGATTTCCTTTTTTTTTTTTATGAATTGGGGGTGATATTGGCATCTTTTCAATCTTGTGGCATATCACCTTTATCAAGAGATTTATTGTAGATAATTGTTTATGGTAAATGATACTCAAAGCTATTTCACTAAGCACTTTTGGGTGAAACCCATCAGGCCCAGTTGGTTTATTTTTCTGCAGTTTAACCCATTTCATTTTCACTTTTTCTTCATCAATTTCCACACAGTCGAAAAGGTTATTACTGACATACTTAGCATCTAACTGTGGTGTATTACTTTGTTCCTCCTCAGTAAAAACACTACTAAAAAAAATAACTCAATGCAACTGCTTTTTCCTTATCACTTCTCATTATATCACCATCACTACAGTCCAAGTCACTAACTTTAGACCTTGTCCGGAGTTTACTGTTAGCATATTTCCAAAATGCTTTAGGGTTGTGTTTGATTTCATTGGCCAACTTCTTCTGAAAGTGTTTTCTTAAACCTTGTTAGATTTCTTAGTGCATTCATTTCATTTTTTGTGTCTATTCATCTTTGCTATCTTGTGTGTCTTTAAGATGCCTCCACCTTTTTTTACTTAAGTTTTCTTATTTTTTCCACTTCATGGTTTATGTAAGGTTTTCTTGTCTTCTTACCCTTCACTATTGGTATGTTCTCATCCATTTGCTCTCTTAGGTGGTTACTGAAAAAGTTCCCTGCTGCCTCATGTACATCCATATCAGTCATGTATTATATCCAATAATTTTCTCCAAGCTTTGATGCCATTTTTCATAGTTTCACTTTTCTGCAAAGTAGTATAAAAATTCATGTCTTACACTAAACATACCGGTACATAATTACTCATACCCAGTGGTGGGTCATAGTCTATGTTATTCACTATATCTTCTTCATTTGTGATTATAAAATCCAATAAGCTTGGTTGCTCATGCATTCTATATTGTGTGAATTCAGTGGTATGTTGGAATAAGAAAGTGTCCAGCATTGCCAAGATAAACTTATTTGCTCAATGACTTAGTTGTTCAGCTGAGTGCCAATTTATCCAGCCTATTTCAGGGTAATTGATGTCATCCACTATCATAATTTGACTATATTCTCTTGATTCAACCACTTGTCATAATACTGTACTCAGTGCCTTATTGTTTTCTTCAGAGCTGTTGGGACTTGTGTAGATACATCCTAATAACAAACATTCTTTCCCTACAAGTTTTATGGTGCACCATATACTTTCTTCAAGTTTGGTGTCAGTTTCCACTTCACTTGCACTAATATCTTTATCTATATATATAGCAACTCCCCTTCCTCCCTCATTTTCTAAATTTGTAATGAAAAAATAACCTTCAACCTCCAATTTTGACTTTAACATTTTTCTCCCAAGATTTTTAGATTTTACTTGTCACTACATTTTTGGCTTGTGTATTAGAATTTTAATGTGCAACTCCTGCATTTTATTTGATAAAGAATCTGCTGTGATATATGATACATTCAATATGTGCTTCAACTTATTTACATGATTATTTACAGTACATGCCCTTATAGTATTTAAGCATTATTCTTGTGCCCCAAAGGAAGCAAATGGGGCACAATATATTTACTTAAAAGAATCCAGCTATCATCAAGAAATACATTGCCTTTTTTTTTGGGGGGGGGGGGAGCCATAGTCTAACGTTGTTAAAAAATCTATTAGGTGGAAAAATATAATGTTAAGACATAAAACTGTCATTAAGTGTATATATGTATGTATATATATATATATATATATATATATATATATATATATATAAATATATATATATGTACATGTATATGTGTGTGTGTGTGTATTTACCTATTTACATAGTTGTATTTACCTAGTTGTATTTTACAGGAAGGGGAGCTATGCTCTTTGTGTCCCGTCTTCATATCTCATTTTATCTAAACTATTTTTAAATTCATGTATTGTTTTTGCACGTGTGTGTGTGTGTGTGTGTGTAAGTGGAGTCCAAGTTTATTCCTGGCTAGTTTTGCAGGTAGGCTTCCTTTGAAAAAGCATTCCTGCAGAACTAGTCAGGAATAACATTGGATTAAGACTCCTGTGTTTCCTACTCCACTTATGTCAACCTGTCAGAATGTCTCCATATATATGTATATATAATCATATATATATATATATATATATATATAGATATATATATATATATATATATATATATGTATATATATAATATATTGTATATATGTATATGTTCATTATATATATATATATATATATGTATATATATGTATGTGCTTTTATATGTATATATGTATATATATGTATGTGTATATATATATATATATATATATGTATACATATATATATATATGTATCTATATGTATGTGTATATATATATATATATATGTATATATATATATATATATATATATATATATATATATATATATATATATATATATATATATATATGCAGAAAAAACCACTGGTAAATAAGAAACGTAGTCCGAACGTTTTCGTCTATTTAAGACATCATCAAGGGAATACAGAAAATGAGATACAGACAGTATATATACAGAAGTAAAGACAAACTGGCAAGGACATTGGACAAACTGGCAAGGACTTACAAACAAGGATAAACCAACATAAATACAGTGTGAGAAGTGGTCAAGTGTCTAGTGGGATTTTTGTTCATGTGAGGGACCAAGATCATTTGATTGACTGGAAGAATGCTAGTAAAATAACTTCTTGTAATTCCTTTATTGAAAGGAACATAATTGAATCAAGCCACATAAAGCAAACTTTTGACCAAAATATCAACCTAAGCCTAGGTATGTACAGGCTTGATAACTTTATTTCAAAGAAAATCGTTACATGTTTTCCTGCTCGGACATTTGGTCCATCTGTGACCTGAGGACTGTTGGCAATTTTCTCAGGCTTGCGTGATACTTTTTCCCGTGTTCCCTAATTTTGTCTTTACTTCTGTATATATACTGTCTGTATCTCATTTTCTGTATTCCCTTGATGATGTCTTAAATAGACAAAAACGTTCAGACTACGTTTCTTATTTACCAGTGGTTTTTTCTGCAAATCATATTCACGTGTCTTTTGTGAAATACTGCAAAATATATATATATATATATATACATACATATACATACATAATTGGCTGCATGTTATTGTGGGGTTAAAAGCTGCTCAGTAGCATGCAGCTGGAATTTTAGGATCTATATGGGGCACCCCTATGGACCAGAGTCACACATAATTTTGTCTATGATAGAGGAAGTCTCTATTCATAGAGAAATCATGATATTTTATTATACTGCAACTGCTCCTCTGTTATGCTGTCCCAGCACTCTTGATACTGTCCTGTACCACTTCTCTAATTATTCATTTCCCTTTTTTGCCAAACCCTGTGATGGGGGAGAAGAATACTGCCACCGGGTGTTCCCATTTGTGTCGTAAAAGGTGACAAAAATGGGATTGGACCAGGCATCCTCCTCTTTGTAGCCCCAAAGGGGACATTCCTAAAAAAGAAAAAGCAAAGCCATAAGAGGGTCTGGGAGGAGCTTTCCAACTAGAAGCCTAAGGTTTGGGTCTTTTAATGTACATGGATGTTATACAGATGAGGGTAAAAGGGAAGAGATAGGCAGTATGTTTGTGAGAATAAAGAGGAATGTGTTGGCACTGAGTGAAACTAAGTTGAGAGGGAAGGGCGAGTTTGACTTTGGGAGTGTAGTTGGGTGAGTGTCAGGAGTGAAGAGAGGATGAGGGAGAGAAGGGTTGGCCATATTAGTAAGTAAAGAAATAGATATGTGGTGGAGTGGGAAGAGGTTTCTTCAAGGTTAATGTGGATAAAGGTGAAACTGGGAAGGGAGATGTGGGTTTTTGTAATTGCATATTGGCCTTGTAGTGAGAAGAGTGTAGAGGTCAGGGAGGTTTATTGGATAGCTTTAGATACTTGGGTGAGAATATGGTGGGAAAGGGAGGAATGGAAGTGGAGGTAGAATGTAGATTGAGAGAAACGACTAAATGCCTTGGGGGATTGAAAAATGTAATGAGAAAGAAACATTTGGGAATGGATGCTAAGAGGAGATTTTATGAAGGAGTGATTGTGCCAGCAGCACTATATGGGGCAGAAACATAGAACATAAGAGAGGAAGAGAGGAGTTTGAATGTGTTTGTGATGAAATGCCTGAGAAGTATGGTAGGGGTTACTAGGCTGGATAGGGTAAGAAATGAGGGGGTGAGGAGGAGAACAGGGGTGGAGAGGGATTTTGGGAGATAGGGGGGCTAATGAAAGAGTATTGGGATGGTTTGGACACATGGAAAGATTGAGTGAAGAAAGATTAGTAAAAGAAGTGTGGAAGGCGGAGGTGGACCGACCAAAAATGAGATGGGTGGATGGGATAAAAGGGGCATTGGGAAAAGGGGGAATATCTGTGGAGGAAGGAAAGGAGAAGACAGAAGGTAGGGGCGAGTGGAGAATGGTTGTGTATAGATGGTGATGTGATGCCTGGAAGGTAGTGGGTAGGGGATGGAGGGGTGAGGGAGTAAGTGTGAATGATATTTTGACACAGCCCAAAGGGATTTCTCCCCCATCGTCTCTTTTTCTGCATGAAGGGATGGAGAAGGGGAGGTCACCTATTAAATAAAGTGGCCTTGCTGTGGATGTGCTGTGTTTTGCTACATTGCTTCTGACCCAGGGTAGTGGGCGAGATGCAGGGATGACCCGTCATCCAGGAGAAACCAAGATAGGAGGGAGGGGGGTTGAGTGGGGGTGGAATGGGTGGGAGTGGATTTTATGCCCTTTTTTTTTTTTTTGGCTACCTCCCGTTTGAGAGGGAAAACCATTGGTATATGTATGTATATATATTTATGCACAAATGCCACACAAAAATCTTTAAGCCTGTTCTCCATTTTTCTTTTTTCTTTTTTTTTTCCACTCAGAATTCCAAATTTCCAATACGATCTATCACATGTGGTGGGGACTGGGTGGGAGGTTAGTATGAGCAAAATTTTTTTTTAGTATGGCACACCTACACAATATATCAGAAAATTAAATATTACATACATACATATACCAAAGGCTTTTTCCCCCTTACAAGGGAGGTAGCCAAAGAACAAAGGCATAAAAACCATTTCCACCCATTCCATCCCTAATTCACTCGACTCCCCTCCACCCTCTACCCTCTTATCTTGACACCTCCTGGATGACGGGTCATCCCTGTATCTTGTCCACTGCCCTGGGCCAGAAGCAGTCTCAAGACGCAGCACTACCTCACCCCCATCCCCCCACCCATTCCAACTTATGTATCACAACATCATCCATATACAACCATTCTCCATTCACCCCTGTCTTCTGTCCTCTCTCGTCCTTCCTCAACAGACATTCCCCTCATCCTGAAAGCCCTTCACCCCATCCATCCATCTCATCCTATGTCACCCCCTCATGTCCACTTTCACCCCTTGTACATCTCATCACCTTACTTTTACCCACATTTATCTTCAACTTTCTTCTTTCACACACCTTCCCACACTCTGTCACTAAATTCCTCAATCCCTCCTCTGATCCTGCTACAAGCACAGTGTCGTCCACAAACAACAGCTGGCTCACCTCCCACTTTTCTCCATTTTCTTTAAATATCTCCAATCCCTGACCCACCACCCATGCATTTACTTCTTGCACCGTCCCATCCATGTATAAGTTGAACAGCGAGGGCAACATAACATATCCCTGACGAAGTCCCACCTTTACCTTGATCCATTCACTCTCTCCATTTCTAATCCTGACACATGTTCTACTACTCTTGTAAAAACTCTTGACAGCTCCTAGAAGCTTTCCTCCTATCCCGTATATCTGCATAACCTCCCACAGTGCCTTCCTGTCTACCTTGTCATAAGCCTTTTCCTGATCCATTAAAGCCCAAAATACATCCTTACCTTTTCCTATAGCTTTCTCACATATCTGTCTTACCACAAAAATCTGATCTACGCAGCCTCTACCTGTCCTAAATCCATACTGTTCCTCACCAATTACTCCTTCTGTTCCTCTCCTATTCCTCACAATCAAGATCCTCCCATAAGCCTTCCCAACTACACTTAACAAGTTAATCCCTCTGAAACTACTACACTCACACTTGTCCCCTTTTCCCTTGTAAAGTGGAATTATACAGGCTCTCCTCCAGTCCTCCAGCACTCTACCCTCTCTTAAAAAATCATTAAATAACCTCACCAGCCAGTCCACCATCACTGTACCTCCTTTTTTTAGACATTCTTCATGGCATCCATCAAGACCAGGCCTTACCTGCTTTCATCATCTTAACAACTGCCTTCCCTTCATCTTTCCTTATTTCTCCTCCATTTTCCTCACTCATCATGGTCATTTTCTTAACACTTCCCACTACAACTATCTTTCACTCCCTATCCTCCTTCACATTTAGCAACTCCCTAAAATACTCTGCCCATCTTCTCCTTACTGCCTTCTCTTCCATTATCATCTCTCCATCTGCACCTTTTACCTTTTCTTCTCTACTTGATTCACCTCCTCTTCCTCTCTTAATTTCTTTCCAAAACATCTTTTTATTACTTTAAAAAAATTCTATTGTACTCTTACCCCATTTCACATCTGCTCTTCTCTTTGCCTCCTTTACCTTGTGCTTTACTTCTCTTCTCTTTTCTTTGTACCTCTCATATGACTCCCTCATCCTATTTTGTAACCAATCTGTGAAAGCTCGCTTCTTCTCTTCTACAACCTTCTTTGTTTCCTCATCCCACCACTCACTACCCTTCCTTCTATTTCCTCCCATCCTTCTTGTTCCACACACCATCTTTGCACACTTTGTGACTCCCTCCTTGAACCATCCCCATTCTTCCTCCATTCCTAGCTCTACTCTATCCTTCACTCCCTCCCACTCCTCTCTCAGCTTCTTCTTATACTCCTTCTCCTTTTCATTTTCATTTAAAGAGTTCACTCTAAGCACCTCCCTACCTTTTATCCTTTTCCTCTTTCTCCATCTATCCTCCACTCTCAACTCACCTTCCACCAATAAATAATCTGATATTCCCCCACTCTCTCCCCTTAGCACCTGTACATCCTTAACTCTTCCTATTATACTCCCATCTACCACTACATAGTCCATTAACGCTCTATCTACAGTACCACCCTTCCATCCACCACCCTCTCCCATGTGTACTTATGCTTGACTTTCTTCTGAAACACTGTATTTGCTATCATCAACTCTCTTTCAAAACACATCTCCACTATCAACTCTCCACTATGATTCTTTCCTGGAACTCCACATTTCCCAACCACTCTGTCAATTGGTTAATTTCCTACCCTAGTATTAAGGTCTCCCAATACTACTACATTGATGTTCCTCCCTAATACCTCTATGCACTCATTTAAATATATCCAAAAAGCCTCCCATTCTTCTATACTTTTCTCACTACCAGGCCCATACGCACTTACAAAAAACCCACATCTCCTTTCCCAGTTTCACCTTCATCCAAATTACCTTAAAGAAACCTTCCACTCCACTACATGTTTACCTATTTCTTCACTTACTAGTATAGCCACCCCTTCTCTCCCTCACCCTCTCTTCACTCCTGAGAACCTCCCAACTATACTCCCAAACTCACACTCGCCCTTCCCTCTCAACTTAGTTTCACTCAAAGCCAACACATCCATCTTTCTTCTCACAAACATACTACCTACCTCTTCCCTTTTACTCTCATCTGTACCACATCCACACACATTAAAAGACCCAAACCTTAGGGTGCTTGTTGGAAAACTCCTAGACTCTCTTATGCCTTTACTTTTTTTAGTAATGTCCCCTGTGGGGCTACAGGGAGAAGGATGCCTGGTCCCAATCCCCATCCCGTTTTTCTCGTCTCTTACAATCCAAGTGGGAATACTTGGTGGCAGCATTCTTTTCCCCCCACCACAGGGTAGGCAAAACAAGGAAATGAAATTCAGAGAAATGGTACAGGACAGCAACAAGGGGTTGGGGGACAGCATAACAGAGGGACAGTAGCAGTATAATAAAAATTGATTTTGTAAACTATGATACATTGATGTAGTCATTTTTTAGGAGTGCACACATTTGCTATATAGGAATAGAAATTTAAATAATAAATTTGTAAATTATAATGCATCAACATAATATACGTCATTCTTGGCAAAAAAACAAAAACAGAAAAAGTTGCTAAAAGGTATACACAAAAATTTTAGCCTCTTCAACTGCTTGAGATGCCATCTTTGCTATTGTAGATGTAGAGGTTGAACAAAATAAATTGTAATAAATTCATCTATCATAACCTAGCGTACCTAACCTAATCTGCATTTAGTAATGCGGTACCTGTAATTCTAGAGGTCATCAAGGTTGTCATCATTGTCCTCGACCTTCGAATCTATCAAAACAAAGATGACATCCACCTAGTTGCATTATACAGGAAGGGAGCTATGCTCGTGGTGACCCATCTTTGTATCTTTCAGCATCAAGTTTTTTCTTAAAATCTTGAATAGTGTTTGCACACACCGTTTCTTTGTCTAGAACAAAGAAGAGAAAGAGGTGATTTGATAACCATTTACAAAATTGTTCATCTCCTTTTCTATCCACACGTTTTTGTAATTTTCACTGTTTGCTAGTTTTGCCGCTTTTGATAGTATGTCTTCAGCTATCATTTGAGTCCTTAGTTTGATTTTAATTGACCTATAGTTTTTTTTTAGAGTATGTACGTAATCTATGCAAGTCGTCGATTTCCTTCTCAAATTCTTGACCCTCATCCTGAACCGCTTTCATTATTTCCTTCATAATGTCTTTTTCTTCTTTTTCTCTTTGGTACTTGTGTACATTCTGTTTTTCTTTGATACCATAAACCACAATGCACTTTTTTTATCCACTGTGTCTCTCACCCAGTTTTCCTTTTCTTTGATTACCTTAATTACTGTTTCCTTTGCATTCTCTTCTACCTGATGTTGTACTATTTTTTTTAAAGAGATTTTTTGATTTTTGCAATCCTGTTTTCACTGCTTGTAATTGTTCTTAGACCTCTTTCTTTAGTTCTTCATTTCTGTGTCTATCCTCGTTTTCCTTTCTTTCATTTTCTCTTTTAATCATACTTAGTTCACTTTTTAGATCATTTAGTTACGATTATTTCATCATTGGTTCTGTATAAGTTTGACATCTCTAATTGCAAACCTTTATGGTCTAATTTTAAATTGATTAATTCATCTACCAAGTCATTGGGGGTCTCAATTCCTTAGTGCCCTGCTAATCCTAGTATTGCTTTCTGTATCCATAATTTTTTCTATTGCTCCTGTTTCCCTCTGAAATCCTGATTTTTTTTTTTTTTTTTTTTTTTACTTTTTCCAAATTCCATTATGTTACATTTCTTAATGTTGAAGTAATAAATCTTGGCAGAAATTAATGACAGAAAGCTTTGATAAAAAACTATGCACAAATGAACAAAAACTTGCCTAACTATCTATAGAATTATGAAAGGAATGGAAATCTTAGATAAGAATGATTTATTGAAATGTGACAATGGAAAAACAAGAGGACATGAAAAGAAACTAAAAAAAGATAACTACAGAAGAAATCTGAAAAAAAAAACTTCCCACACAGAATGATAGATACCTGTTCATTGAGTTGGCCTTCTCCTCTTCTGGCTTCACTCAGAGCTACAACATCAAAAATTAATTTATTTAGTTCTGTATCAACAAAGGCTGTTCTTTTTTCTAGTCCTTATTTGTCATGCCCAGCAGTGTCCTCACATTCCAGGCTCCCAGCTTTTATGTTTTGTGGTTTACTTACCTACCACTATATACGGTAGGTGGATACCCTGGTTGTGGCTCTTTGGGTAGACATATTTGAGACAAACATTTTTATTAAGACACCTTTTCTAGGGTGAGCAGTGTAGACCCTGAAGAGGGCTGCTCAGTCAGAACATTGTTGCCAGATTGTTTCTTTATCTCTGCCCAAAATCATCAATGACATAATATCATGCTCCCATTGCATATGGCAGTTCTTGAGCAGAGACTCCTAGCACCACAAGCTTGCCCCCATCATCAGTCCCTGGTTGCTGGCAGGCTTTGTTGGTGTGGATGGTAATGATCATGATGATGGTGGTGGTGAAGGTGTGGGTGAACATTGGATATCGGATGCATGTGTGTATATTTGTTTATCGTGTACTTGGTGCCACACCACACACAGCATACATTCCTTGACAAGATCAGAAGTGAACCCCATGGCCAGAAGAGCCACATGGCACCTTTGACTCTGCTGTGGCCTTTTTCTGCCTTCACAGCCATGGGGTTTCATTTATCTTCCACTGCCTGTTCTGCTGTTGAGAACTTTGTGGTTTGAATTCAGTGTTTTCATTCTATCCTTTGCCCTCCCATTGGCAATAGTTAATCTCCACTGGTTTGTGGGGATGAACTCACACTGGTTTAGTCTGAGGCCACAAGGCACCCAGTTTCCGGGGAGTGCTGTGAGGAGGCAAAGCAAGAATTATGGTGGTCAAGAGGCCATTTACTGTCAGATGGAGACTGACACAGAGATACTCAATTTTTTACCACACCCACCCAGCTACACAAGGTGAAAGCTAGATGTTGAAGCAAGCATGCAACCTCTCTCTGGCACTTATGCATTAGGCTTATTATACCACCCACCATCTCACATGTAAGTAGTTGGGGCTGGGTGGGAGGCTAGTACAAACAAGTGATTTCTGATTGAAACGAATGTTGTATTTGTTCAAATCAAGAAAATTTTAAGAAAAATAGGTTTACAAAACAAATTAGCGTGTTGGATGTTTTCTGAACATTAGGATTTATATCACTATACAGCTTGTAACTGAATAATACAATATGTTGGTTTTTCTCATTGTGTGAAGCTATTGTAGACCAGTAAGATTATATTTTCTGAAGTCAGGTCTCATATATGTGTGAATGTTTATTGTGATCTTTATTCATAGTTAGAAGCTAATTAGTTTGTGACTGCTAAATGCATTATTTTCACCACCACCTCCACCAGCTATGTTTTAATAACTAGTGACCAGTGGGCTGAGTATATCCTTTTGCTATGTATATTTTTTTCCAAGCTGCACTAAGTAATTGTCTTGATTGACATTCAATAAATGACAATAAAATCTAAATTAATCATTAGGAGATCATGATTGGAAAAGGCATCTTCCAATGTTTTTGGGTATCAGGAGCCATTGAACGACCAGCTGAAGCTGCATTGACAAAACATGAAAACTGACAGGTGATCCTTTGGTCCACAATGAGGACCAGTATTCTGTCACAGGATGAAGTCCATGGAGTCTTCAGCCACCAAGGATGCCAATACTGTATAGTAAAACTCTCAAAGGCTGTGTGATACTTGTTGTGTGATATCCTGTGTGTGATACCCTGTGTGATACCCTGGCTAGATAAAAGGCTTCCCCAGTGTGAGTAGCTTACTGTAAGAGGAGGCAAGCCAGTATTTTCGCTTTCTCTTGAAAAAATTAATCCATGTTCTATCTGTCATCTGACATTACTCCAAATCTAGGAGATCTAAGCAGTACCTGTTGGTGTTGTCACCGGCTGTATATCTTTCAAGTACTCCTGAATGTGTGTGCACAAGGTGGTATATATGAAGTGCAAGTTTAAGTATGAAATGACATGTGTACTAGAAAAAGTTTGTATGAAATGTCCTCATTCCTGATATTACATAACCTTGTTTAGCTTGATGTTGATTCTTATAAACAAGCAGGCCTTACAATTGTTTATGTTAAATATTAGTTAATTTTCAGTCTCAGGATTAAACAGACCCCCAATACTAGGCATTAAAAGATGAATTTCTTTTCAGGTCAAGGATTTACCAATCCAGATTTCACATGGGGAGTTGTTCTTAAATTCTGTACATTCACCATGAATGCCAGAGGAAAAGCATTCCATTGTGGTTTGTGTGATACAGATTTTTCCCACAGGAGTAGTCTCAGCAGGCATGAAAAGATCCACACAGGAGAGAAACCTTTCCAGTGTGACCTTTGCGATGCAACTTTTACAAGAAAGATTGGTCTTGAACATCACATGATGACCCATACAGGAGAGAAGCCTTACAAATGTGACCTTTGCAACACAACTTTCAGAAGAAAGGGTCATCTAAAAAGACACATGGTGACCCACACAGGAGAGAAACCTTTCCAATGTGACCTATGCAACTTAACTTTCAGAAGAAAGAGTAATCTAGAAAAACATATGGCAAACCACACAAGAGAGAAACCTTTCCAGTGTGAATTTTACAATCCAGCTTATCCACAAAAGATTGGTCTTGAATGTCACGTGATGACCCACACAGTAGAGAAACCTTTCCTATGTGACCTTTGTGATGCAGCTTTTACAAGAAAGATTAATCTTGAACATCACAGGATGACCCACACAGGAGAAAAGCCATACAAATGTGACCTTTGCAATGCAGCTTTCAGAAGAAAGAGTATTCTGAAAGATCACATGGCGACCCACACAGGAGAGAAGCCTTTCCAGTGTGACCTTTGTGATGCAGCTTTTACATTGAAATGTAAACTTAGATATCACATGAGGACCCACACAGGAGAGAAGCCTTACAAATGTGACCTTTGTAATGCAGCTTTCAAAGTGAAAGGTGGCCTTCACCATCACATGAGGACCCACACAGGAGAGAAGCCTTTCCAGTGTAACCTTTGCAACGCAGCTTTCAGAGGGAAAAGTGTTCTAAAAAATCACATGGCAACCCACACAGGAGAGAAGCCTTTTCAGTGTAACCTTTGCAATGCAGCTTTTAAAAGAAAGGTTGGTCTTGAACATCATGTGATGACCCACACAGGCGAGAAGCCTTTCAAGTGTGACCTTTGTGATGCAGCTTTCAGAGGGAAGGGTATTCTGAAAAGACACATGGCGACCCACACAGGAGAGAAACCTTTTCAGTGTGACCTATGTGATGCAGCTTATCCACAAAAGAGTAGTCTTGACTATCACTTGATGACCCACAGAGGAGAGAAACCTTTCCAGTGTGACCTTTGTGATGCAGCTTTTACAAGAAAGTTTAATCTTGAATATCACTTGATGAGCCACACAGGAGAGAAGCCTTACAAATGTGACCTTTGCAGTGCAGCTTTCAGGAGAAAGAGTATTCTAAAAGATCACATGGCGACCCACACAGGAGAGAAGCCTTTCCAGTGTAACCTTTGCGATGCAGCTTTCCTAAAGAAATGTAAACTTAGATATCACATGAGGACCCACACAGGAGAAAAGCCTTTCAAATGTGACCTTTGCAATGCAGCTTTCACAGTGAAATGTATCCTTGAAAATCACATGAGGACCCACACAGGAGAGAAGCCTTACAATTGTGATCTTTGCAACACAGGTTTCAGAAATAAAAGTATTCTTAAAAATCACATGGCAACCCACACAGGAGAGAAGCCGTTTCAGTGTGACCTTTGTGATGCAGCATTTATAAAAAAGACTGGTCTTAAATATCACATGATGACCCACTCAGGAGAGAAGCCTTTCAAGTGTGACCTTTGTGATGCAGCTTTCAGAGGAAAGAATCATCTCAAAAGTCACATGGCGACCCACACAGATGAGAAACCTTTCCAGTGTGACCGTTGTATTGCAGCTTTTAGACACAAGCATCATCTCAAAAACCACTTAGCAACCCATACAGGAAACCTTCCAATGTGACCTTTGTGATGCCGCTTTCAAAAGGAAGTGTGTCAAATGGCACATGAAGACCCACACAGGAGAGAAGCCTTTCAAGTGTGACATTTGCGGCTCAGCTTTCATAAGGAAATGTCATGTCTAATGTCACATTAGGACTATTAGGCTGGTTGAAACAAACTCTGATGGAGAGAATTTGTTTATTTAGGAATGAATGTTGGGCGCCAATAATAATGGCTTGCTTTAAGTGCAAGAAAAAATGGGGGAGGGATGGTGAGGGAGGTGATGCCTGTGAGATTCAAGTTATGCCCCAACTTAGTCTGCTTGCAGGGGAGGGGGGAAGAGGTGAGAAAGCAAGGAGCAGCGATCCAGGCTCATGTATGATGCTCCAAGGAGATATGAATCTTTGGTGTTCATCCAGCCTTTATATACACAGGCAGGTCATGACCCATGCTCCTACAGAAGGTCTGTGTTCCTCAGTGAATCCAGTGTTCATCATCCTGTGGTTCACATGGCTGGCCGAGGTGCAGGTTAGTCATCACTGGTCAATGCTTGTACTTCACGTGTTTTCTCAAGGAGGCTTTGTCTCACCTGTGGGCCTCAAGGAAGCTTTGGGTCACGTCACGCAGCTGAGTGGCGCAAGCGCGTCCCATGGGACAAACTGCAAGTCGCTAGGGTCGTGGGACAGCCAGAAAAAATATAAGGAATGGAGAAGGAGGAAGAGTGAAGACAACCTTCCTAACAAGGATCCACACAGGAGAGAAGCCTTTCAAGTGTGACCTTTGTGATGCAGCTTTTACAAGAAGGACTGGTCTTTGAAATTACATGATAATCCACACAAAAGAGAAACCTTTCCAGCACAGCTTTCATAAGGAAATGTGACCTTAATTATCACATGAGAGAAGCCTTACAAATGTGACCTCTGAAAGGCAGCTTTTGTAAGAATGCATCATCTCAAAAACCACATGATAGCCCACACAGGGGAGAAGCCTTTTTGGTGTGACCTTTGCATTGCAGTTTTCTAAAAAAAAAAAAAAAAAAAAATCTTCACAAACTTTTGAAAATTCATGCAAGATAAAGAATCTCGTATGTGACCTTTGCATTGAAGGTTTCTCACAAAGTATTGATATTTGTCACACACTGACCCATAAGGGTGTGTTAAACTGTATAAGATGAATTTTTACATGACATTTGCTTCATATTCATTAGCTGTTACATTTTACTTGTACAGAAGATGTATATAGTTATTCAGAAACATGATACATACCTGGAGTAGGAATTATACCACTAAATATTTGATTATTCCCTCTTGTTAGTTAGACCTGTTAAAAAAAAGCTTTTTTCATATTTTCATATATTACTGTACTTTTTCACATGCTTTGACCTAAAAAAGCCAAAAACTACATCCACTTCCAAGTAGGATGTATGGAAGCATTGCCACATGGAGGCTGAAGTTTTTTGCTATCTTACCAAAAGGGTCAATTTTGGGACATTTCTAAACATATCTTGTGATACAATTTTTATCTATCCAAGATAGAGCAATAAATTAGGTACCAAATGAAAGAGAAAATCTACTCTACATATAGCAACCATTAGAATTGATTAATTTTCCCCTTGAATATTGAAAAATATAAAATTGTTTAAAATCCTGGCTTTTTTGTTAACCTGGAAACATGGTTTTTGTATAGATGTATGAATTTTAAGTGAATTTAGACCAAAACTCATATGTAATTTCAGCTTTTAATTTCTTATTTCATGTTTACAGAAACCCGTTAATGATGTTGGGCAGTACTGAACAGTACAAAAGCAAGACCAGCACAGAAACTCAATCCAAATCTAGAAAACTATCCACAAGATACTTCACAATGCCATTAAGCAAAGAGCTACGAGGACGCATGGTTGATGTCTCAGAACCCCCACCTGCAGTCCACAAGCAAGCATCAAGTTGGCCATCCACCAGATCTCTCACTGAAACCTTCCTGGTTGGATGCCCTTCAGCTTCCATTAGTGGTTCCCAGTTTCCCATCAACAGACAAGCATTCCAGTACTTCCTTTATTTCCAAATTTTACAAGGAAATACAGGGAAACTCATGGTTCAAGACCTTTCCTATGAAATTGTTGAAGCTGTTATCCCATTCTGGTAGATGGCTAGGATCAAGACAGTGATCAAACAGAATTGTATGAAGCTCTTCATGAAACTCCATGACAAACACAGAGCACTGATGAAGAGCAAGTAACCCTGGAGGAAAGAGGAGTGCATTTGTCTTGGAATTGGACAGCCTGTTCAACATAGGAGCTCCAGATGCTGTCCAGGATATAGAGAGCAACAGACTGTTATCCAGGGAGAAGAAAGATGAGGACATCAGGTTCTACCAGGACCAAGGGACTGAGAGGAAAGGTTGCATGTTGGGTCATGACAAGATTTCTGGGACATGATCCCGGCAACAAGTAGGCCAGACTGAGAGGCAACTGCAAAGGCAAGAACAAGGTAATGATACTTTTTTTTTTTTTTATGGTTTAATGTCACACACTCCCCCCTATTGGGAGGCTAGGACAGTGCCCCTCACAGAAGGCTTTGTAGCATGGAATTTAATGAACCATGACTTTGGTTCAACTTTGCCAGTGGCAGGATTCGAACCGCCCTCACCTCAGCCTTCGCTGCAAGTAACGACGCCCTAACCCACTCAGCCAGCGAGCTTCCCACTTTAACTAATTATGTTTTTTAATATCACAAGTTGGAAGTTTTATATGCTTGCCACATTGTATTATTTTGCAGCTTTACATGCATCTCCCTGTGGGATTCACTGGTGTAAATTCTTTCTTAGGTGGATAAATCAAAGACCACAAGACCTCTTGAAAAAGTCGATTAGTCTAAGTTACACCAGCAGACCTTCCCTGTCTGCTTTCCACCTAAAGACTGACAGCTCTTCTAATTGTTGGTGGGATGCATCTAAAAAAGCTGACATCAGCATTTTTGACAGTTTACAGGTTATAAATAGTTTACATTTTATTTTGGTGATACAAGTTTTGGATACTATTTTATTTTACAATAATTGTCATAATTAGAATGTATAGTTATTTCTGGTTATATATCATGGTTATTAATCTAAATTACATAATATATTGTGTATGAGTAAAAGGTGTTCTTAGAAATCAGGGGTATTTCACGGTTTGGTCACGTAAAGGAAGAGATTAGTGGTGTTTGTGTATGGATGTTTGTATGTATGTTGCGGTGTAGTTTTCCATAGGTGTTGTAATATGTAGGATTATGGTTACACTGGAGTCAATCAAGACCCATTCACTGGGCGAGATGGATAGCCAGGAACTTGTATTCCATGAAGATGCTAATGTTTTGTGACCAGCTTGATTATGATGAAGAGGCTGTTGCTAAGCTGGAACGACTTAACATCTTCCTGGCGCTGTTCTACACATCAATGAGGATGATGATGTCAACATCTGCTGTGGATGCTCCTGTGAATGATCTTCAGCTCATCCAGGACATGTTGAGGTACAAGAGATCAGACCCAGAGGTTGCTGAAGCAGTTCTTCAGAAGATGGAAAACCACAAGTGGTACTTGACACAGGAAGCTGTGGCATTCATGCTCTTCAGCAGCAGCAGGCTGAGTGACAAGCAGAAACAGGACATTGCAGCTCAGCTGCATGCCACTCAGAAGCCAGACAGCTTCAGAAGGGGAAAACCTGTGTTTCAGAAGGTGACAACCAAGACCACACTAGTAGATCTCATTGATCCTGAATCCCACTTTCTGTTAGACATCCTCAGCATTGGACCTGCCTGGCTCTTGGATCATGTTGAATCATGGCCAGAGAAGGAGGATTACAAGAAAGCCTTGGAATATGTGAGAAACCTCAGAGTAATGAAGTCACTGAGCGTGGATTTAAAAGGATGAGTGATTTTGCAAATGTCATCACCACAGGTCCCAAGCAGAGGGAATATCTCCTCCATGCTGTGGAATACAATAGATGGTGCTTCAAAAGCTTCAAGAAGCAAACAAATGACTGTGCAACATCAGTTTGATACATATAATCATGATTATTTTGGTAGTTTCAGTTGATGGTTTGACTTGCTGCAAAATTACACTTTCCACTTGATATGTATGTCAAATGTATGGAATTTTGTTATTTTTCTGTAAATATTATAAATAACATGCCATTTTTTGTACAATATTAATCAGATTGTACATGTTCAAAAGAGAATTAGATATGCTTTAATTTGATAACTAATTCATTTGGTACCTAATTCATTGCTCCAACTTAGACAAAAAATTATACTACAAAATATGCTAAGAAATACCTCAAAATTAGGACCTTTATTAAGATGGTTAGCAGAATACTTCTGCCTTCATGTGGCAATGTTTACATATATCCTAGATAAAAATGAATGTGATATTTTGCTTTTTTAGGTCAAAAAGCATGGGAAAAAGTATAGTAACATATGAAAATATGAAAAAGTTGTTTTGTGAACAGGTCTATTTTTAGTCTGTTAGGCCCTGAATAAATGCATTGGGCCTGTAAAGAGCTAAGACGTAACAAATTGCTGTATCTGCAACTGTAGTATTTAATATATCCCACCAGAGGATTTAATTTCAGCTAGAAGGAACCTGTAGATGTTGAAAACATTAACAGAGTATGTATGGTTCTGTTTGAAATCTTTGCACTCTAATGATGTTCCAATGAAAGAGGTAAGTTGAGGATGTAGGCCCACATATTAATGAACCATGTTTTAGGGATCCAGGGTGGCTTGGGATGACTGGACCTCTATTAGCTTCACGACCTCTTTGTGCACTGTCCCTCTGCCTCCCACATTCTCCTTTGTAGTGATGAAAGGGGTCAGTTGAGGCAAAGTAGATAATCATTCACCTTCATTGGTGACTCACTTTATAAGAGGTATGATACTTGAATTAGGCTTATAAATTTCATAGATGTTTGAGAAGAGAAGCTGGAACAGGTTGGAGTGTGTCAAGGAAGAAGAATCCATTCCTGCACATTGTTGAAGTTTAGTCAGGTGGCATCAGTGCAATGGCTTAGGTATGAAAAGAAGGGTGGTGTTAATATGTAAGAGAGTCAAGTTCATAGAGAGTTAGATTTCACTCCTGGAGTAGACTCTGCCACCTCAGTGCCAGGTGTGCAGGAGTGGTTGGTTCAACGCCTGGTCGAGAGTAGAAACAAGTTGTTCTGGCCTATATATATGTTCACTGTTGAATATCTTGAGTATACCTGATTTATAGTAGCAATATTTTTTAAGTTTAATAAAGGTAAGAAAATGAAAGCAGAGTTTTCCCTTTGTTTCCCTCTCCACTGCTCATCATGTCTGTAAGGTGCCAACCTTTGCAAGACGGTATAACATGATATTGGAAAGTACAAGTATTTTCCTTCAGTATTTACAAAACAGGGGTTAGATATGGTACTTGATTCAGGCTCAATTTTCAGTGAAGAAGAAATAGATACACTAATGTCAGCATTAGCATAGTAGATGCAGATGATATTGGAAAGTACAGTATTCCAAAGTCCATGTGGGCATGAGTATGGGTGTTAAGTGCTATGTCAGATATATTTAAGATGCTACACCAGGACTTAGGTTACATGAAACTTTATGATCAATGAAATGCACCCAACCAGTCTTCTGTTCACCTCATCATATTTTGCTAAATGTAGGTTTTCAGATAAATCTCGTCACAGAGGCTAAGCTAGACTTTTGTTGTGTAGTTAAGGGAAAGAGATTAAAGGGAAGAAGGAAAATTTATTATTGGCATCCTCTCTAGACCTCATAACCTGAGTATAGGATAGACTGAACCCCTGTTGCAAGAAGTAAGGAGGGCA
Organism: Oratosquilla oratoria; assembly: GCF_046742065.1. Taxonomy (NCBI): domain Eukaryota; kingdom Metazoa; phylum Arthropoda; class Malacostraca; order Stomatopoda; family Squillidae; genus Oratosquilla; species Oratosquilla oratoria. Next base: position 57,429,607 of record NC_134788.1, read on the forward strand.
TCACAATACAAGAATGTTGTGATCATGAGAGGTTTGCACTACACATTGACAGTGATATTATAGTTGATCAGGAAGCACAGAAATCTTAAGATGTGATACAGGATAAGGAATAGATTACCTATTCTATGACGGAGGGGAAAACTTTGGACTTACTGTTAATAGATAAAGATGATATAATAAAGTATTGATGGGTAATAGACTAGTTATTAGAACAATCTGCCACCACAGAACAACCCGCTAGAGACAAACAGGGGCCACACCGCACGGTGGGCAAATTTCCTCCTCAGTATCAGCAACCAGTAGCAACATGAGACCTTCAGGCAGAATTCACGGCACAGCAGCAACACAACAAAATGTCCCTTCAACAAGATCAGCAAGACCCGGAATCAATCCTCCTAGAAACACTAATGGAATGCTGAGTATACTACAATGGAATGCAGGGTGCATCCACCCAAAAATGGCATCTCTTCCTGCATCATTGCAGGAAGTTCAGGTAGACATAGTCCTGCTACAGGAAATGCTACTACAAGATCACCACACCCTCTGAGTCCCAGGATATACATGCTACAGAGAAAATGTAGGAAACACAGGATAGGACTTCCCACTGTGGTTAAGAACAAAATCCCTAGCATTCAAATCAAGGACTGCCTGGAGTGTGGGGAAGCCACAGAGGTGTTTGTGGCCACATGATGACCCACACAAGAGAGAAACCTTTCCAATGTGACCTTTGCGATGCAGCTTATACAAGAAAAATTTATTTTGAACATCATGAGATGACCCACACACAGGACAGAAGTCCTTCCAATGCGATCTTTGTGATGCAGCTTTCAAAAAGAAATGTGACCTTAAATATCATGAGGATGGACACACACAGGAGAGAATTCTTTCAAGTGTGACCTTTGCAATGCAGTTTTCATAAGGAAAATGACATGAAATATCACATGAGGACCCACACAGGAGATAAACTTTTCCAGTGTAACCTTTGCAACGTAGCGTTTACAAGAAAGAATAATCTTAAATATGGCATGATGACCCACACAGGAGAGAGGCCCTTCCAGTGTGAACTTTGTGTTGCAGCTTTCTCGAAAAAAGAAGAAGAATGCTCTCAACACATATTTGAAGATCCACATAAGATAGAAAGTCTTTCATGTAACCTTTGGGATGAAGCTTTCTTGCAAAGTATTAATCCTGTCACACAGTGACCCATACACAAGAGAAGCATTCCCAAATATTGCTTTCAATAAGGATGTGTAAAACTGTGTATGATATAAATCTTTTATATGATATTTTCTTTCATAGTTTTGAGTTATATTTCATTTGTACAGAAGTATATGTTTTTTTTTTTAATGGGATATGTACCTTGAGTAGGAACTATACAATTACATGTTTAATAGATCATTACCTCTAATTAATTTATTAGATTATGAATAAATACAATTGGCCTGTAAAAAAATTAAGACGTAACCTTTTGCTGCGTTTACACACCTATATCAAGGGCTTTTTCCCTCATACAAGGGAGAAATGAGGAGGTGAGGAGGAGAACAGGGGTGGAAAAGGAGCTGGGAGATAGGGTTGATGAAAGAATATTAGGATGGTTTGGACACATGGAAAGAATGAGTGAAGAAAGACTAGTAAAAGAGGTATGGAAGGCAGATGTGGAGGGAGTGAACATGAGGGCACGTCCTAGGATGAGGTGGATGGATGGGGTGAAGGGGGCTTTGGGGAAGAGGGGAATGTCTGTTGAGGAAGGACGGGAGAGGACAGAAGACAGGGGTGAATGGAGAATGGTTGTATATGGATGATGTTGTGATTGCATGAGGTGGAATGGACGGGGGGGTGTGGGGTGAGGTAGTATGTGTGAGCAAAAGTTGACACAGCCCGAAGGGATTTCTCCCCGTCCTCTCCTTTTATGCAAGGGGGGGTCGCCGATTTAATGAAGCGGCCTTGCTGTGGATGTGCTGTGTCTTGCGACACTGCTTCTGACCCAGGGCAGTGGACAAGGTGCAGGGATGACCCGTCATCCAGGAGGTGCTCAGATAAGAGGGAGGGTGGAGGGGTGTGGAGTGTATTCAGGGATGAAATGGGTGGGAATGATTTTATGCCTTTCCCTTTTTGGCTACCTCCCTTGTAAGAGGTAAAAAGCCTTGGTATATGTATGTACAAGGGAGATAGTCAAAGTCCCCACATACTCCACTCCTATTCACCACCTCTCCTTCTTTTCTTTGCTCCTGGATGATGGGTCATCTCTGCATCTTCCCACTGCCTTGGATCAGAAGCAATGCAGCAAGACAGAACATCCACAACAAGGAAGCTTCATTTAATCGGCGACCCCCATCTCCGTCCACTTATGCAGAAACAGAAAACGAGGATAAATCAAATCAGACTATGTCAAAATATCGTTCACACATACTCTCTCACCCCCATAACCCCACCATACACAACCATTCTCCTGTAGAAAACTAAATTGATTTTCCATACAAGGAAATAAGAACAAATAAGTTACCCCTTCATATCCAAGAGTTGACACCTTAATGTGGTGGATAGGCTTGAGAATCTTAATGACTACAAAAGCCATGTCGATAGAGAGGAAATCTCTACAGGGTCACCTATATGGAACAGGTTTTGTAAGAAAGACCAGACAAAGAGCACCTCACACACACAGTCGTAGGACCCACTGCTAACTGGCACGTCCCTGATGGTGAACAGGGAAATTCCTCATAGATATATGGGGTACCGTCATAATGACGGCGTGGACCATTGGGTAGCCCATAAATATATAGGGCTTCACCGAATATAATAGATAAGGTGACACCAGAGAAATATCTCACCAGAAACCAGTTGGCAGGGAGGTGAGATTACTGCCAAAACACGTTCATAGCAACCATGAATAATACAACCAAAACAAAACCGGGCGTTCCTGTTGGATCATCGTTTCCTAAAGGTCCAACCGTATTGTCTCGTGTGTTTACGGGCAGTGTGCCACCGAATGTGAGTAAGCACTGTCCAAGCAGATCCAAGTCTTGGACATTTAATAGCTCGAAGAAAATGAAGATCTATACTTACAAAGTCAGAACTCTCTCAGAAGACCACTGGCTGGAGAATTTAATAGAAGAACTGAACAGCATCAAGTGGGACATCGTAGGACTGAGGGAAGTCCGAAGAACGGAAGAAAAGTTGATATAATTACTAAATAGTCACCACCTGTTCTACTATAGAGGTAAGGACAAAGAAAGATCTAGTGGAGTAGGATTCTTGACAAACCGAGAGGTTGCTGGTAACGTAGTCAAGTTCAGTAGTTTATCAGACAGGTGAGCTTGGATTTCGATTAGGCTGTGTAAAAGGTACAATATAAAAATTGTGCAAGTTTATGCACCAACTTCACAGAGTTCAGAAAATGACATTGAATTCTTCTGTAATTATCTAAGTCAGGTAATGGATCAAGAAAAAAGTGGGTACACGTTGGTAATAGACGACTTTAATGCTAAAGTGGGGAAGATGTGAGATGAGTCGTGCATTGGGAAGTTTGGAGTAGGTGAAAGAAATGACAGAGGCGAGATGTTAGTCAATTTTACAGGAAACTATAACATGAGGATAATGAACACTTTCTTCCAAAAACTTGTAGGTCGTAAATGGACCTCGAGAAGTCCAAATGGAACAACAAAGAACGAAGTAGACTTCATGTTAGGAGATGAGAGCAAGGGTGTTAGCAATGTTGCTGTCATAAATAAAGTCAACATAGGTGGTGACCATAGAATGGTAGGATGCACAGCTAAATTAGATTTCAGAGGAGAAAGAAATAAAATAGTTTTAAGAAAGAAAATAAGCCTTGCAAAGGTTGAGGATAATAAGAAGAACTTTCAGTTAGAAATTAAAACAGATTTGTAGCTCTAAGAACCAATGAGGACACCGTCGAAGATATGAATTTCAATTTAGTGAATATCATTAAGGAATTGGCAAAGAAAGTAGGAAGTACAAAAAGTTTTTAGAGAAAATAAATACACTAGAGCTACAAATGACCTAATTAAAAGGAGGGTCATCCAGATTAAAAGTAGGAGAGACGAAATAGAAAAAGTAGAACTAAACAAGCTTACCAACAAAAGGTAGAGTTTAGAGAAAAGAAAGAGAAACATGATGAAATAGAGGAAATTATTCGGAAAGGTAAAAATATTAAAGGGACCGAGCGCAGACATGCTTTAAGAAGACAGCAAATGATATGTTTGAAATATAGAAATGGAGAAATTAAATAGAGACAGAATGGTAAAAAGAGTAGAAGAATTTATCAAGAGCTTTACTTGTCAAAGACCGTAGTTGAGTCAGTGAATTCATGTGCAGACGTTAGTAGTGCACCAGAATTTACAAAAGAAAAGGTAGAATTTGCTCTTAAAACTATGAAACGAGGAAAAGCACATGGGAAAGATGGTATATCAATAGGTCTATTGAAGGACGCAGGGAAAAATGCTCATATTAAGTTATCTCAGTTGTACACCTAGTGCTTACGTCAAGAAAGCGTTCCTGAATTGTGGGGCAATGCCATAGTAATTTTGCTTATCAAAAAAGGAGACCAGAAGGACCTTAGTAACTATCGACCGATTAGCTTGTTATCAAATGAATATAAAGTATTCTCCAAGATCCTTACAAATAGACCGAGTCAATTTTTAGATGGAAACCAACCGAGAGAACAGTCAGGCCTTAGGAGTGGATATCCAACTCTAGACCATTTGCAGGCGATGGACCAACTAATCGAGAAAACGACAGAATACAATATACCTCTCTGTTTAGCTTTTGTAGATTACGGGAAGGCCTTTGACACGGTAGAACAAATAGCAATACTAAACTCGCTACGCAAGCAGGGTACAAACGAATAGATCGTAAGGATTTTAGAAAAGGTTTATGTGAGAGATACCGCTATAATTCGACTACACAAAGATACAGAAAAAAAAAATCAAGAACGAGAAAGGAGTACGGCAAGGCGATACAATTTCACCCAAATTATTTACAGCTTGCTTGGAAGAGAATTTCAGAAGGTTGAGTTAGGAAGATAAAGGTTTGAAAATTAATGGCGAATATTTGAACCACCTAAGATTTGCAGGTGACATTATTCTTATTTCAGAAAGAGCAGAAAACTTGCAAGATATGAGTGATCTGAACAAGGAAAGTCTCAAAGTAGGTTTAAAAGTAAATAAGAGTAAAACCAAAGTAATGTTCAACATGAAAGTTCAAAGTAAAGAGATATAATTGATGGTGAGTCTTAAAGAAGTCGAAGAGTATGATTATTTAGGCCAGATGGTGAAAATGACAAAAGATCATGATAATGAAATAAAAAGACGTATTACAATTGGTTGGAAAGTGTTTCGTAATTATGATAAAAATCTTGAGATGCTCTCTACTTTAATGTTTGAAACGTAAAATTTACAATAAATGCATTTTACCAACAATTAAATAATCTATGGGTGTGAGAAATGGAAATTGATGAAGGCGATGGAAACAAAGCCAAGACTGCACAGAGGAGAATGGAGAGATCAATGATGGGAATAACCCTGAGAGACCGAAATAGAGCAAGTTGGGTGAGAGAGCAGACTAGAGTGAAATATATTGTGGAGGCGATAAAAGAGAAGAAGTGGAATTGGGTAGGTACGTTAGTGCGAACGACTGATTAGCGATGGAGTAAGTGTGATACGGAGTGGATGCCGCGAGATGGGAGAGACGAGACTGAGAAATTTGCAGGAGTGACGTGGCAGAGGTTGGCGCGGTCGCGTGAATATTTGGAATTCTATGAAAGATTTTGAAAGTAATAAAAAGATGTTTTGGAAAGAAATTAAGAGAGGAAGAGGAGGCGAATCAAGTAGAGAAGAAAAGGTAAAAGGTGCAGAAGGAGAGATGATAATGGAAGAGAAGGCAGTAAGGGGAAGATGGGCAGGATGTTTTAGGGAGTTGCTAAATGTGAAGGAGGATAAGGAAGGAAAGATAGCTGCAGTGGGAAGTGCGAAGAAAATGAGAGTGATGAATGAGGAGAATGGAGGAGAAATAAGGAAGGATGAGGTGAAGGCAGTTGTTAAGATGATGAAAGCAGGTAAGGCACCTGGTCTGGATGGATGCCATGCGGAATGTCTGAAAAAGGGAGGTACAGTGATGGTGGACTGGTTGGTGAGGTTATTTAATGTTTGTTGGAGAGAGGGTAGAGTGCCGGAGGACTGGAGGAGTGCCTGTATAGTTCCTCTTTACAAGAGAAAAGGGGACAAGTGTGAATGTAGTAGTTTCAGAGGGATTAGCTTGTTGAGTGTAGTTGGGAAGGCGTATGGGAGGATCTTGGTTGAGAGGATTAGGAGAGGAACAGAAGGAGTAATTGGTGAGGAGCAGTGTGGATTTAGGACAGGTAGAGGTTGTGTAGATCAGATCTTTGTGGTAAGACAGATATGTGAGAAAGCTATAGGAAAGGGGAAGGATGTTTTTTGGGCTTTTATGGATCTGGAAAAGGCTTATGATAGGGTAGACAGGAAGGCACTGTGGGAGGTTATGCAGATATACGGGATAGGAGGAAAGCTTCTGGGAGCTGTCAAGAGTTTTTATGAGAGTAGTAGAGCTTGTGTCAGGATTGGAAATGGAGAGAGTGAGTGGTTCGAAGTAAAGGTGGGATTTCGTCAAGGATGCGTTATGTCGCCCTGGATGTTCAATTTGTGCATGGATGGGGTAGTGCGAGAGGTAAATGCAAGGGTAGTGGGTCAGGGATTGGAGATGGAGAAAATGGAGAAAAGTGGGAGGTGAGCCAGCTCTTGTTTGCGGACGACACTGCGCTTGTAGCAGGATCGGAGGAGGGATTCAGGAAATTGGTGGCAGAGTTTGGGAGAGTATGTGATAGAAGAAAGCTAAAGATAAATGTGGGTAAAAGTAAGGTGATGAGATGTACAAGGGGTGAAGGTGGCAGTAGACTGGAAGTGAGCATTAAGGGAGAGCGACTGAAGGAAGTGGATAGTTTTAGATACTTGGGTGCAAATGTGGCAGGGAAAGGTGGAGTGAAAGTGGAAGTAGAATGTAGATTGAGAGAAGCTAGTAAATGCCTTGGTGGATTAAAGAGTGTAATGAGGAATAGACATTTGGGAATGGATGCTAAGAGGAGACTGTATGAAGGAGTGATTATGCCAACAGCACTGTATGGGGCAGAAACATGGAACATAAGAGAAGAAGAGAGAAGGAGTTTGAATGTGTTTGAGATGAGGTGTCTGAGAAGTATGATGGGGGTTACTAGGCTAGATAGGGTGAGAAATGAGGAGGTGAGGAGGAGAACAGGGGTGGAAAAGGAGCTGGGAGATAGGGTTGATGAAAGAATATTAGGATGGTTTGGACACATGGAAAGAATGAGTGAAGAAAGACTAGTAAAAGAGGTGTGGAAGGCAGATGTGGGGGGAGTGAACATGAGGGGACGTCTTAGGATGAGGTGGATGGATGGGGTGAAGGGGGCTCTGGGGAAGAGGGGAATGTCTGTTGAGGAAGGACGGGAGAGGACAGAAGACAGGAGTGAATGGAGAATGGTTGTATATGGATGATGTTGTGATAGCATGAGGTGGAATGGGCGGGTGGATGGGGGGTGAGGTAGTATGTGTGAGCAAAATTTGACGCAGCCCGAAGGGATTTCTCCCCGTCCTCTCCTTTTATGCAATGGGGGGACGGAGAGGGGGGTCACCGATTTAATGAAGCGGCCTTGCTGTGGATGTGCTGTGTCTTGCGACACTGCTTCTGACCCAGGGCAGTGGACAAGGTGCAGGGATGACCCGTCATTCAGGAGGTGCTAAGATAAGAGGGAGGGTGGAGGGGTGTGGAGTGTATTCAGGGGTGGAATGGGTGGGATTGATTTTGTGCCTTTTTCTTTTTGGCTACCCCCCTTGTAAGGGGGAAAAAGCCTTGGTATATGTATGTATGAAAGAGGCCTTTAATTGTTCAGCTGTTGATTCAGGATGGCTGAATTGATTGATTGATTGACGTTACCCTTTAATAAAACTTCTGTTAAAGTTGTCTTTGTTATTATTTGGGTAAGAATAACAATGTAAAACAATTTCTATAAGTGATCTTGCAGAGTTGCAATTATATTTTAAATTCTTAGGTCATTTGTGAGACTGAAGTATTACGAAAATTGTAAACAAAGAAGGAAGCCATCATGTACTGATGAAATTATTTGTAAAATTCGACAGTAAGGTACGTTGTTGGATAATCCATGCAAGTTACAGGCCATCATGGTTGTAGCTATCTAGGTTTTCGATACTTGAGAAAGAATGTTGTAATCAGTTATGAGAAAGAAGCCCAATGCTTCAAAAACTTGTGCAGGGGGGAATTTTAGACGGGATATCTAAGTTTTTGAAAGTATCTCGAATAACAATAACCTTCTAAGTATTAGGAAGTACTTTACATTATATGCTGATGTTTTATAACAATTTTAGATATCGATTGAAGCTCAATTAAATCAAGTACAAAGTTATGCACAAAAGAAGACGAAGTATGAATACGCATTATTTGAAAAAAAAAGTGAAGAATGAAAAGATATTGAATTAATGCTTATATATTATCTAAGCATTATTATGATTATATTTGTGGCTTGAATGAAGCAAACGGGATACTGTGGTAAGTGGCTTAGTATATCTACTTTAAAAATTAGCTATCAAGAAATTATATATTGCAGTTCCACCCACAGTGTATATTTATATTTTGTGGGGGGGAGACATGTTGGATGTGAAAAAATACACTGGCAAGCCACAAAACTCACATTATTAATTACAAGAGATAAAGGACAATTTATAGTTTCACCCAACCAACGATTTTCTGATGTGGCTTATGTGTTTCTGGTGAGATATGTTGTGTATTGATTGATGGTGTACATCATTTCCGTCGAAAATCCGTAGTTTTCAAGTAATGATTTTTTCAACTTATACCTACATCTCCTCCCCAACGATCTTGGGGGACCTGTGGGAAATTGAGGTTTTTGGGTGGGGGATTATTAAATCGAGTAACGTGTGCAGCAAAACAGGTTGGAAATCAAGAAAGTCATAAAAATATATATGAAAATAAAATATAAAAATGCAACTCAAAGTTCTTTAAGTCCGTTTAAAAAAAAATACACACACACACACACACACACATATATATATATATATATATATATATATATATATATATATATGTAAAAGAGAAACGATAGGTTAGGTATGGTTAAGATGTATATGTGAGTGTATGTATATATATATATATATATATATATATATATATATATATATATATATATATATATATATATATATATACATATATACATATATATATATACTGTATACCAGATCCCTGGGTCCGCTAGTGGAGGCCATTGGTTTCTTTGTAACCTAACATTTTATATTGGACAAATATATCAAAACTAGACACCTAACATTGTATATAGGACAAATATATCGACTACTGACTTATTCAATGCAGTTTAAGTTAATATAAACTTTTATAAGAAATAAGAAATAAGAAATTATTTCTAAGGCACTGTTATGCTTTTTCAAAGCATAACAGTGCCTTAGAAATAGTATCTTATTTCACTATAAAAGTTTATATTAACTTAAACTGCATTGAATAAGTCAATAGTTGATATATTTGTCCTATATACAATGTTAGGTGTCTAGTTTTGATATATTTGTCCAATATAAAATGTTAGGTTACAAAGAAAGCAATGGCCTCCGCTAGCGGACACAGGGATCTGGGTGCGCACGTCCTGTGTTATAGTAGCCCTTGATATATACACATATATATATATGTATATATATATATATATATATATATATATATATGTATGTATGTATATATATATATATATATATATATATATATATATATATATTTATATATATTATATATATGGAAGCTTGTTGGCCAAATGAGTTAGGGCATCATTACTTGTAGTGAAAGTCAAGGGGATGGTGGTTTGAACCCTACCACTATTGAAGTTGAACCAAGGTCATGGTTCAATAAATAGCACTACAAATTCCTCTGTAAAGGGCACCATTCTAGCCTTCTGATAAGGGGGGGGGGTGGTGGTGTCATTAAAAAATGTTATACACATATATATATATATATATATATATACCTTAAGTAAAGGTCATTAGGTATCCAATGAGGGTAATTAGACCATGTACTTAGGTATGGTGTCAAAATTGACAAAATTTTCACATTGAATGAGAATCAGACAAGAAATAATGGTCTCAAACTGTCCGGAAATAGAAAAGTTGTAGGTAGAAACAACTTTGTCAACTGTGTAATTAATGAATGGAATAAACTTCCTGTACAGGTAGTGTAATGTAGTTCAGTTCAAAGCTTTAAGAATCATTTAGATAAACACCTAAGCAAGATCCTGTAATGATTATAATTGATTCGATATTATTTGTTTTTGTTTTGTTATCATTTGTCTGTTTGATTTTCATTTATTATTAGTTATATGTAAAATTATTATTTACTATTTACCTGTTTGTTTATTATTTAACTATACCTATGCATTTATTTATGTATTTTATTTGTTATTTGCATTATTATAGTTTTTATTTATTAATTTATTATTAGTGATTTGTTTTGCATCCAACCTAGATATGGACCAAAAGGTCTCCTGTCAGCATGCTCCACCTTTGTAATCCTTTGTAATCATTCATTGGTTGAGAAAGCCACATCTTTTAATGTGTTGTTTCTCAATAACTTCTAGTATTTTAAGCTTCTCTTACTCAAAACTTTTATTTCTAAAAATCTAGCTGTCATGAAGAAATTATAGATCAATGTACCACTTACAATGTTTATTTATTTTTATTTTTTTATTTTTTATTTTCTTGGGGGGGAGGGTTAATTTTGGATGGGAGAAAGTAAAGTGGTAAGCCGCAGAACTTGTATTAACTACAAGAAACAAAATGTACAAATGCCACTCAGAAATCCTTAATCCTGTTCTCAAAAAAAAAGAAAAAAAAAAAAAAAAGAAGAGGTGAGGTATGGTTAAAGTGCACACACATACAACCTACTAAGATCAATGAAAGTGGCATTTGAATACTTGGATAAAGAAATGATAAAAAAAAAAAAATATTAGTCACATTGATTAGACCAAAACTGGAATATGTAGCGACACTATGGACACCCAGTACTAAAAAGAATATAAAGAAACTAGAAAGAATAAAGAGAGCAACAACAAAGTTGTTGTAGTTGTTGTTGCAGTCCCGTCTCCCCAAGGAATGCCACAGCCGAAATTGGGTTTTCTCACAAATCCTTTATAGATTGTATGTTGTGTTGTTTGCGTGCATGATTGTGCATAATGCAGTCTTCCATTATGTGTTGTATGGTATGGGGTGAACTGTTACATCCTGGGCAGCTGTCCACAATGCGGTCATCCAGCCTCTTCTGGTAGCTTAGAAGTGCTGGGTGGTGGCCGCACCGCAGTCTGGCCAGGTGGACTCTGTCCTTTCGTGGGAGAGAGGATTCAGAAGGATGGATATCAAGGGGTCTGGCATGCAGCAGTGTGCTGTCTTTCAGTGTGTTAATGGAGCGGTGAGTGATATGATTATGAATATGTTTCTGGAGGCTGGTATTTGGTGGTTGTGGAGGAAGAGAAGAGAGTATCTGTGTGTGATAAAGGTCTTTGGGTGTTGTTTTAATGTTTCTTGGTGTGTGTGGGTGTTCTGCTATGTAGTGTAGTGGGTGTGATGTGTTTGTGGTGGCTGCGGCAAGTGTTTGTGTGCCTCTCATGTCGAGGTGGTCCTTGACTTTTTGGACTTTTATTTCATGGTGTAAATGGTCTGTAGGTGTTGTATTTGTGCAGCCTGTAATTGTTTTTAGGGCTTTGTTTTGTATGATTTGAAGGGAGTTGTGGTGTGTCTCACTGAGATTAGGAGCCCATGCAGGACTCGCATAATTCATCACTGAGCGTAATTGTTTGTATATTGTTGTATTAGTTTCTTTGTTTTGTCCAAATGTTATTCCAGCGATTGACAAGTGCATTAAGTCTAAGTGTGCATTTGTTTTTTATGTTTGTGATGTGTTGTTTGAAAGACATGTTACACCAAGAATTTTCGGTGTGTGTGTGTGTGTGGTATTAGTGTTGTTGATGTAGAGATGAGGTATGTATTTGTGTTCTTTTGTCCAGTTGGTGAGAAGTGTTGCTGTAGATTTGGTTGGAGCTATTTTGAGTCTGTGATGAACCATGTGTTGAGTGTATCAAGGTATGGCTGGATTATTTCTGCAGTTTTGTCTGTGTTACGATGTGTGCATGTGATTGTTAGGTCATCTGTGTAGGAAGAGATGTGTATTTCTGAGGTGTCTGGTGTGGGAAAGTCATGCATGTATAGATTAAAGAGCGTGGGGGATAGAACAGAGCCCTGTGGTACTCCGTTCTTAATGTTTCTGATGTGCAATGATTGGCCATTATATGACACGTAAGCATTCCTACCTGCCAGATAATTGGTCAGCCATCTTTTGGTGTTATTGTGTATGTCTGTGTTATTTATTTTATTTGTTAGGTTGTGGCAGGGGATAGCATCAAAAGCTTTACTAATGTCTAGTGTTATAAGAAGTGTTCTGTGGTGGGGCCTATCTGAATTGATGCCATCTAAAATTCTTTTTGTGAGGTTTATCAGAAGAGTGTTTGTGGAGTGTAGTGGCCTAAAACCGTGTTGTGAGTCAGCAAGGAGAATATGTGGTGTGACAAGTTGAAGTATTAGGCATTCAATGACTTTAGAGGGGGTGCAGAGAAGTGTGATTGGGCGGTGCGATGTTGGGATTGTTGGGTCTTTGTTTGGTTTTGGAATGGTGATTATTTTACCATGCTTCCAGATGTCGGGTATAGTGTTGTGTGAAAAGCTGTAGTTTGCAATGTTTGTGAGTGCGTGTATACCTTGTGGTCCAATGTGTTTTAGGTGGATGTTGCTTATGTTATCAGGGCCACAGGCAAATAAGTGCTTGAGATTATGTATTATGTGTTTTGTCTGACTGTCTATGAAGGGTGTATAGTCTGAGTCTGTGGGAAAGTCTTTCTTACGTCAAATAGTGCATCGGTCGTCAGGGTGAGAAGTGAGATGGCTTGTCTGTGCAAAATGATTTATGAGTGTGTTTGCTTGTTGTCTGTTTGAGGGTAGATTGTCTGTTGTTGTGATTATTGCTGTGTGAGAGCATGTTGTGTTACTGTTGGATAGTGTAATGCTGTTGAGTGTTTTGTACAATTTGCTGGTGTTTGTTTTGTGATAAAGTTTTGCCAATTTTGTGTTTTTTGTTCGTGTATTTTATTGGCAATCACAGTGTTTAGTGTTTGTATTTGGTCTGCTATGTTTTGAGGGATAGGTGTGGGGGTATCGTGTTTAAGTGTGTCACGTTGTCTGATGAGGTCTTGGATTTCTGGTGTGAAGTTGGGGTTGTGTGATTTTCTGTTGCCTCTAGGGATGTATCTCTTGTCTGCATTTTGTATGATTGTATTAAAAGTGTGCACAGCATTGTTTATGTTTGTGATTGGTATACTGTTAAGTGTTTCAAAATGTTGTTCTGTCTCTTCGGTAAAAGCTTCCCCGTTAGCTCTCTTGTAATTGGTGTATGTGTGTCTGTGGCCAACTGGGGTGCATCTTGTTTTGGTGGTGATGATGATTGGAAGGTGGTCAGAACCAAGGGCGACCACTCTCCATGATGTTGTTGGGGTTAGGCAGGGGGAGCAGAAGGTGATATCAGGAGAGGAGGGAGTGTAGAGGGCTTGGTGTGGGATATGTGTATGATTGTGTGTGTTGTTCATGATAGTCAATGACTCAAACTGAGTCTGTATATCAAGCCCTCTGTCTGTGTCAGGGTTGTCGACATACCAGGCAGACAACTTGGCGTTGAAGTCACTACCCATGATCAGGTTGGGGATTGAGGCTAGTTGGCTAAATTGAGGCCTGAAGGTGTTTGGAACTGTGAGGGATGATTGGGGGGAATGTACATGTTAACTATTGTCAGTGTTGTTTCCACGTTAACATAAGAACAAAGATTATCAAAACTAGAACTACCAACACTAGAGCAAAAAAAAGAAAGAGGTGATCTACTGACTATATATAGAATCATGAAAGGAATGGAAATCCTTGGCAGAAAAAATTTACTAAAAAATGACAATGGAAAAACAAGAGGCCATGAAAAGATACTCAAAAAGGACAACTATAGAAGAGATAGGAAAAAGAATAGCTTCCCACACAGAATGCTGGATACATGGAATGACTTAGATGAAAAAACAGTGTGTGCAAATACTAATCACAATTTTAAGAATAAATTTTATGCTGAAAGATACAAAAACGGGTTACCATGAGCATAGCTCCCTTCCCGTATAATACAACTAGGTAAATATACACACACACTCGTGACTGGTGAACACTTTTCTCTCCATTTCTAGTTTTTTGTTATAGTTTCTGGCAAAAATGGAAAAGGATAGTGAAGAAAAAACAACAAAGGAATCAATGAAGAGAGGACTGGAAGTGAGTATAGTTGAGAGCCCAAGAGGTGTGATACCCAAGTACTCTACTACTCTACTACTCTGTTGGTTGTCAGGCTGGACGGCCCTTCACCGCTTTCACTATGCCTCTCCAGATGGTTCTATCCTCTGCCAATTCCTTCCAGTCCTCTCTTGGTGCCACCCTCTCCATGTCCTTTCCTTACTACATCCATCCATCTGTACCTGGGTCTCCCTACTGGTCGTCTGCCCTCCACTCTTCCTTCCATCACCTTCTTTGGTAGTCTGTCTGCCTCCATTTGTATGCAGTGTCCAGCCCACCTTGCTCTTCTTCCCCGTATTTCATCCTGAATGTACGGTTGCCGAGTCTGATCTCTAATTTCCCTGTTATGTCTTAGTCTCCATTTCCCTTCTTCTTCATCATATACTGGGCCGAGGATTCTTCTCAGGATATTGTTTTAAAAAATTTCCAGTCTCTTCTCCCTTTCTTTTGTCAGTGTCCATGTCTCACATCTGTACAGGACTGTTGGTTTTATTACAATGTTATATGTTCTTATCTTAGTTCTTCTGCTGATGGTCCGACTCTTCATTACAGATGCCAGGGCATGGTAACATCTGTTTCCTACAGCTATTCGTTTGTTTATTTCCATGTCCAATTCATTTCTTTCACTGACAATGGATCCTAGGTACTTGAACTTATCCACTTTCTTCACCCTTAGTGATCCAACTTGCTCTTCTCCTGGTGTATAAATCCCATTTCTACTTAGTTTCATAATTTCCGTTTTCTGCTCATTGCATTTTAGGCCTATCTGTTCTGCTGTTCTCTGGAATACTGTAAAGATCTCGTTAATTTCCTCCACAGTCTCGGCCACCACATCCACATCATCGGCATAAGCAAGGTGGGTTATCTGACCATTGGATAACTTAGCTCCACCTAGATGGTTGGTAATCTGCCTCACTGCTTTCTCCAGTGCAAGATTAAACAGCAAAGGAGACAGCACACATCCCTGCCTAAGTGCCACTGTATATTGGATGCTCCGAGGAAAAACCCAAGGTGGGAAAATAATGTTTTTTCAGGTTTTCAAAGGAAGTCAAGCAAAATAGGAAGAAGTTTTGATATAGATAGAGAAAGTAGGTATAGCAATGCACTAAGAAATCGCGAAATAAGGGAGCTGATGGAAGATATCATAGACTTGAAGTTTGATTACCTAGCTGTTCACAAGGAACTGATTACACTACAAAACAAAAACAAAAACAAAAACAATGAGCAAACTATCAAAGAATTGAGTGACCTAAAAAGTGAAATAGAAAGTCTTAAGAGAGAAAATGAAAGACTGAAAAATGAGGATGAAAATAAGAATGATGAACTAAAAAGGAGGTAAATGAACAGTTGCAAGTAGTGACCAGTAAAGTAGCAGAATCAACTAAAGAAACAGACCTCATTGAAATAAAGAATCAATGGAAGAAAGAACAGGAAAATCAAGAAATATCATTTAGAAAAAATATTAAAAGAGCAGATGGAAGAAAATACAAAAGAAACAGTTATAAAAGTAATAGAAGAGAAGGAAAATTTGGTGAGAGACACAGATGACAAAGGCAAGTGCATTGTGGTCCATGGTATACAGGAGAAGCATGATATGTATAGATACCAAAAAGAACTAGTCAAAGAAATTCTGAAATACAGGATGAAGATCAAAATCTCATTAAAGAAATCGATGAGATTCACAGGATAGGCAAATACTCAAAAGAAAAACATCACAGACCTCTAAAAAGAAAACTAAGAACACAAATGATGGCAGAGGAAGTATTATCAAAAGCGGTCAAACTGGCAAATAGCGAGAAATTCAAAAATATAAGAATACAAAAGGAAACGAATGATGAGGAAAAAGAGAAAGGCAAAGGTTTCAGAATTGAAGTAAGTGATAGAAATGAAAAGAGAACAGACAGATTTTTTTTATTATTATTATTATTATTATATATATATATATATATATATTTTTTTTTTTTTTTTTTATTTATTTTTTTTTTTTTTGAGAGAGAGAGAGAGAGAGTGCTGGATTTGAGACTGAAAAAATGGTATATAAAAAAAATGGAAACCTAAACCAAAAAAGAAAAAATATGAAAATAGAAGTGGCATACACAAACATCGATAGTATGATCTCTGGAATCAACAAATTAAATGACTATATAGAAACAGAAAAACCTGACATTATGGGCTGAGTAGAGATAAAACTGAAAGGACCACATAGGACATGGTCTAAATAACCACTGGGGAAAAAACAGAACTGAAAAGTAAGGAGGTGTCATGATATTGACCAAAAAGAGTTTTTATGTGACAAAGATAATTGAAGGTCAGGGAAATACAGAAGTAATTATGATTAAAATTGCCAACAAAAAGATGAAAAGCAGAAATTTGTAGTAGTGTATGTGCCACCAAAAACCCATGCGTGGTCAGATAGTGAACACTCCAAATTATTGGAAGAAACGAAAACGGTGCTAAACAAGTAACAGAAAGAGGGTGGAAACATAGTAATCATGAGTGATTTTAATGCAAAAGACATAATTTGGGAAGAAATGACAGTTAAAGGGGGAGATGAACTCTGGAGCAACATGCTACTAGATATGACCATCGAATACACTCTAACACAATGGGTTAAGGAGAATACTAGATATAGAAACAATGAGGAACCATCGAAACTAGACCTAATATTAACCTCTGAACCAGATATTGTGAACAGAATGGAGTATAAAACACCAATTGGAAAAAGCAACCATATACTAATAGAGTTTGAATTAAAAGAACAGAACAACATAGAAATGATAAACATAGAGAAGGAAGATTTATGTACAACAAAACGAACTTTGTAAAACTAAGGAAATTTTTCCAAAATGCAAATTGGGATAGGTTCTCTAAAGAGGAAACAAATATGGAAGACAAATGGAACATATTTAAAGAAAAATATAAAGAGGGAGTTAACAAATATGTACCAAAAAAGAAACAAAATTAAATTTATATAAAATGTTGGTTCAACAAAAGATGTAGTGAGGCTAAAGCCAGGAGAGATATAGCTTGGAAAAAATGAAGAAAAAAAAAGACAGGAAAACATCTAAATGGCAAACTTATCAAAAACTTTGAAACGAATATGTAAACATATGCAGGAAAGAAAAAATAGAATATGAAAGGGATATCATAGACAAATGTAAGGATCAATCAAAAATCTTTTTCAGATATATAAACTACAAACTAAAGGATAAGCATGATACAGTATAATTGCGGGAAGGAGATAAAGAGTACATAGACGACACAGAGATGGCAGAAGTTATGATCAGACATTTCAGGTCTGTTTTTACAACTGAGAGCTCACAACCCCGGGAGGACAAACAACTAGGGAGCTCACCCATGATGAAGGAAATTAGAATAGCACAGAAGGAAATAAGAGACCAAATAAAAAGCCAAAATGTCAGAAAGTTACACAGACCAGATGAAATTGCAAATTGGATACTAAAAGAGTGTATAGACGAACTGAGCGATAAACTACACAAGATGATAGACTTCTCATTAAAAGAGGGAAAGGTACTGCAAGATTGGAAAGATGCAAACATAGTACCAATACACAAAGGAGGAAACAGGGAAGATCCTACAAACTTTAAACCGGTATCCCTCACAAGCACAGTAGCAAAAATATGCAAAAAGATTATCAGGAACAGATGGACCAAACATTTGGATGAAAATAAAATGATAAACCCCAAACAATTTGGTTTTAGAAGTGGAAGATCGTGCACCACAAATCTAATCTACTTTTACTCGAGACTAATTGAGATAGTACAAGAAAGAGATGGATGGGCAGACTCCACCTTCCTGGATTTGCAGAAAGCTTTTGACAAGGTACCACGCAAAAAAATGATAAATAAAATTGAAAAAATAGGAATTGAAGGTAAGCTATCGGAATGGGTGAAGGACTTTAACTGGGAGAAAAATGAGAGTGGTACTTAGAGACGAAAGTTCGAAATGGGAAGATGTAAAAAGTGGTGTCCCACAAGGCTCTGTTTTGGCTCCTTTAATGTTTGCCATATACATAAATGATATGGACGAAGGAGTAAATTGTTACATAAATTTTTTTGCCGACGATGCCAAATTACTCAAGAGAGTGAAAACAGAAGAAGATTGCAGATCGCTACAAGATGACCTGGATAAAGTATGGGAATGGAGCCAGAAATACGAGATGAACTTCAATATACTGCATAATGGAATTTAGAAGAGGCAGAAATAGAGTTTCAGGAAAATATACGATTGGAAACAAAATAGTAAAGAAAGTAAACTCAGCAGAAAGGGACCTAGGAGTAATCATCTCAAGTGACTTGACACCTAACAAACATGTAAATAAATTATTCGGAGAGAATTAGAACTTATTAAGATCAATGAAAGTGGCCTTCGACTACATGGATGAAGAGATGGTTAAGAAAATAATTACTACATTGATGAGACCAAAACTAGAATATTCTATATCAATGTGGGCACCAAGCACAAAGAAAAACACAAAGAAATTAGAAAGAATCCAAAGAGCGGCGACAAAGATAGCACCCACACTTTCAAATTTGACATATGAACAAAGATTGGAGAAATTACAGCTGTCAACATTGGAGCAGAGGAGGGAAAGAGGCGACTTGTTGACCATCTTCAGAATTATGAAAGGGATGGAAGTTCTTGATAGAGATGACCTATTGAAATGGGACAAGAGAGAAACAAGAGGACACGATAAGAAGCTAAAGAAGGACAGTTACAGAAGAGACCTGAAAAAGAACAGTTTCCCACACAGAGTGATCTATGTCTAGAACAAACTAAACAGGGAATGCCAGAACTAATCATGAATTCAAGAATAAACTGGATGTAGAGAGATACGAAAACAGGTCACAACGAGCATAGTTCCCGTCCTGTAAAATACAACTAGGTAAATACACGTTTCAAGAGTGTGTGCACTGTTGATATAAATTGATTATGCCTGGATTAGTGTAGCAATAATATCTAAGTTTAATAAAGGAAAGGAAAAGGGAAGCAACATTTTCTCTTGGTTCCCCTCTCCCCTGCTGGTTGTGTCCATAAGGTGTCAACCTCTGGAAGATGGGAAATAACATGATATTGGGAAGTATTTTCATTCAGTATCTATAAAAGAGATGTTAGATGTGGTACCTGACTGAGTTTTACAACTTCATTGGGAAGAAGAGAGATATACTAACATCAGCATTAGCAAGGAAGACATAGTCATATAGGTAGACTTGAAGCTACAAAATCCCCTACTTCACATGAAAAATTCCAAGTGTTAAACAAATGTAGATTTGAAATATGTGAGCACTTAATGGAAGTATTTGGTAAGTTGGTCGACACTGGATTCGTTTCTATATTTTCTGAGGGGAGGGGGGCAGGCAAACATTATTCTCGTATTTAAAAATGGTGATAAATCATCTTTCTACAACTACAGACCAATCAATTCTATATTGGTTACTCTGATTTACAGAGAAATTGAGGCAAGGAGTAAAATAGTTGTTCTAGCCTAATTTTGATGTATTGCTTTCAAATGTGAAACCATTTTTTACTCATTACCTCTAGTTTTTCAAATATGCATGTATATGTGTTTGTAAATGAGTAATGCATTCAAGGCTACTAGATAAATCTGAAGGAGCCATATGATAATATGGAGTGCCTTTGGAAGCTGTCAAGAACAGTTAGTACTAGTGTCTCTGTAGGGATCTCAAGGTCATTGGGCTCCTTAAAGGTATGCAAGCGGGTTTCTGAAGAATAAGGACTCTAAGGAGCTTCTTACCAGTGGCAGATCCAGGATCAAAATTTGGGGGTAGGGGCTAACTTGGATTTTGTAAATATAGATGATGCTTTTAAACAGATGCACGAATACAATAATTTTTAATATAGATTGGAGTATATGTTCTCATTTGATTGAGTTTCTTTCAATATACTGGGCAAAATTAATACTTAATCTTACATTTTTAAAGATTTATCCTCAATAATGTGTTGAATATCCTTCCAATTATTCTCACTGAAGGTTTTTATTAAATCCTGGAAAAAAATCTGACAAGTACCAGTATACACGAGGGAGGTTTCTTGACCTCTGCAATGAGGTAATGAAAGAACAAATTTGGAGGGGGCTTTAGCCCTGCCCCCCTGGATTTGCCACTGTTTCTTACCTTAAACGAACTGAGAGCATGGGAAGCATTTGAGTTGATCTGCCGTGGCCTCCATGGTAATACTAGATTACCAAGAGTGTATCTAGAAGTTGTTACAGCTTTTTGAGAATATGTGGTGCTGAATATCACAAAAATTCTCTTCTCCACTCCCATATTAACTTCTTCCCTCCGAACCTTGGAGCAGTGAGTAATGAGCGTGGAGAAAGGTTCCACCAAAATATTACTGGGATGGAGAGAAATTACCAAGACAAGTGGAACTCCAACATGGTTGCACTTGCATGACATTCTGGAGGCAAAGTACCCAAGATCATAAAATAAAATAGAAAATAAAATGTCTGCTAAACTATGATTTATGTGCATTGTATTATCAAAGTAATTTAGTTCCATCAATGTTCTGTATTTATCTTTTTTCTGTCATATGCCATTGTAAGATACTAGAAAAACACATGAATTTCTATGTAGTATAACAAAAATGTGATATATGAAAGCACAAAATTGAGAGGTAGTAGAGCAAATGACTTCACAAGAATTACACCACCCTCAACAAAGACATTGGCAGTGACATTCATGTCACCAATGGATGGCACATAAATGCATTGGTCACTAACTCTGCCTAGTACCCAGTGCATGTAGT
The DNA here is from genome assembly GCF_046742065.1 of Oratosquilla oratoria. Taxonomy (NCBI): domain Eukaryota; kingdom Metazoa; phylum Arthropoda; class Malacostraca; order Stomatopoda; family Squillidae; genus Oratosquilla; species Oratosquilla oratoria. The sequence continues at coordinate 57,450,891 of NC_134788.1, forward strand.
TGCTATAATTGTTTGCATGAGGATACATCCCTTCCTCACACCTACAATCAAACCCCCATATATGGCTACCCTCCAGTGAACATAACTGACATTCTGAAAAAAATAGTACACACAAGAGCAAGACTTCCCTGTCTTGCACATGCCCACCTCTTGACAGGAAACATCCCCCTCCATTTACCAATGTAAATCTCCCATCACAGTCTCACACATAATGCTAAACTTACCAACATACACAACTCTTAGCAATAACTATCTACTCTGTCATCTGCCTCCTCAAACAGCTCTGACTACACCAAATCCAGGCTGTCAAAATGTACTTGTGAGCCATCCCGCTGCAGCCACTAGTGTAATGGTGGATTATGTTATTTACGCATGTTTTTTTTCTATGTTACTATATTTTTATTTTCCTTGACTATTACAAGTAGACTTGATTAAAAAAAAATCTCAGACACGGGAGAGAACCTTACAAATGTGACCTTTGCAGCTTTCAGAGGGAAAAGTATTCTGGAAAGAGACATGGCGACCCACACAGGAGAGCAACCTTTTCAGTGTGATCTTTGCAATGCAGCTTTTAAAAGAAAGGCTGGTCTTGAACATCATGTGATGACCCACACAGGAGAGAAGCCTTACAAATGTGACCTTTGTGATGCAGCTTTCATAAGAAAGAGTATTCTAAAAGATCACCTGGCGACCCACACAGGAGAGAAGCCTTTCCAGTGTGACCATTGCGACGCAGCTTTCCTAAAGAAATGTAAACTTAAATATCACATGAGGACCCACACAGGAGAGAAGCCTTATGAATGTGACCTTTGCAATGCAGCTTTCACAGTGAAAGGTAGCCTTCAACAGCACATGAGGACCCACACAGAAGAGAAACCTCACAAATGTGATCTTTGTGATGCAGCTTTCATAAGAGAGAGTATTCTAAAAGATCACATGGCAACCCACACAGGAGAGAAGCCTTTCCAGTGTGACCTTTGCGATGCAGCTTTCCTAAAGAAATGTAAACTTAAATATCACATGAGGACCCACACAGGAGAGAAGCCTTTCCAGTGTGACATTTGCAATGCAGCTTTCACAGTGAAAGGTAGCCTCCAACGGCACATGAGGACCCACACAGGCGAGAAGCCTTACATTTGTAACCTTTGTGGTGCAGCTTATCTACAAAAGGGTAGTCTTGACTATCACTTGATGACCCACACAGGAGAGAAGCCTCACAAATGTGATCTTTGCAATGCAGCTTTCACAAGAAGGAGTATTCTAAAAGATCACATGGCGACCCACACAGGAAAGAAGCCTTTCCAGTGTGACCTTTGTGACGCAGCTTTCCTAAACAAATGTAAACTTGAATATCACATGAGGACCCACACAGGAGAGAAGCCTTACAATTGTGACCTTTGTGATGCAGCTTTCGCAGAGAAAGGTAACCTTCATCATCACATGAGGACCCACACAGGAGAGAAGCCTTACAATTGCGATCTTTGCAACACAAGTTTCAGAAATAAAACTATTCTTAAACATCACATGATGACCCACACAGGAGAGAAGCCTTTTCAGTGTGACCTTTGTGATGCAGCATATATAGGAAAGGCTGCTCTTAAACGTCACATGATGACCCACTCAGGAGAGAAGCCTTTCGAGTGTGACCTGTGTGATGCAGCATTTACGCAAAAGACTGGTCTTAAATATCACATGATGACCCACTCAGGAGAGAAGCCTTTCAAGTGTGACCTTTGTGATGCAGCTTTCAGAGGAAAGAATCATCTCAAAAGTCACATGGCGACCCACACAGATGAGAAACCTTTCCAGTGTGACCTTTGTGATGCAGCATTTACGCAAAAGATTGGTCTTGAACATCACATGATGACCCACTCAGGAGAGAAACCTTTCAAGTGTGACCTTTGTGATGCAGCTTTCAAAGGAAAGTATCCTCTCAAAAGTCACATGGCGACCCACACAGATGAGAAACCTTTCCAGTGTGACCGTTGCATTGCAGCTTTCAGACACAAGCATCATCTCAAAAAGCACATGGCGACCCATACAGGAAACCTTCCAATATAACCTTTGTGATGCAGCTTTCATAAGGAAGTGTGACAAATTGCACAAGAAGACCCACACAGGAGAGAAGCCTTTCAAGTGTTGTGACATTTGCGGCTAAGCTTTCATAAGGAAACGTTGTATCAAATGTCACATTAGGACTATTAGGCTGGTTGAAGCAAACTCTGATGGAGAGGAATTGTTTATTTAGGAATGAATGTTGGGCGCCAATAATAATAGCTTGCTTTAAGTGCGAGAAAAAATGGGGGAGGGATGGTGAGGGAGGTGATGCCTGTGAGATTCAAGTTGTGCCCCAACTTTGTCTGCTTGCAGGGGAGGGGGGAAGATGTGAGAAAGCAAGGGGTAGCAATCTAGGCTCATGTATGATGCTCCAAGGGTGTGTTAAACTGTATAAGATGAATTTTTACATGACATTTGCTTCATATTGATTAACTGTTACATTTTCCTTGTACAGAAGATGTATATAGTTATTCAAAAACATGATACATACCTGGAGTAGGAATTATACAACTGAATATTTGAAAGATTATTACCTCTTTTTAATCAGACCTGTTCAAAATCAACTTCTTCATATTTTCATATGTTTCTGTACTTTTTCCCATGCTTTTTTGACCTGAAAAAGCCAAAAAATTACATCCACTTCTATGTAGGATGTATGGAAGCATTGCCACATGGAGGCTGATTTTTTTTGCTGTCCTACCAAAAGGACAAATTTTGGGGCATTTCTAAGCATATCTTGTGATGTAATTTTTTATACAAGATACAGCAATACATTAGGTACCAAATGGAAGAACAGAATCTACATATAGGAACCATTAGAATTGATGAATTTTCCCCGTGAATTTTAAAAGATATGAAATTGTTGAAAATCCTGGCTTTTTTGCTAACCTGGGAACATGTTTTTTTTTATGGATGTATGAATTTTAAGTAAATTTAGACCAAAACTTGTACATAATTTTAGCTTTTTATTTTGTATTGTTTACAGAAACCTGTTAATGATGTTGGGCAATACTGAACAATACAAAAGCAAGGCCAGCACTGAAACTCAATCCAAATCCAGAAAACTATCCACGAGATACTTCACAATGGCATTAAGCAAAGAGCTACAAGTACATATGGTTGATGTCTCAGAACCCCCACAAACAAGCATCAAGTTGGCCATCCACCAGATCTCACTGAAACCTTCCTGGTTGGATGCCCTTCAGCATCCATCAGTGGTTCCCAACTTCCCGCCAATAGACAAGCATTCCAGTACTTCCTTTATTTCCAATTTTTACCAGAAAAGACAGGGAAACCCTTGGTTCAAGACCTTTCCTATGAAATTGTTGAAGCTATGATCCCATTCTGGCAGATGGCTAGGATCAAGACAGTGACCAGACAGAATAGAATTGCATGAAAATCTTCATGAAACTCCATGACAAACACAGAGCACTGATGAAGAGCAAGTATCCCTGGAGGAAAGAGGAGTGCATTTGTCTTGGAATTGGACAGCCTGCCCAACATAGGAGCTCCAGATGCTTTCCAGGATATAGAGAGCAACAGACTGTTATCCAGGGAGAAGAAAGATGAGGACATCAGGTTCTACCAGGACCAGGGGACTGGGAGGAAAGTTTGCATGTTAGGTCATGACAAGATTTCTGACAGCTTCAGAAGGAGAAAACCTGTGTTTCAGAAGGTGACAGCCAAGACCACACGAGTAGATCTCATTGGTCCTGAATCCCACCTTCTGTTACACATCCTCAGCACCAGACCTGACTGGCTCTTGGATCATGTTGAATCATGGCCAGAGAAGGAGGACTACAAGAAAGCCTTGGAATATGTGAGAAACCTCTGAGTAATGAAATCACTGAGCATGGATTTAAAATGATGAGTGATTTTGCAAATGTCATCACAGGTCCCAAGCAGAGGGAATATCTCCTCCATGCTGTGGAATACAATAGATGGTGCTTCAAAAGCTTCAAGAAGCAAACAAATGACTGTGCAACAGCAGTTTGATACATATAATCATGATTATTTTGGTAGTTTCAGTTGATGGTTTGACTTGCTGCAAAATTACACTTTCCACTTTGATATATGTCAAATGTATGGAATTTTGTAATTTTTTGTAACTATTATAAATAACATGCCATTTTTGTATAATGTTGATCAGATTGCACATGTTTGAAAGAGCATTAAAAATGCTGTAATTTGATAACTATTTTGTTGCTCTATCTTGCTCCATGCAAAAACCATGTCTCCAGGTTAATAAAAAGAAGAAGATTTTTTGACAATTTCATATCTGTTAAAAGTCACTTGGAAAATTCATCATTTCTAAGGGTTGATATATGTAAAGTAGATCCTGCTTATTCATTTGATACCTAATTTGTTGCTTTTAGATAAAAAATTATACCACAAAATATGCCTAGAAATTACTCAAAATTGGCCCCTTTGTTAAGATAGATAACAAAATACTTTGGCCTTCATTGGCAATGCCTACATATATCCTAGATAAAAATGAATGTGATTTTTTGCTTTTTCAGGTCAAAAAGCATGGGAAAAAGTACAGTAACATATGAAAATATGAAAAAGTTATGTGAACAGGTCTATTATTAGTCTGTTAGGCCCTGAATAAATGCATTTGGCCTGTAAAGAGCTAAGATGTAGCAAATTGCTGTATCTGCAACTGTAGTATTTGATATATCCCACCAGAGTGTGGCACATGTGTTCAGATCAGGGTATTTGAATTGCCCGCGCGTATGGCGCGATCATGATAGACACCCATAGGCATACGACACACATACATTTGTAAACACATGTCAGGATAGGAGACACTTAATCCCATGTGTAACGGAGCATAGGGACTATGTATGATAGATGACCTAGCTAGGATAATTCAGGCTAGGATGCTGATGCACATCTCATCCATTACCTTTGCCACGCTGACGCCATGACGTCACGGCATAGTTCCCGCCAGCAGGCAGTTGGAGCAGAGACGTTGTGGTGCTTAGACCCTGTAGGGCCTGTGGACGTGAACTAAGCACAGTGACATTAATGTGGAGCAATATTCACAGCTCTATATAGACAGGGCTCCATTTATGTATCCAAGTCCTTGTATACGAAAGTACTTAATTAGATGTAGAAACCTACGTACATATTTTTAATACCCTTGAACACTTTTATGCATGCCACCACTCGACCACATGCATAACACAGAGGATTTAATTTCAGCTAGAAGGAACCTGTACAAAATGGGTGTACATGTTGAAAACGTTAATAGAGTATGTATGGTTCTGTTTGAAATTTTTACACTCTAATGATGCTCCAATGAAAGAGGTAAGTTGAGGATGTAGGCCCATATTTTAATGAACCATGTTTTAGGGATCCAGGGTGGCTTGGGATGACTGGACCTCTATTAGCTTCTTGACCTCTTTGTGCACTGTCCCTCTGCCTCCCACACTCAAGGAAGAGGAATTGCACATTGTTGAAGTTTAGTCAGGTGGCATCAGTGCAATGGCTTAGGTATGAAAAGAAGGATGGAGTTAATATGTAAGAGAAAGAGTCAAGTTCATAGAGAGTTAGATTTCACTCCTGGAGTAGACTCTGCCACCTCAGTGCCAGGTGGGCAGGAGTGGTTGGTTCAATGCCTGGTCGAGAGTAGAAACAAGTTGTTCTGGCCTATATATATGTTCACTGTTGAATGTCTTGAGTATACCTTGAGTTTTCCCTTTGTTTCCCTCTCCGCTGCTCATCATGTCTGTAAGGTGCCAACCTTTGCAAGACGGGATAACATGATATTGGAAAGTACAAGTATTTTCCCTCAGTATTTACAAAACAGGGTTTAGATATGGTACTTGATTCAGGCTCAATTTTCAGTGAAGAAGAAATAGATATACTAATGTCAGCATTAGCATAGTAGATGCAGATATTGGAAAGTATTCCAAAATCCATGTGGGCATGAGTATGGGTGTTAAGTGCTATGTCAGATATATTTAAGATGCTTCACCAGGACTTAGGTTACATGAAACTTTATGACCAATGAAATGCACCCAACCAGTCTTCTGTTCACCTCATCATATTTTGCTCAGTATAGGTTTTCTGAGAAATCTCGTCACAGAGGCTGAGCTAGACTTTTGTTGTGTAGTTCAGGGAAAGAGATTAAAGGGAAGAAGGAAAATTTATTATTGGCATCCTCTCTAGACCTCATAATCTGAGTATAGGATAGACTGAACCCCTGTTGCAAGAAGTAAGGAGGGCATCACAATACAAGAATGTTGTGGTCATGAGAGATTTGCCGCTACACATTGACAGTGATATTATAGTTGATCAGGAAGCACAGAAATCTTAAGATGTGATACAGGATAAGGAATAGATTACCTATCCTATGATGGAGGGGGAGACTTTGGACTTACTGTTAATAAATAAAGATGATATAATAAAGTATTGATAGGTAATAGACTAGGTATTAGAGCAATCTGCCACCACAGAACAACCCGCTAGAGACAGACTGGGGCCACACCGCACAGCGGGTAAATGTCCTCAGTATCGGCGACCAGTAGCGACATGAGACCTTCAGGCGGAATTCACGGCACAGCAGCAACACGACCAACTGTCACCTCAACAAGATCAGCGAGACCCGGAATCAATCCTAGAAATACTAATGGAATGCTGAGTATACTACAGTGGAATGCAGGGGACATCCGCCTGAAAATGGCATCTCTTCTTGCAACGTTGCAGGAAGCTCAGGTAGACATAATCCTGCTACAGGAAATGCTACAGAGAAAATGTAGGAAACACAGGATAGGACTTCCCACTGTGGTTAAGAACGAAATCCCTAGCATTTAAATCAAGGACTGCCTGGAGTGTAGGGAAGCCACAGAGGTGTTTGCAGCCACATGATGGCCTACACAAAAGAGAACCCTTTCCAATGTGACCTTTGCAATGCAGCTTATACAAGACAAAATTATCTTGAATATCATGAGATGACCCACACAGGAGAGAAGTCCTTCCAATGTGATATTTGTGATGCAGCTTTCAAAAAGAAATGTGACCTTAAATATCACAAGGATGGACACACACAGGAGAGAAGTCTTTCAAGTGTGACCTTTGCAATGCAGTTTTCATAAGGAAAATGACATGAAATATCACATAAGACCCCCACAGGAGATAAACTTTTCCAGTGTAACCTTTGCAACATAGCTTTTACAAGAAAGAATGATCTTAAATATGACATGATGACCCACACAGGAGAGAGGCCCTTCCTTCAGTGTGAACTTTGTGATGCAGCTTTCATAAAGAAATGTGACCTTAAATACCACATCAGGGTAAACACGGGAGAGAAGCCGTACAGCTGTGACCTTTGCATTGCAGCTTTCTTGAAAAAAGAAGAAGAATGCTCTCATAAAACACACATTTGAAGATCCACACAAGATATAAAGTCTTTCAGGTAACCTTTGGGATGAAGCTTTCTTGGAAAGTATTAATCCTGTCACACAGTGACCCATACACAAGAGAAGCATTCCCAAGTATTGCTTTCAATTAGGATGTGTAAAACTGTGTATGATATAAATCTTTTATATGATATTTTCTTTCATAGTTTGCATTATATTTTATTTGCACAGAAGTATTATGTTTTTTTTTTAAACGGGATATGTACCTTGAGTAGGAACTATACAATTAAATGATTGATAGATCATTACCTCTAATCAATTTATTAAGCTATGATTCTTGATAAACCGAGAGGTTGCTGGTAATGTAGTCAGGTTCAGTAGTCTATCAGACAGGTGTGCTTGGATTTCGATTAGTCTGTGTAAAAGGTACACTCTAAAAATAGTTCAAGTTTATGCACCAACTTCACAGAGTTCAGACGATGAAATTGAATCCTCCTATAATGATTTAAGTCAGGTAATGGATCAAGAAAAAAGTAAGTACACGTTGGTAATAGATGACTTTAATGCTAAAGTGGGAAAGAAGATGTGAGATTAGTCGTGCATTGGGAAGTTTGGAGTAGGTGAAAGAAATGACAGAAGTGAGATGTTAATCAATTTTGCAGAGAGCTACAACATGATAATAAATACTTTCTTCCAAAAGCGTGTAGGTCGTAAATGGACCTGGAGAAGTCCAAATGGAACAACAAGGAACGAAGTAGACTTCATATTAGGAGATGAAAGCAAGAGCGTTAGCAATGTTAATGTCATAAATAAAGTCAACATAGGAAGTGACCATATAATGGTAGGATGTGCAGCTAAATTCAATTTCATAGGAGAGAGAAATAAACTAGTTTTAAGAAAGAAAATAAGCCTTGCAAAGATTAAGGATAATAAGAAGAAATTTCACTTAGAAATTGAAGCAGATTTGAAGCTCTAAGAACCAGTAATGTGCACAGACATTCCAAGGGGAAGGTGCTCTGGGCAGGAAATTGGGCACTTCACTCTTCTGTATTATTCGTATTTGGCAACTATCCGGCAGGGTGCAACACCATTTTCCACATTATAATTTCTGAATGATAAGAAAATGGAAAAAGCCTGTGAGAAATAATTTATCCATTCATTCTTATATATTTTTGTGAAGGGCATTTTTGGGGAATAGATAGATTTCTTGAAAGACACAGGGAAAGAAGCTCATATTAAGTTAGCTCAGTTGTACACCTTGTGCTTATGTCAAGAAAGCATTCCTGAATCGTGGTGCAATGCCATAGTGATTTTGCTTCATAAAAAGGGAGACCTGAAGGAACTTGGTAACTATTGACCGATTAGCTTGCTATCAAATGTATGTAAGGTATTCTCCAAAATCCTTACAAATAGACTAAGTTAGGTTTTAGATGGAAATCAACCGAGAGAACAGGTAGGCTTTAGGAGTGGATATCCAACTCTAGACCATTTGCAGGTGATGAACCAACTAATCGAGAAAATGACAGAATACAGCATACCTCTCTGTTTAGCTTGTGTAGATTACGAGAAGGCTTTTGGCACTGTAGAACAAATAGCAATACTAAACTCGCTACACAAGCAGGGTACAAACGAACAGATCACAAGGATTCTAGAAAAAGTTTTATGTGGTGTGAATGTAGCGCGAACGGGGACGGGCACCCCCGGTGGGGGGGGGGGCAAAAGGGCGTGCGAGTCGGTAACCCCAGAGGGTGTAATGTCGGCGTGGGTCCGTAGTACTGAGCAAGGACCGCGGGTGTGTGAAGGTGTGAATGTGAGTGTAAGGAAGGGAAACCCACAAAGAAGGGAAGGTTAGTATTAGAAGTTAGGAGATAGGGAAATTAGCTTAGGGACTGTGCTGTGTGTATTCCAAGGAGGATTAAGGACTGACCCAGAAGCATCTACAGGGATAGAATTCTCGACGGAAAAACAAGCACCACAAGCCATCAAGGCACCCATGAGCACTGAGGAGCATTCAAGATGAACAGTATTACCCTAAGGCCGTTTGACGACAATGGAGATATCGCCGAGTGGCTTACGAAGGCGGAGTTGGTCGCGAAGCTAACGGGAGTAACGGACGTGGCAAGTTATATTGCTCTAAATTTGGAGAATGGTGCGTTAGCCATCTACCTGGAAATGTTGACCAGTGATCGAATGGATGCAGAAAAGGTGAAGGAAAGGTTAAAGGATGCTTTCGATGAGAGCCCTTTTGATGCGTTCTGTCAGCTGCAGCGAATGCGGTGGGCAGGTGAACAGGCCAATGTGTTCGCCAACGAAAGCAGATGATTAGCGGGACTGGGTACTCTCGAGGGCAACGGCTTGGAAACGGTAGTGAGAATGGTTTTCGTGAATGGTTTTCCGGATCGCACATCGGCTGGACTGCAGGAAATGAATAATGCGGCAAAGGCGAACGGATAGCCCGCGCCAGGCTCCTGACTAGGGCGAAGGATGGAGGGCCGGTGGGAGCCGTGGCTAGAGAAAGGCTGCGGAAAAGGATACAGGCCGCGGCGGGAGAAGGAACGCGGACAGGGACAAAGGGCAGCGGGCCTTTGGAGGAGGCAGCAACGAGAGAAAGGAAAACGGGTGAGCCCAGGAGTGACTTCAGCGGATGGCGGGGGCCGTCTCGGGTCCATTGTTACGAGTGTCGGCGACTAGGTCACCTCACGAGGGACTGTACAGAGGTAGAGCTCGTCTGTTACGCATGCAGTCAGCCAGGACATATGGCTCGAACCTGCAATCAAGGAAACGGAAAACCGGTGGATGGGTTGCCCTTTTTGAAGAACAAAGTCGATTGCTACACACAGACCCTGAGAGAGAGGGTGAGGGAAAACTTTGACCTTGAAGTGGAGCGCTGGATTGAGGAGGGAATCTTGAGTCCCTGGAAGGAATTGGTGGAGGGTGGAATCCTGCCCTTGATGGCAGTGGCACAGCCAACCAAGAGCAAAGTACGACTGGTGTTGGATTTCCGAGAACTGAACCAGTTTGTGAGGTGTCATACTGGCGACGATTTTGTACATGTGTGCAGTGAGATCCTGCGTATGTGGCACTGAATGAGGGGGGCGTCCGCGATTGTAGACTTGTCGGTAGCTTACCTGCAAATTCAAGTGGCGAAGAAGCTATGGAAGTACCAGCTAGTAAAATACAAAGGGAGAACTTACTGCTTAACCAGACTGAGGTTTGGGCTCAGCTCAGCTCCGAGGAACATGGCGAGAATCCTGAAGACATTGCTGGAGAAGACTGAAACGATGAAGAAGGGCACCGACTCGTACCTCGACAACATACTGGTGGGTGATAGCGTGGTATTAGCGTCAAGCGTAGTGGAGCATTGGGCTCGGTACAGATTAATAGCGAAGGAGTCGAAACCGTTGGAAGGAGGAACAGTGTTAGGACTGCGACTGGAAAGGGACGGGACCGGAAACCTGATGTTCAGGAGAGGCAACGAGATCCCGAAGGTTACGGATGAAATGAGCAAACGAGAGCTCTTCTCCCTTTGTGGCAAATTAGTGGGCCACCACCCGATCGCCGGTTGGCTCCGTATGGCGTGCAGCTGCATTAAGAGGCGGTCGGGGTCGAAGGATTGGGGAGAGAAGATGGATGAGAACACGCTAACCACGATACGTGACGTCGTACAACGGGTGATGCACGATGTGATCCGGTGAGGGGACAGTGGAATGCTCCCCATTAGAGCCGAGGCGTAGTGTTGTGCGACGCGAGCAGCATAGCGACCGGCGCCGTCTTGAAGATAGGGGGCGTGGTAGTCGAAGATGGAGCGTGGCACCGGAAAAAGGACGACTACCACCAGAGTTGGACGCGGTCATAAAAGGAGTCAATTTGGTACTGAAATGGGGGCTGCGTGAGATCGAAATCAGTACTGACCCAGCCACTGTAGCGGGGTGGATGAACTCAGTGCTGACGGCTGAGAAGAGAGTACGCACGAAGGGGGCTCCAGAGGTCCTAGTGAAGCGCCGTCTTGGGATCCTGAGGGAGCTCATCGACGGGTTCAGCATGAAGATGAGGGTGAGCGAGGTGCTGTCGGAGATGAACAAAGCGGACGCGAGGGAAGGAAAAACATGAGGAGAAGCTTGAAGTATGCGCCGCAGGGTCCCCCCTTCGTGCCAAAGAGTTGCACGAGACTCATCACCTAGGGGCCGATAGGTCATTGTTCTTGGCAAGGAAGGTTGACTCGAATATATCGAGGGAAGAAGTACGGCAGGCGGTGAGAGCGTGCGCCCGATGTCAGTCCATAGACCCCGCCCCCAGACCGCACTTGGCGGGGGGAACATAGTGTTGGAGGAAACTGGGGGCGGCTGGGTGGCGGTTGATGTAACCCACTGTCAGGGGGCCAGGTACCTGTCGATGGTCGACTGCGGGCCGAGATGGTTCGCCATCTGGCGAGAACTGAAGGAGGAGACTGGAGAAGAGATTGCAGGGGTGATAAATGAGCTATTTCTGGAACGGGGCCCAGTGGATGAAGTCCTGATGGACAATGGCACAGCGTTTTGGTCGGAGGCGCTGAAAGCCATGTTGGACAAGTGGGACACAAGACACCTCTTCCGGGTAGCTTACCGACCAAGCGGAAATTGTACAGTAGAACGACACCATCGCCGAGAAGGGACGAATACTACCGACGGAGGCAGTTTTTTTTTTTTTTTTTGTATAACATGTCCCCCAGGTCAGGCCAAGATGACGGCTTGGTTCCACAAAGAGCCGTGTTTGAATACGACCGTGGACATCCCCAGTCGGGGGCCGGGACTACTGAAGAAAACCCCACCTCAGTGCAGGCGCGGGAGGAGGAGGCATGGGTGAGGCCAAAGGACAGGAAGTGCACGTCACAGTGGACGAGAGGGATAGTGACCGAGGGGAATTCACGAAACAACGTCTCTGTCGAGGGGGTGCCGCGGCATATCTTGGATGTTCGGCGTGTGGTGAGTGAAGGAGACGACGAGGAGGAGTAATGTTCAACACGAAAGCTCAAAGTAAAGAGGTCATAGTCGATGGTGAGTCTCAAAGAAGTCGAACAGTATAATAATTTAGGCCAGATGGTGAAAGTGACACAAGATCATGATAACGAAATAAAAAGACGTATTACAATTGGTTGGAAAATGTTTCGTAAGTATAATAAAAATCCTGAGATGCTCTCTACCTTAATGTTTGAAACGTAACATTTACAATAAATGCATTCTGCCAGCAATCAAATAATCTATGGGTGTGAGACTTGGAAACTGATGAAGGCGATGGAAACAAAGCCAAGACTGCACAGAGGAGAATGGAGAGATCAATGATGGGAATAACCCTGAGAGACCGAAATAGAGCAAGTTGTGTGAGAGAGCAGACTAGAGTGAAATGTAATGTGGAGGCGATGAAAGAGAGGAAGTGGAATTGGGCAGGTACGTTAGTGCGAACGACTGATGAGCGATGGAGCAAGTGTGATACGGAGTAGACGACGCGAGATGGGAGAGACGAGATTGAGAAATTTGCAGGAGTGACGTGGCAGAGGTCGGCTCCTCAATAAAACTTCCGGTTACAGTTGTCTTTGTTATTATTTGGGTAAGGATAACAACATAAAGCAATTTCTATAAGTGATCTTGCAGAGTTGCAAGAATATTTTAAATTCTTGAGTCATTTGCGAGACCGAAGTGTTACGAAAATTGTAAACAAAGAAGGAAGCCATACAGGCAACGATATAGTTATTTGTAAAGTTCGACAGTAGGGTAAGTGGTTGGATAATACCAGTAAATTAAAGACATCATCATGATCATAGTTGTAGCAATTAAAGGTTTTAGATACTTTAGAAAGAATGCTGTAATCAGTAATGAGACCAAATAAAGTATTGAAAAAAGCCCAGTGCTTCAAACTTGTGTAGGGGGGAAATTTTAGACAGGAAACACAAAGTATAGTGAAAGTATCTCGAATAACGATAACCTTCCAAGAATTGGGAAGTACTTTACATTATATGCTGATGTTTTATAATAATTCTAGATATCGATTGAAGCTCAATTAAACAGAGTACAAAGCTATGCTCAAAAGAAGACCTAGTATGAATATGCATTATTTTGAAATAAATAAATAAATAAATAAAGTGGAGAATGAAAAGGATATTGGATTAGTGATCCTACATTATCTAAGCATTGTATATGTGCCCTAAATGAAGCAAATGAGATACTGTGGTAAGTGGCTCAGTATATTTAAAAAATCTAGCTATCAAGAAATTATATATTACAGTTCCACCCACAGTCACAGTGGTATATATTTATATATTTTTTTGTGTGGGGTGAATGCTGGATCGGAAAAAGTACAGTGGCGAGCCACAAAACTCACATTAATTACAAGAAACAAAATATACAAATGCCACTCAAAGATCTTTAAGTCTGTCCTTAAAAAATAAATTAAGGAGAGGGTAGGTTAGGTATAGAAGAGACCTACAGTTGAGAGCCGAAATATAGAATCTTTCATTCGAAGTTTATTTTCTCTGACTGTGTGTCATGTACAGATGTGCTACTACATATCTGTTTAGAAAGTGTGTGTATATATATATATATATATTATATATATATATATATATATGTGTGTATATGTATATATATATATATATATGTGTGTGTGAGAGTGTGTGTGTGTGTATGTATGAATATGGAAGCTCGTAGGCAAAGTGAGTTAGGGCATCATTACTTGCAGCAAAAATCGAGGGGATGGTGGTTCGAACTTTACCACTGGCGATGTTGAACCAAGGGCATGGTTCAATAAAAAACACACTACAAAGTCCTCTGCAAAGGGCACCATCCTAGCCTCCTGATAGTGGGGGGGAGTTTGTAACATTAAATAAAATCATACATGATATATATATATATATATATATATATATATATATATATATATATATATATGTATATATATGTATATATATATATATATATATATATATATATATATATATATATATATGTATATGTGTGTGTGTGTGTTACTATAGCGTGAGGTCTACCTCCCGTTAGCACTATAGCATGAAGTCTTCCATTTCCAAACATTTATTTTAGCAATAAACAAATATTTTGTACATATCCTAGGAATGACTTAGTTAATTGGATTTCTAATTACATTCATATTAAAGGAAGAAATTATTAAATAAACATGTTATCATATATTTCCATACATTTCTTCTAGCGATACACACTTCGTATATTTTCTAAGAATGACAAATAAGTTAGGTCATGTGGGCAGGTCATGTTTTTTATGTATTTGGACAGGACACATGTTTGATGGACAGGTGAGGGGAGCATCCTGGAGGAACGCCGGTCACTCAGGGATGATAGAAATACAAGAGGACATGAAAAGAAAATCAAGACAGACAGCTATAGAAGAGATCTGAAAAAGAACAGGTTTCCTCACAGAGTAATAGACATTTGGAACAAGTTAGATGAGAAAGTGGTGTGTGGAAAAACAATACATGAATTTAAAAATAGTTTAGATAAAATGAGATATGAAGACGGGACACCACGCACATAGTTCCCCTTCCCGTAAAATACAACTAGGTAAATACAAACACACACACACACACAGAACCTCCCCCCCCCCCATGAAGGAAATAACTGTAACAAAGAAGGAAATCAGCAACCAAATAAACAAAACGATGTCAGAAAATCGCATGGTGTGGATGGAATTGCAAATTGGATACTGAAAGAATGCATAGAAGAATTAACAAATAAAATGCACACTATAATCAAATGCTCGCTCAAAGACGGAAAGGTACCACAAGACTGGAAAAATGCAAACATTGTACCAATATATAAAGGAGGAAACAAGGAAAATCCAACTAACTACAGACCGGTCTCCCTAACAAGCACAGTAGCTAAAATATGTGAAAAAGTTATCAAAAGTAGAAGGGTTAAACACCTGGAAGAAAAATCTATACTAAACCCAAATCAATTTGGAGTTAGACAAGGAAGATCATGTACAACAAACCTGATCTGCATCTACTTGAGAATAATAGATATAATACAAGAGAGTGATGGATGGGCAGACTGTGCCTATCTAGAACTACAAAAGGCATTTGACAAAGTACCACACAAGAAATTAATAAGAAAATTAGAATCAATAGGTGGCATCGGAGGTAAATTATTAGAATGGATGGAAGACTTCCTGACTGGGAGAAAAATGAGGGTAGTAATTAGAGACAAATATTTGAAATGGGAAGAAATGATAATTGGTGTTCCACAAGAGTCGATGCTGGCTCCAGTCATGTTTGCCATATACATAAATGACATGGATGAAGGAGTAGAATGTTATATGAATTTCTTCGCAGATGACGCAAAAATATTGAAGAAAGTAAGAACAGAAGAGGACTGTGATTCATTACAATCAGACCTGGACAAAAGAAAAAAAACTACCAGGAGACTGGAAAAATGCCAATATAGTGCTGATATGTAAAGGGGGAAATAAGGAAGACCCAACAAATTATAGACCGGTGTCCCTAACAAGTACAATAGTCAAAATTTGTAAGAGAATGATCAAAGATAGATGGACAAAATATCTGGAGGAGAATAATATACTGAACCCAAGGCAATTTGCATTCAGACAAGGAAGATCATGTACCACTAATTTGATTTATTTCTATTCAAGATTGATAGATATATTGCAAGAAAGGGATGGCTGGGCAGGCTGGGCATTCTTGGGCTTACAAAAGGCATTTGATAAGGTACCACACAGAAAATTACTATATAAACTGGAAACAATAGGAGGCATAGATGGAAAACTATTGAATTAGATGGAGGAATTCCTATATGGAAGAAAAATGAGAGTGGTGCTCAGAGACAAATATTCAAAAGGGGAAGAAATGAGTAGTGGCATCCCACAGGGGTCAGTACTAGCTCCAATAATGTTTGCTATATATGTAAATGACATAGACGGAGGCATTGAAAGTTACATGAACTGCTTTGCAGATGACGCAAAATTATTCAAGAGAATAAACTTCGAAATAGACTGTGACGTATTGCAGAGGGATCTGAACAAAGTGTCAGAGTGGAGCAAGAGATGGGAAGTAGAATTCAACATCAAGAAGTGCAGTATAATTGAATTTGGAAAAAGCAAGAAGAGAATAACAGGACCGTATAAAATTGATGGAAAAAAGTAAAGAAAGTAAATTCTGAAAGGGACCTAGGAGTAATCATCACCAAAGACATGTCGCCAGATAAATATATAAATTAAAAAGTTGGAGAAACATGTAATTACATTTTTGAGATCAATAAAGGTTGCCTTTGAATACCTGGATAAGGAAATGATCAAGAAAATATTACAAACACTGATAAGGCCAAAACTGGAATATGCAGCGCTGATATGGTCACCCAGTACAAAAAAGAATGTAAGAAAATTAGAAAGAATACAAAGAGAAACGACAAAGTTGGTGCCAATATTTGCAAACCTGACATATGAACAAGGACTGGCCAAACAGGAATTGGCAACCCTGGAACAAAGAAGAGAACAAGGGGACCTAATAACCATCTACAGAATTATGAAAGGAAAAGAATGCCTTGATAGAGAGGACTTATTAAAGCAGGACAGAGAAAAAACAAGAGGACATGCAATGAAACTCAAAAAGGATTGGAGTATGCAGTGATGACGTGGTCACCAAGTACAAAAAAGATGTATAACAAAACTTGAAAGAATACAGAGAGCAATTACAAAATTGGCACCAATGCTCTCAGAATTATCATATGAGGAGAGACTGGCAAAACTTGAGCTACAGACATTAGAGCAAAGAAGAGAGGAGACTTGATAACTACCAGGTATTTATAGAATCATGAAAGACATAGAAATTATTGATAGAGAGGATCTAATGAAATGGGATAGTAGAGATACAAGAGGACACAGAAAGAAGAACAGCTTTCCCCACAGGATAATAGACATTTGGAACAAGTTAGATGAAAATGTGGTGTGTGCAAAAATGATACATGAATTTAAAAAGTCTAGATAAAAAGAGATACAAAGACGGGACACCACAAGCATAGCTCCCCTTCCCATAAAATACAACTAGGTAAATACACACACACACACACACTTTCAACGAACGGACGGCTTGAAGAACGTTCTGAAGAAAAGTGCAGATTGTGGATCCCAACGCAAAGAGAAGTGCCTTTTTGTATTTACAGGGTGGGGGGAAATTGCTCGTGGGGTAGTGGGAAAGTAAGGAAAGAGGAGAAGGGGAGGGATTGCTGGGGAAATGGAAGGTAATGAGGAAGTAGAGGACTTGGCCCTAACAGACCGCCGAAAAGTAAACAAGCGACCGCAAGACGAGCTGGAGGACGACGGAATGTCTAATAAGAATGTAAAGATTAGAAGTATAGATAGGAACAATACAGTAGAAAGTGATGAGAATATTTTCAAGGGATTTAAAGAGAGTGGGGGGGACACAAACCCCCCCCGACTGACAAGACTAGAGAAGAAGGTTGATAAGGTGATCGAGGACTTGGAGAGTAGGTTAGGTCATATGAACACCATTTTACAAAGGGTTGAAAGATTGGAAGAACTAGAAAAGGCGAATAAAAACTTAACTGATGAAATAGAAGACCTAAAAAGACAGTTAAGAGATGTAAAGGTGGAGAATGAGGAATTGAAGAAGAATAGTAAAGAAAACAGAGAGACAATAGCTAAAGAAAGTAAAAATTGGAAGAAAACCCAAGAAGGAAATAAGGTTTCATTCACTGACATAGTCAAACAGCAATTGAAAGAACATACTGAAGACTCAGTTATTAAAGTGATGAGACAAAAGGAGAATATAGTAAGAGATTTAGCAGACAAGAAGAAATGTATAATTATATTAGGAATGGAAGAGAAACACAACACAGATAGAACCACAAGAATCAAAGAGGAAAATGAAAAAGTAAGCCAATTACTAGAATCAGTTCAGGAAGATGAACCAGAAATTATGAAACAAATCGAAGAGAAATTTAGACTCGGAAAGTATAGCACAGACAAGACCAGACCAATTAAGATTAAATTCAAGTCACAAACAACGGCAGAGAATATCTTATCCAAAACAGGGAAACTAGCAACAAGTGAACAATACAAAAAGATATGGATAAAAAGAGAAATGAATAAAGAGGAAAGAGAGGAAGAAAAGCAGAAAAGACTGGAAGCTAAGGCAAAAAACGAGAACAGAACGGAGTCAGAGAAAGAGAGATTCTATTGGAGAGTAGTGAACATGAAACTAAGGAAGTTCGACATACAAAAGAGAAACATAAGGGAAACAGAGAACACAATGGAAGTGGCAGAAAACTAAGAGTGTCTTACACAAATATAGATGGATTAATAACAGGATTGAATGAGCTGAATGATTATTTGAAGGAAAAAGAACCAGACATAATGGGAATTGTAGAAACAAAATTAAAAGGCCCACTACCACCCAACAGTGTAGGACATGATGCATACAATTATTGGATTAGAAACAGAGAGAAAAAGCAAGGGGGTGGAGTTATGTTCCTGACTAAGAAGGATATAAACGTGAAAGGTGTCATATATGGAAAGAATACAGTAGAGATGATTATGATAGAAGTTGAAGACAGAGATAAGAAGAGCAGAAAATTTGTGATAAATTATGTGCCTCCAAAAACAGCCTCATGGGAGGAGAGTGAACATAAAAGTATGTTAGAGGACACAAAGATAACATTAAATAAAATAATGGAAGATGGAGGAAGAATAGTTATGATGGGCGACTTTAATTGCAAAGAAATCTGCTGGGAAGAAATGACAGTAAAGGGTGGAGACGACTCATGGGGAAACGCTCTACTTGAGATGATTATTGACCACACAATGACACAATGGATACAGGAGAACACTAGGTATAGAAATGAAGAAGAACCATCAAGACTAGACTTATTAATTACATCTGAACCTAGAATAGTGGACAAGATTGAATATAAAACACCAATAGGTAAAAGTGACCACATATTGATTGAACTGGAACTTAATGAAGAAAAATATACCAAAAGAAATTATTAATATAGAAAAGGAAGAATGATGTATGAAAAAAACAAACTTTGATAAAATAAGAGAATTCTTTCAACAAGGAAACTGGGAAGAAATATACAAAGAAGAAACATCAGTGGAAAAGAAATGGAATATTTTGACAAAAATTTACAAAAAAGGAGTGGAAAAGTATGTCCCAAGACAAAAACAAGAAAAAGAATATGTAAAATGCTGGTACAACAAAAGTTGTAGGGAGTTAAAAGACAAAAGAGACAAAGCCTGGACCAGATGGAAAAAAGACAGAAGACCTGAAAAATGGAAAATATATACCAGTTATAGAAATGAATATGTACAAACGTGCAGAGAGGAAAAGAGAAAATATGAAAAAGACGTCATAGAAAAATGTAAAGATCAACCAAAACTATTCTACAGATTTGTAAACAATAAACTGAAAAACAAACAGGACTTGGAGAAATTAAGACAAGGGGGAGTTGAATACACTGAGGAAATGGAAATGGCGGAAATAATGAACAAACATTTTAAATCAGTGTTTACAAGGGAGAACATACAACCTGAAGAGATTGAATGGAAAGAGAAAGTCCCCCCTATAGAAAAAATAGAAGTATCAAAGAATGAAATATTGATACAATTGAGTAATCTTGATGTCAGAAAATCACATGGACCAGATGAAATAGCAAACTGGATTCTGAAAGAATGCAGGAATGAACTGGCAGACAAAATACATAGCATAATAAGCAGTTCCTTGAAAGAAGGAAAAGTTCCAGAAGATTGGAAAAAAGCAAATATAGTACCTATATATAAAGGAGGAAATAAAGAAGAACCTACCAACTATAGACCAGTCTCTCTAACAAGTACAATAGCAAAAATTTGTGAAAGAATTATCAAAAATAGATGGGTAAAATACTTGGAAAAAAACAACGTACTAAATCCAAGGCAATTTGGATTCAGACAAGGACGATCATGCGTCACCAATTTAATATGTTTCTATTCAAGGCTAATAGATATAATACAAGAAAGAGGTGGATGGGCTGATTGTGCATTTCTAGACCTAAAAAAAGCTTTTGACAAAGTACCACATAAGAAGTTGCTTAACCACTTCAGTACGGGACTTAAATCTCGCGGGCAGCAGCCAATGCCAGCCGTATGACGTAACGTAATAATATTCGCATCATAAAATATAGTCGCCGCTTATATCGATCGTTCTCTCCTTCACCCGCGAATTTTGAAAACCACAGAGAATGGGATTCAGGGCGCATTTGGGAGAATGTAAAAACACGGGCGACTACAATAAATATAATCAAGACGCCGATATGGCAGCGTCGTGAATCCACTTGCTCCTCATGACGCCTACAGTTACAGAAGGGCAGTTACAGAAGAGACTTGAAAAAGAACAGCTTTCCACACAGAGTAATAGATACATGGAACAAATTGAAAGAGAAAACTGTGAGTACTAAAACTATACATGATATTAAGAAAGAACTGGATGCGGAAAGATACAACTGCGGGTCACTATGACCAAAGCTCTTCTGCAAAATACAACGATGTAAATACACACACAATTTTCCAAAGAGGAAACATAGATGGAAGACAAATGGAACGTATTTAAAGAAAAGTACAAGGAAGGAATTGATAAATATGTATGAAAGAGGAAGCAAAAAGAGATTTATATAAAGAGCTGGTATAACAAAAGGTGCAGTGAGGCTAAAGACAAGAGACAAAGCCTGGAAAAGATGAAAAGAAAAAGACAATAAAACATCCAAATGGCAAACATAGATAAAACTCAGGAATAAATATGTAAATATATGCAGGAAAGAAAAAAGAAACTAAGAAAAGGATATTATAGACAAATGAGAGGATCAACCTAAACTCTTTTACAGATATGTAAATGATAAATTAAAAGACAAACACGAAATTGTAAAAGTGCGTGAAGGAGATAAAGAACATGTAGATGACATAGAAATGGCTGAAGTTATGATCAGACATTTCAGGACTGTTTTTACAATTGAGAGCTTACAAATTTGGGAAGATGGACAACGAGAAAGTTCCCCTAAAATGAAAGAAATTAAGTTAACACAAAGAAATAAGAGACCAAATAAAAAACCTAGATGTTAGGAAATCACATGGACCTGATGGAATTGGAAATTGGATATTGAAAGAGTGTATAGATGAACTAATGGGCAAATTATACAAGATGATAGATTTCCCACTCAAAGAAGGAAAGGTACTGCAAGATTGGAAAGATGCAAACATCGTACCAATATAAAAAGGAGGAAACAAAGAAGATCCTACAAAATTCAGACTGGTATCCCTTACAAGCACAATAGCAAAAATATGCAAAAAGGTTATCAGGAGTAAATGGATCAAACACTTGGAAGAGAATAAAATATTAAACCCTAAAGAATTTGGCTTTAGACGTGGGAGATCATGTACCACAAATTTAATATGTTTTTACTCAAGATTAATAGAGATAATATGAGAGATGGCTGGGCAGATTGCGCCTTCTTGGACTTGCAGAATGCTTTTGACAAAGTACCACATAAGAAGCTAATAAGAAAAACTGAAATAATAGGAGGAATACAAGGTAAGATACTGGAATGGGGTATTGACTGCATGTTGTTATGGCAAAGTAACATGCAGTTGATACTTTAGGGTCTATATGGGGCTCCCCTATGGACCAGAGCCACACATCATTTTGTATGTGATAGAGGAGGACTCTGCTCACAGAGAAATGATGAAACTCTGTCACTCTGTTATGCTGTCCCCCAACCCCTTTTTGCTGTCCTGTACCATTTCTCTGAATTTCATTTCCTTGTTTCACTTACCTTGTGGTGGGGGGAAAAGAATACTGCCACCAAGTATTCCCACTTGAATCATAAGAGGCGAGAAAAACGGGACAGGGATTGGGACCAGGCATCCTTCTCCCTGTAGCCCCAAAGTAAAGGCATAAGAGGGTGTAGGAATTTTCCAACCAGCACCCTAAGGTTTGGGTCTTTAAATGTGCGTGGATGTAGTACAGATGAGAGGAAGAGGGAAGGGATAGGTAGTATGTTTGTGAGATGAAAGATGGATGTGTTGGGTTTGAGTGAAACTAAGTTGAGAGGGAAGGCCAAGTGTAAGTTTGGGAGTGTAGCTGGGAGGTTCTCAGGAGTGAAGAGAGGGCAAGGGAGAGAAGAAGTGGCTATACTAGTAAGTGAAGAGATAGGTAAACGTGTGGTGGAGTGGAAGGAGGTTTCTTCAAGGATAATGTGGATGAAGGTGAAACTGGGAAAAGAGATGTGGGTTTTTGTAAGTGCATACGGGCATGGTAGTGAGAAGAGTGTAGAAGAAAGGGAGGCTTTTTGGATAGATTTAAATTAGTGCATAGAGGGATTAAGGAGGGACACCAATGTAGTATTGGGAGACCTTAATGCTAGGGTAGGAAATGAACCAATTGACGGAGTGGTTGGGAAATGTGAAGTTCCAGGAAAGAATCGTAGTGGAGATGTGTCTAGAGAGTTGATGATAGCAAATACAGTGTTTCAGAAGAAAGTCAAGCATAAGTACATGTTGGAGAGGGTGGTAGATAGAGCATTAATGGACTATGTAGTGGTAGATAGGAGAATAATAGGAAGAGTTAAGGATGTACAGGTGCTAAGGGGAGAGAGTGGGAGAATATCAGATCATTTTTTGGTGGAAGGTAAGTTGAGAGTGGAGGATAGATGGAGAAAGAGGAAAGAGACAAAAGGTAGGGAGGTGCTTAGAGTGAACACTTTACATGAAAAGGAAAAGGAGAAGGAGTATAAAAAGAAGCTGAGAGAGGAGTGGGAGGGAGTGAAGGATAGAGTAGAGCTAGGAGTGGAGGAGAAATGGGGATGGTTCAAGGAGGGAGTCACAAAGTGTGTAAAGATGGTGTGTGGAACAAGAAGGACGGAAGGAAATAGAAGGAAGGGTAGTGAATGGTGGGATGAGGAAACAAAGAAGGTTGTAGAAGAGAAGAAGCGAGCTTTCACAGATTGGTTACAAAACAGAACGAGGGAAACATGTGAGAGGTACAAAGAAAAGAGAAGAGAAGTAAAGCATAAGATAAAGGAAGCAAAGAGGAGAGCAGATGTGAAATGGGGTAAGAGTATGACAAATTTTTGAAAGTAATAAAAAGATGTTTTGGAAAGAAATTAAGAGAAGAAGAGAAGGCGAATCAAGTAGAGGAGAAAAGGTAAAAGGTGCAGATGGAGAGATGATAATGGAAGAGAAGGCAATAAGAGGAAGGTGGGCAGAGTATTTTAGGGAGTTGCTAAATGTGAAGGAGGATAGGGAGGGAAAGATAGTTGCAGTGGGAAGTGCTAGGATGATGAGAGTGATGAGTGAGGAAAATGGAGGAGAAATAAGGAAGGATGAAGTGAAGGCAGCAGTTAAGATGATGAGAGCAGGTAAGGCACCTGGTCTGGATGGATACCATGCAGAATGTCTAAAAAAAGGAGGTACAGTGATGGAGGACTGGCTGGTGAGGTTATTTAATGTTTGCTGGAGAGAGGGTAGAGTGCTGGAGGAGTGCCTGTATAGTTCCACTTTACAAGGGAAAAGGGAACAAGTGTAAGTGTAGTAGTTTCAGAGGGATCAGCTTGTTGAGTGTTGTTGGGGAGGCTTATGGGAGGATCTTGATTGAGAGGATTAGGAGAGGAAGAGAGGGAGTAATTGGTGAGGAGCAGTGTGTATTTAGGACAGGTAGAGGTTGCATAGTAAGACAGATATGTGAGAAAGGTATAGGAAAAGACAAGGATGTTTTTTGGGCTTTTATGTATTTGGAAATGGCTTATGACAGGGTAGACAGGAAGGCACTCTGGGAGGCTTTGCACATATATGGGATAGGAGGAAAGCTTCTAGGAGCTGTCAAGAGTTTTTACGATAGTAGTAGAGTGTGTGTCAGGATTAGAAATGGAGAGAGTGAGTGGTTTGAGGTAAAGGTGGGACTTCTTCAGGGATGTGTTATGTTGCCCTGGCTGTTCAACTTATACATGGATGGGGTGATGCGAGAGGTAAATGCAAGGGTGATGGATCACGGATTGGAGATGTTTAAGGAAAATGGAGAAAAGGAGGTGAGCCAGCTGTTGTTTGCGGACGACACTGCGCTTGTAGCAGGATCAGATGAGGGATTGAGGAAGTTGGTGACAGTTTGGGAGAGTGTGTGAAAGAAGGGAGTTGAAGATAAATGTGGTGATGAGATGTACAAGGGGTGAAAGTGGCAGCAGACTGGAAGTGAGCATTAAGGGAGAGCGACTAGAGGAAGTGGATAGTTTTAGATACTTGGGTGTGAATGTGGCAGGAAAGGGTGGAGTGGAGGTAGAATGTAGATTGAGAGAAGTGAGTAAATGCCTTGATAGATTTAAAAGTTTAATGAGGAATAGACATTTGGAAATGGAGGCTAAGAGGAGACTGTATGAAGGAGTGATTGTGCCAACAGCACTGTATGGGGCAGAAACATGGAACACAAGAGAGGAAGAGAGAAGGAGTTTGAATGTGTTTGAGATGAGGTGTCTAAGAAGTATGATGGATTTTACTAGGCTGGATAGAGTGAGAAATGAGGAGGTGAGAAGGAGAACAGGGGTGGTAAGGGAACTGGGAGATAGGGTGGATGAAAGAGTATTGGGATGGTTTGGACATATGGAAAGAATGAGTGAAGAAATATTAGTAAAATAGGTATGGAAGGCAGATGTGGAGGGAGTGAACATGAGGGGGCGACCTAGGATGAAATGGATGGATGGGGTGAAAGGGGCTTTGGGGAAGAGGGGAATGTCTGTTGAGGAAGGATGGGAGAGTACAGAAGACAGGGGTGAATGGAGAGTGGTTGTATATGGATGATGTGATGCATGAGGTGGAATGGGTAGGGAATTGGGGTGAAGTAGTATATGTGAGAAAAATTTGATGCAGCCTGAAGGGATTTCTCCCCGTCTTCTCCTTTAATGCATGAGGGGACGGAGAGGGGGGGTTGCCGATTTAATGAAGCGGCCTTGCTGTGGATGTGCTGTGTCTTGCAAGACTGCCAGTGGACAAGATGCAGGGATGACCCATCATCCAGGAGGTGCCAAGATAAGATGGAGGGTGGAGGGGAGTGGAGTGTATTTAGGGATGGAATGGGTGGGAATGGTTTTTATGCCTTTTTCTTTTTGGCTACCTTCCTTGTAAGGGGGAAAAAGTCTTGGTATATGTATGTATGTATTTAGAGACAAAAACTCGAACTGGGAAGATGTGATTATTGGCGTCCCGCAGGTCTCTGTATTGGCTCCTTTAATGTTTGCCATATACATAAATGATGTGGACGAGGGAGTGAAGTGTTACATGAACTTCTTTGCTGACGATGCCAAATTACTTAAGAGAGTAAGCACAGAAGAAGACTGTAGATCACTACAAGAAGACCTAGACGGAATATGAAGTGAACTTTAAAATTAAGAAATGTAGTATAATGGAATTTAGAAAAAGCAAAACTAGAATATTGGGTCATTGTAAAATTGGTACCAAAGAAGTGAAAAAAGTCAACTCAGAAAGGGACCTGGGAGTGATTATCTCAAGTGACTTGACACCTGATAAACATGTCAA
The DNA here is from genome assembly GCF_046742065.1 of Oratosquilla oratoria. Classification (NCBI taxonomy): domain Eukaryota; kingdom Metazoa; phylum Arthropoda; class Malacostraca; order Stomatopoda; family Squillidae; genus Oratosquilla; species Oratosquilla oratoria. The sequence continues at coordinate 57,476,900 of NC_134788.1, forward strand.
TAAACTAGTTGGAGAGACTTTTTACTTATTAAGATCAATGAAAGTGGCCTTCGACTACATGGATGAAGAAATGGTAAAGTAAATAGTGGTTGCACTGATAAGACCTAAATTGAAGTATGCTGCAACACTATGGGCACCTAGTACAAAAAAAAAAGACATAAGGAAATTAGAATTCAAAGAGCAGCAACAAAAATGGCACCTACACTCAAATGACATACAAACATAGATTGGATAAATTACATCTATCAACACTGGAACAGAGAAGAGAAAGAGGTGAGTTACTGACCATTTACAGAATTCTGAAAGGGATGGAAGTTCTTGATAGAGACAACTTATTAAAATGGGACAGAAGAGAAACGAGGACATGAGAAAAAGCTAAAGAAGGACAGTTACAGAAGAGATTTGAAAAAAGAATAGCTTCCCACACAGAGTGATTAATGTCTGGAAAAAAGTAAACGGGGAAATAGTGAGTGCCAAAACTATACAAGATTTTAAGAACAAACTGGATGTGGAGAGAAAAACGGGTCACTATGAGCATAGCTCTCATCCTGTAAAATACAACTAGGTAGAACTAGGTAAAATACACACACACATGACATGGATGAAGGAGTGGAGTGTTATATGAATTTCTTTGCAGATGACGCAAAAATACTAAAGAAATTAAGAACAGAGGAGAATTGTCAATTATTACAGTTAGACCTGGACAAAATCTGGAAATTGACTCAAAAATGGGAAGTGAACTTCAATAAGGTCAATGAAAGTGGCATTTGACTACTTGGATGAGGAAATGATTAAAAAAAATATTAGTTACACTAATAAGACCAAAACTGGAGTATGGAGCAATACTATGGACACCCATAACTAAAAAGAATATAAAGAAATTAGAAAGAATATAAAGAGCTATGACAAAGTTGGCACCAACACTCTCTAAATTAACATACAAACAAAGATTGTCCAAACTGGAATTACCAACTCTGGAACAAAGAAGAAAAAGAGGATATCTGCTGACTATAGAATCATGAAAAGAATGGAAATCCTAGATTGGAATTATTTACTAAAATGGAACAATGGAAAAAGAAGAGGACATGAAATGAAACTCAAAAAGGATAACTATAGAAGAGATCTGAAAAAAAGCTTCCCACATAGAGTACTGGATACCTGGAATAATTTAGATAAAGAAACAGTGTGTGCAAACACTATTCAAGATTTTAAGAAAAAACTTGATGCTGAATGATACAAAGAAGGGTCACCACAAGCATAGCTCCCTTCCCGTATGATACAACTAAGTAAATAGAAACACACACACGAGGAAACAAGGAAGAGCCAACTAAATATAGACCGGTCTCACTAACAAGCACTATAGCCAAAATTTGTGAGAAAATTATCAAGAATAGATGGGTAAAACACCTGGAAGAAAATAATATAATAAACCCAAGACAATTTGGGTTCAGACAGGGAAGATCATGTACCACAAACTTAATATGTTTTTACTCAAGACTAATAGATATAGTGCAAGAAAGGGATGGATGGGCTGATTGTGCTTTCTTGGACTTACAAAAAGCTTTCGACAAGGTACCACATAAAAAATTATTTAAAAAATTGGAACATATAGGAGGGATACAAGGCAACCTGCTAAAATGGATGGAGGACTTCCTGAATGGTAGAAAGATGAGAGTAGTACTCAGAGAAAAATATTCAGGTTGGAAGGAGGTGATTAGTGGAGTTCTGCAAGGATCTGTATTGGCTCCAATAATGTTTGCTATTTATGTGAATGACATGGATGATGATGTGGAATGTTACATGAGCTTCTTTGCAGATGACACTAAATTGTTAAGGAAAGTAAAAAATGGAATGGATTGTGAATCACTACAGGAAGACCTGAATAAGGTTTGAAAGTGGAGTCAGAAATGGGAAGTGGACTTCAATATTAAGAAGTGTAGCATAATGGAGTTTGGAAAAAGTAAAAATAGAATATCAGGACAATATAAAATTGGAACTAAGGAGGTAAAGAAAGTGGGATCTGAAAAAGATCTGGGAGTAATTATCTCAAACAACTTGTCCTCTGATAAACAAATAAACAAAATTATCGGAGAATCCTATAACTTGCTAAGATCAATAAAAGTGGCATATACATATTTGGACGAAGAAGTGGTTAAAAAATATTAGTCACACTGATAAGGCCTAGACTAGAATATGCGGCAATATTGTGGTCACCCAGTACCAAAAAGCATATATACATACACTAAAGGCTTTTTCCCCCTTACACAGGGGGTAGCCAAAAAGAAAAAGGCATAGAAATCACTCCCACCCATTTCATTTCCCATATATTCCACTCCCCTCCACCCTCCCTCCTATCTTGGCACCTCCTGGATGACAGGTCATCCCTGCATCCTGTCCACTGCCCTGGGTCAGAAGCAGTGTCGCAAGACACAGCACATCCACAGCAAGGCCGCTTCATAAATTCGGCGACCCCCCCTCTCCATCCTCTCATGCAGGAAAGGAGAAGACGGGGAGAAATCCCTTCGGGCTACGTCAATTTTTTTTCTCATACATACTTCCTCACCCCCCACCAACCACCCACTCCCCCTCATGCATCACAGCCTCATCTATACACAACCCTTCTCCATTCACCCCTATCTTCTGTCCTCTCCCGTCCTTCCTCCACAGACATTCCTCTCTTTTGTAAAGCCCCTTTCACCCCATCCATCCATCTCATCCTAGGACACCCCCTCATATTCACTCCTTCCACCTCCGCCTTCCACACTTCTTTTACTAATCTTTCTTCACTCATTCTTTCCATGTGTCCAAACAATCCTAATACACTTTCATCAACCCTATCTCCCAGTTCCCTTTCCACCCCTGTTCTCCTCCTCACCTCCTCATTTCTCACTCTATCCAGCCTAGTAACTGCTATCATACTTCTCAGACACCTCTTCTCAAACACATTCATACTCCTACTCTCTTCCGCTCTCATGTTCCATGTTTCTGCCCCATACATTGCTGTTGGCACACTCACTCCTTCATATAACCTCCTCTTAGCATCCATTCCCAGATGTCTGTTTCTCATTACACTTTTTAATCCACCATGGCATTTACTCGCTTCTCTCAATCTACATTCTACCTCCACCCCCACTCCTCCCTTTCCTGTGACATTCGCACCCATGTATCTGAAACTATCCACTTCCCCCAGTTTCTCACCCTTAATGCTCACTTCCAGCCTACTGTCACTCCCCTTGTACATCTCATCACCTTACTTTTACCCACATTTCTCTTCAGCTTCCTTCTTTCACACACCTCAAACTCTGTCACTAACTTCCTCAATCCCTCCTCTGATCCTGCTACAAGCGCAGTGTTGTCAGCAAACAACAGCTGGCTCACCTCCCACTTTTTACTACTCTCATAAAAACTCTTGACTGCTCTTAACAGCTTTCCTCCTATCCCATATATCTGTAGTACCTCCCACAGTGCCTTCCTGTCTACCCTGTCTTAAGCCTTTTCCAGATCCATAAAAGCCCAAAAAACATCCTTTCCTTTTCCTATAGCTTTCTCACATATCTGTCTTGACACAAAAATCTGATCTACATATCCCCTACCTATCCTAAAACCACACTGTTCTTCACCAATCTCCCTCTGTTCCTCCTAATCCTCTCAATCAAGACCCTCCCATAAGCCTTCCTAAATACACTCAATAAGCTAATCCCTCTGTAACTACTACACTCACACTTGCCCCCCTTTCCTTTTTAAAGCGGAACTGTACAGGCACTCCTCCAGCACTCTACCCTCTCGTAAACAAACATTAGATAACCTCACCAACCAGTCCACCATCACTGTACCTCCTTTCTTCAGACACTCTGCATGGCATCCATCCAACCCAGGTGCCTTACCTGCTCTCATCATCTTAACAGCTGCTTTCACTTCATCCTTCCCTATTTCTCCTCCATTTTCCTCACCACTCTCATTTTCTTAGCGCTTCCCACTGCAACTACCTTTCCCTCCCTATCCTCCTTCACATTTAGCAACTCCCTAAAGTACTCTTCCCACCTTCCTCTCACTGCCTTCTCTTCCATTATCATCTTTCCATCTGCACCTTTTACCTTTTCTTCTCTACTTGATTCACCTCCTCTTCCTCTTTTAACTTCCCTTCAAGACATCTTTTTATTGCTTTCAAAATTTTCTGTTATACTCTTTCCCCATTTCACATCTGCTCTCCTCTTTGCTTCCTTTATCTTATGCATAACTTCCCTTCTTTTTACTTTGTACCTCTCATACAATTCCCTCATCCTAATTTGTAGCCAATCTATGCATGCCTTCTTCTCTTCTACACCCTGCTTTGCTTCCTCATCCCACCGCTCACTACCCTTCTTTCTATTTCCTCCCACCCTCCTTGTTCCACACACCATCTTTGCACACCTTATGACTCCCTCCTTGAACCATCCCCATTCCTCCTCCACTCCTAGTTCTACTCTATCCTTTACTCTCTCCCACTCCTCTCTCAACTTCTTCTTATACTCATTCTCCTTTTTTTCCTCATTTAAGCAGTTCACTCTAAGTACCTTCCTACCTTCTGCCCTTTTCCTTTTTCTCCACCTATTCTCCACTCTCAATTTACCTTCCACCAGGAAATGATCTAATATTCCCCCACTCTCTCCCCTTAGAACATGTACATCCTTAACTCTTCCTACCATACTCCTGGACACCACTATATAGTCCATTAATGATTTATTTGCCACCCTTCCATCCACCACCCTCTCCCATGTGTATTTATGCTTGACTTTCTTCTTAAACACTGTATTTGCTATCATCAACTCTCTTTCAAGACACATCTCCACCATCAATTCTCCACTACAATTTTTGCCTCGAACTTCATACTTCCCAATCACTCCGTCAATTGGTTAATTTCCTACCCTAGCATTTAGGTCTCCCAATACAACTACATTGACATTTCTCCCTAATCCCTCTATGCACTCATTTATATCTATCCAAAAAGCCTCCCTTTCCTTTTTGCTACCAGGCCTATACAAAGGATTACAAAGGCAAAGCATGCCGACAGGAGACCTTTTGATCCATATCTAGGTCGGATGCAAAAAAAAAAAAAAAATGCACTTACAAAAACCCACATCTCCTTTCCCAGCTTCACCTTCATCCACATCAACCTTGATGACACCTCCTTCCACTCCACTACCCGCTTACTTATCTCTTCACTTACTGGTATAGCCACCCCTTCTCTCCCTCGTCCCCTCTTCACTCCTGAGTACCTCCCAGCTACACTCCCAAACTCACAGTTGCCCTTTCCTTTCATTTTAGTTTCACTCAAAGCCAGTACATCCATCTTTCTTCTCACAAACATACTGCCTATCTCTTCCCTTTTACTCTCATCTGTACCACATCCACGCATATTAAAAGACCCAAACCTTAGGGTACTGATTGGAAAACTCCCAGACCCTCTTATGCCTTTACAGTACTTTGTTTTTTTAGGAATGTCCCCTTTCGGGGCTACAGGTAGTAGGACTCCTAATCCCATCCTCCATCCCTTTTTTGTCGCCTTTTACGACTCAAGTATTCTTTTCCCCCATGACAGGGTAGGTAGGTAGCCGAAAAAAGGAAATGAATATTCAGAGAAATGGTACAGGACAGTAACAAGGGGTTAGGGGACAGCATAACGGAGGGACAGTCGTATATAAAAGTATCATCATTTCTCCATGAACAGAAATTTCCTCTATCACAGACTAAATGATGCGTGGCTCTGGTCTGTAGGGGCACCCCATATAGACCCTGAAGTATCAGCTACTTAGTTACAATAACATGCAGCCAATACCCCAGATGGGTAGTACTGTACCAAAAAGAATATAAAGAAAACCAAAAGAACCCAGAGAGCAGCCACAAAAATGGCTCCTGCACTTTCAAACATGTCATATGAGGAGAGACTGGCTAGATTGGAGTTACCGACTTTGGAGCACAGGAGAGAGAGAGGCGACCTACTGACCATCTATAGAATCATGAAGGACACAGAAATACTTGATAGAGAGAACTCGTTAAATTGGCACAGAAGAAACACAAGAGGACATGGGAAGAAACTCAAAAGACATAGTTATAGAAGAGATCTGAAAAAGAACAGTTTTCCACATAGAGTGGTGGACACTTGGAACAAACTGGACAAAAAAATAGTGTGTGCAAAAACCATTCATGAATTTAAGAGCAAACTAGACACTGCGAGATACAAAGGCTGGACACCACGAGCATAGCTCCCCTTCCTGTAAAATACAACTAGGTAAATAAACACACACCTTTCAACAGTGTGTGCACTGTTGATATAAATTGATTATGCCTGGTTTAGAGTAGCAATGATATCTAAGTTTAATAAAGGAAAGAAAAAGAAAAGCAACGTTTTCAATTGGTTCCCCTCTCCCCAGCTGGTTGTGTTCATTAGGTGTCAACATCTGGAAGATGGGGAATAACATGATATTGGGAAGTATTTTCTTTCAGTATTTATAAAGGAGATGTTAGATGTGGTACCTGATTGAGTTTTACAACTTCATAGGGAAGGAGATAGATACTAACATCAGCATTAGCTAGGAAGACATAGTCATGTAGGTAGACTTAAAGCTACAAAACCCCCTACTTCACATGAAAAATTCCAAATGTTAAATGTAGATTTGAAATATGTGAGCACTTAACAGAAGTATTTGGTAAGTTGGTTGACACTGGATTCATTTCTATATTTTCTGGGGGGAGGGGGGTAGGCAAACATTATTCTTGTATTTAAAAATGGTGATAAATCATCTATACACAACTACAGATCAATCAATTCTATATTGGTTACTCTGATTTACAGAGAAATTGAGGCAAGGAGTAAAATAGTTGTCCTAGCCTAATTTTGATGTATTGCTTTCAGATGTGAAACCATTTTTTACTCATTACCTCTAGTTTTTTAGATATGCATGTATATGTGTTTGTAAATGAGTAATGCATTCAAGGCTACTAGATTAATCCTATTTAGGATTTTTTTTTTTTTTTTTCAAGGAACTGTGATCTGTCTAAAAAAAAAAAAAATACCCCAGCATCCTCATTGCCCACTTGGTCCATCTGAAGGAGCCATACGATAATATGGAGTGCCTTTGGAAGCTGTCAAGAACAGCCAGTACTAGTGGGGTCTCTGCAGGGATCTCAAGGTCATTGGGCTCCTTAAAGGTATGCAAGCGGGTTTCACAAAGTACTGTTGCTTTCTCTGTATTTGGAATGTCAGGCTGTGTCTAAGCACTACAAGCTGAAGGACTGAGGGTCTATGAGCACTTTCGTGCACGGTGAACAGTATCCAAGAGAATCCTCTGGTCTAATCAAGAATTTCGTGAAGGTCATGGACAGAAATGGTGCTACCTTCCAACACTTGTGCACTCTATTCCAAGCTCTAGGAGGGCATCTTCATTACACCTTAGATCCAAGAGGTTCTGAAGAATAAGGACTCTAAGGAGCTTCTTACCAGTGGCAGATCCAGAATAAAAATTTGGGGGGTAGGGGCTAACCTGGATTTTGTAAATATAGATGATGCTTTTAAACAGATGCATGAATACAATGATTTTTAATATAAATTGGAGTATATGTTCTTACTTGATTGAGTTTCTTTCAATATACTGGGCAAAATTAATACTTAATCTTACATTTTTAAAGATTTATCCTCAATAAGTATTCTCACTGAAGGTTTTTATTAAATCCTGGAAAAAAAAATCTGACAAGTACCAGTACACACGAGGCAGGTTTCTTGACCTCTGCAATGAGGTAACGAAAGAACAAATTTGGAGGGGGTTTTAGCCCTGCCCCCCCTGGATCTGCCACTGTTTCTTACCTGAAAGGAACTGAGAGCATGGGAAGCATTTGAGTTAATCTGCCGTGGCCTCCTTGGTAATACTAGATTACCAAGAGTGTATCTAGAAGTTGTTACAGCTTTTTGAGAATATGTGGTGCTGAATATCACAAAAATTCTCTTCTCCACTCCCACATTAACTTCTTCCCTCCGAACCTTGGAGCAGTGAGTAATGAGCATGGAGAAAGGCTCCACCAAAATATTACTGGGATGGAGAGAAATTACCAAGACTAAGTGGAACCCCAGCATGATGCAGGATTTCCACTGGTTGCACTTGTGTGACATTCTGGAGGCAAAGTACTGAAGATCATAAAATAAAATAGAAAATAAAATGTCTGCTAAACTATGATATGTGTGCATTTTATTATCAAAGTAATTTAGTTCCATCAATGTTCTGTATTTTTTTTTCTGCCTTATGCCATTGTAAGATATTAGAAAAACACATGAATTTGTATGCAGTACAACAAAAATGTGATATGTGAAAGCACAAACTAGAGGTGGTAGAGCAAACGACTTCACAAGAAGTACACCACCCATAACAAAGACATGGGCAGTGACGTTCATGTCACCAATGGATGGCACATAAATGCATTGATTGATAACTCTGCCTAGTACCCAGTGCATGTAGTTGCTATAATTGTTTGCATGAGGATACGTCCCTACCTCACACCTACAATTAAACCCCATATATGGCTACCCTCCAATGAACATAACTGACATTCTGAAAAAACTAGTACACACAAGAACAAGACTTCCCTGTCTCGCACATGCCCACCTATTGACAGGAAATATCCCCCTCCATTTACCAATGGCTAGGATCAAGACCGTGACCAGACAGCAACCCATACAGGAAACCTTCCAATGTGACCTTTGTGATGCAGCTTTCATAAGGAAGTGTGTCAATCATGCACGCAAACAGCACAACATACACTCTATAAAGGACTTGTGGGAAAACCCAGTTTCGGCTGTAGCATTCCTTGGGGAGATGGGACTGCTTGGACAGACAGTCTAGGGAACGACAACAACAACAACCAATGTAAATCTCCCATCACAGTCTCACACATAATGCTAAACTTACCAACATACACACCTCTTAGCAATAACTATCTAATCTGTCATCTGCCTCCTCAAACAGCTCTGACTACACCAAATCCAGGCTGTCAAAATGTACTTGTGGGCCATCCCACTGCAGCCACTAGTGTAATGGTGGATTATGTTATTTACGCATGCTTTTTTTCTGTGTTACTATATTTTTATTTTCCTTGACTATTACAAGTAGACTTGATTAAAAAAAAAATCTCAGACACAGGAGAGAAGCTTTACAAATGTGACCTTTGCAGCTTTCAGAGGGAAGAGTGTTCTGGAAAGAGACATGGCAACCCACACAGGAGAGCAACCTTTTCAGTGCGATCTTTGCAATGCAGCTTTTAAAAGAAAGGCTGGTCTTGAACGTCATGTGATGACCCACACAGGAGAGAAGCCTTACAAATGTGACCTATGTGATGCAGCTTATCTACAAAAGAGTAGTCTTGACTATCACTTGATGACCCACAGAGGAGAGAAACCTTTCCAGTGTGACCTTTGCGATGCAGCTTTTACAAGAAAATTTAACCTTGACTATCACTTGATGAGCCACACAGGAGAGAAGCCTCACAAATGTGACCTTTGCAATGCAGCTTTCACAAGAAAGAATACTCTAAAAGGTCACATGGCGACCCACACAGGAAAGAAGCCTTTCCAGTGTGACCTTTGCGACGCAGCTTACCTAAACAAATGTAAACTTAAATATCACATGAGGACCCACACAGGAGAGAAGCCTTTCCAGTGTGACATTTGCAATGCAGCTTTCACAGTGAAAGGTTACTTTGAACATCACATGGGGACCCACACAGGAGAGAAGCCTTACAATTGTGATCTTTGCAACACGGCTTTCAGAAATAAAACTATTCTTAAACATCACATGATGACCCACACAGGAGAGAAGCCTTTCAAGTGTGACCTTTGTGATGCAGCATTTATAAAAAAGACTGCTCTTAAATATCACATGATGACCCACTCAGGAGAGAAGCCTTTCAAGTGTGACCTTTGTGATGCAGCATTTATAAAAAGGACTGCTCTTAAATATCACATGATGACGCACTCAGGAGAGAAGCCTTTCAAGTGTGACCTTTGTGATGCAGCTTTCAGAGGAAAGAATCATCTCAAAAGTCACATGGCGACCCACACAGATGAGAAACCTTTTCAGTGTGACCGTTGCATTGCAGCTTTCAGACACAAGCATCATCTCAAAAACCACATAGCAACCCATACAGGAAACCTTCCAATGTGACCTTTGTGATGCAGCTTTCATAAGGAAGTGTGTCAAATGGCACATGAAGACCCACACAGGAGAGAAGCCTTTCAAGTTTGACATTTGCGGCTAAGCTTTCATTAGGAAACCTCATATCAAATGTCACATTAGGACTATTAGGCTGGTTGAAGCAAACTCTGATGGAGAGGATTTGTTTATTTAGGAATGAATGTTGGGCGCCAATAATAATAGCTTGCTTTAAGTGTGAGAAAAAATGGGGGAGGGATGGTGAGGGAGGTGATGCCTGTGAGATTCAAGTTGTGCCCCAACTTGGTCTGCTTGCAGGGGAGGGGGGAAGAGGTGAGAAAGAAAGGGGTAGCAATCTAGGCTGAAAGCAAGGAGCAGCAATCTGGACTCATGTATGATGCTCCAAGGGTGTGTTAAACTGTATAAGATGAATTTTTACATGACATTTGCTTCATATTGATTAGCTGTTACATTTTACTTGTACAGAAGATGTATATAGTTATTCAAAAACATGATACATACCTGGAGTAGGAATTATACAACTGACTATTTGAAAGATTATTACCTCTTTTTAATCAGACCTGTTCAAAAAACAACTTCTTCATATTTTCATATGTTTCTGTACTTTTTCCCATGCTTTTTGACCTCATAAAGCCAAAAATTACATCCACTTCCATCTAGGATGTATGGAAGCATTGCCACATGGAGGCTGAATTTTTTTGCTGTCCTACCAAAAAGGACCAATTTTGGGGCATTTCTAAGCATATTTTGTGATGTAATTTTTTATACAAGATAGAGCAATACATTAGGTACCAAATGGAAGAACAGAATCTACATATAGGAACCATTAGAATTGATGAATTTTCCCCTGTGAATTTTAAAAGATATGAAATTGTTGAAAATCCTGGCTTTTTTGCTAACCTGGGAACATGTTTTTTTTTTTATGGATGTATGAATTTTAAGTAAATTTAGACCAAAAACTCATACATAATTTTAGCTTTTTATTTTGTATTGTTTACAGAAACCTGTTAATGATGTTGGGCAATACTGAACAATACAAAAGCAAGGCCAACACTGAAACCCAATCCAAATCCAGAAAACTATCCACAAGATACTTCACAATGGCATTAAGCAAAGAGCTACAAGTACATATGGTTGATGTCTCAGAACCCCCACAAGCAAGCATCAAGTTGGCTGTCCACCAGATCTCGCTGAAACCTTCCTGGTTGGATGCCCTTCAGCATCCATCAGTGGTTCCCAGCTTCCCGCCAACAGACAAGCATTCCAGTACTTCCATTTTTTCCAAATTTTACCAGAAAATATAGGGAAACCCTTGGTTCAAGACTTTTCCTATAAAATGGTTGAAGCTATGATCCCATTCTGGCAGATGGCTAGGATCAAGACAGTGACCAGACAGAATAGAATTGTATGAAACTCCATGACAAACACAGAGCACTAATGAAGAGCAAGTATCCCTGGAGGAAAGAGGAGTGCATTTGTGTTGGAATTGGACAGCCTGCCCAACCTAGGAGCTCCAGATGCTGTCCAGGATATAGAGGACAACAGACTGTTATCCAGGTGGAAGAAAGATGAGGACATTAGGTTCTACCAGGACCAGGGGACTGAGAGGAAAGTTTGCATGTTAGGTCATGACTAGATTTCCGAGAGCTTCAGAAAGGGAAAACCTGTGTTTCAGAAGGTGACAGCCAAGACCACACGAGTAGATCTCATTGGTCCTGAATCCCGCCTTCTGTTACACATCCTCAGCACTAGACCTGACTGGCTCTTGGATCATGTTGAATCATGGCCAGAGAAGGAGGACTACAAGAAAGCCTTGGAATATGTGAGAAACCTCTGAGTAATGAAATCACTGAGCGTGGATTTAAAATGATGAGTGATTTTGCAAATGTCATCACCACAGGTCCCAAGCAGAGGGAATATCTCCTCCAATCTGTGGAATACAACAGATGGTGCTTCAAAAGCTTCAAGAAGCAAACAAATGACTGTGTAACATAATTTTGGTACATGTAATCATGATTATTTTGGTAGATTCAGTTGATGGTTTGACTTGTTGCAAAATTATACTTTCCACTTTGATATATGTCAAATGTATGGAATTTTGTTATTTCTCTGTAACTATTATGAATAACATGCCATTTTTGTATAATGTTGATCAGATTGCACATGTTTGAAAGAGCATTAAAATGCTGTAATTTGATAACTATTTTGTTGCTCTATCTTGCTCCATGCAAAAACCATGTCTCCAGGTTAATAATAAAAAAAAAAAATAAATAAAAAAAAAAAAAAAAAAAGAAGAAGAGTTTTTGACAATTTCATATCTGTGATAAGTCACTTGGAAAATTCATCATTTCTAAGGGTTGATAAATGTAAAGTAGATCCTGCTTATTCATTTGGTACCTAATTTGTTGCTCTTAGATAAAAAAAAATTATACCACAAAATATGCTCAGAAATGACTTAAAATTGTCCCCTTTGTTAAGATAGATAGCAAAATACTTTGGCCTTCATTGGCAATGCTTACATATATCCTAGATAAAAATGAATGTGATTTTTTGCTTTTTCAAGTCAAAAAGCATGGGAAAAAGTACAGTAATGTATGAAAATATGAAAAAGTTGTTATGTGAACAGGTCTATTATTAGTCTGTTAGGCCCTGAATAAATACATTTGGCCTGTAAAGAGCTAAGATGTAGCAAATTGCTGTATCTGCAACTGTAGTATTTAATATATCCCACCAGAGTGTGGCATATGTGTTCAGATCAGGGTATTTGAATTCCTCGCGTGTATGGCACGATCAAGATAGACGCCCATAGGCATATGACACACATATATTTGTAAACACATGTCAGGATAGGAGACACTTAATCCCATGTGTAACGGAGCATAGGGACTATGTGTGATAAATGATCTAGCTAGGATAATTCAGGCTAGGATGCTGATGCACATCTCATCCATTACCTTTGCCATGCTGACGCCATGACGTCACGGCATAGTTCCCACCAGCAGGCAGTTGGAGCAGAGACATTGTTGTGCTTAGACCCTGTAGGGCTTGTGGACATGAACTAAGCGCAGTGACATTAATGTGGAAAAATATTCACAGCTTTATATAGACAGGGCTCCATTTATGTGTCCAAGTCCTTGTATATGAAAGTACTTAATTAGATGTAGAAACCTACGTACATATTTTTAATACCCTAGAACACTTTTATGCATGCCACCACTCGACCACATGCATAACACAGAGGATTTAATTTCAGCTAGAAGGAACCTGCACATGTTGAAAATGTTAATAGAGTATGTATGGTTCTGTTTGAAATTTTTACACTCTAAGGATGTTCCAATGAAAGAGGTAAGTTGAGGATGTAGGCCCATATTTTAATGAACCATGTTTTAGGGATCCAGGGTGGCTTGGGATGACTGGACCTCTATTAGCTTCATGACCTCTTTGTGCACTGTCCCTCTGCCTCCCACACTCTCCTTTGTAGTGATAAAAGGGGTCACTTGAGACAAAGTAGATAACCATTCACTTGGTGACTCACTTTATAAGAGGTATGATACTTGAATTAGGCTTATAAATTTTATAGATGTTTGAGAAGAGAAGCTGGAACAGGTTGGAGTGTGTCAAGGAAGAGGAATTGCACATTGTTGAAGTTTTGTCAGGTGGCATCAGTGCAATGGCTTAGGTATGAAAAGAAGGGTGGAGTTAATATGTAAGAGAAAGAGTCAAGTTCATAGAGAGTTAGATTTCACTCCTGGAATAGATTCTGCCACCTCAGTGCCAGGTGGGCAGGAGTGGTGGGTTCAACGCCTGGTCGAGAGTAGAAACAAGTTGTTCTGGCCTATATATGTTCACTGTTGAATGTCTTGCTTATGCCTGATTTATAGTAGCAAAATTTTTTAAGTTTAAAAAAGGTAAGAAAATAAAAGCAGAGTTTTCCCTGTGTTTACCTCTTCACTGCTCATCATGTCTGTAAGGTGCCAACCTTTGCAAGACGGGATAACATGATATTGGAAAGTACAAGTATTTTCCCTCAGTATTTACAAAACAGGGTTTAGATATGGTACTTGATTCAGGCTCAATTTTCAGTGAAGAAGAAATAGATATACTAATGTCAGCATTAGCATAGTAGATGTAGATGATATTGGAAAGTATTCCAAAATCCATGTGGGCATGAGTATGGGTGTTAAGTGCTATGTCAGATATATTTAAGATGCTACACCAGGACTTCGGTGACATGAAACTTTATGACCAATGAAACGCACCCACCCAGTCCTCTGTTCACCTCATCATATTTTGCTCAATGTAGGTTTTCTGAGAAATCTTGTCACAGAGGCTAAGTTTAAGACTTTTGTTGTGTAGTTAAGGGAAAGAGATTAAAGGGAAGAAGGAAAATTTATTATTGGCATCCTCTCTAGACCTCATAACCTGAGTATAGGATAGACTAAACCCCTGTTGCAAGAAGTAAGGAGGGCATCACAATACAAGAATGTTGTGATCATGAGAGGTTTGCTCTACACATTGACAGTGATATTATAGTAGATCAGGAAGCACAGAAATCTTAAGATGTGATACAGGAGAAGGAATAGATTACCTATCCTGTGATGGAGGGGAAAACTTTGGACTTACTGTTGATAAATAAAGATGATATCATAAAGTATTGATGGGTAATACACTAGGTATTAGTGATCATTAAGAGATATGATTTAGCATTAAGTGAGAGGAAATTAACGGTAAGAATAACATCTTAGTGTCTGACTTTGAAAAGCTGATTTCGAGGGAATGAAAAAATAGCTGAGTAAGTATGCAAGAAGTAATAGACCTGACTTAGGTCATGACATGTGGGAAGTAGGAAAACTCCCAAGTGTGGTCACTAACAAAGAGGTGTAGAAGAATTATACAATACCCTAACTGTTAGAATTCAGATCAGCCAACAGGAAAGTCAGATAATTAATACATCTACATGGATGACGGATAGGTTGAAAAATGAGATTGGAATGAAAATTGCACAGAGTGAAACATGACTACAAAATTATGGTGGCGACAAGTGGGATCTAGCCCCAAAGGCTTCTTTCATCTCTACAGCAATAAAGTTATAGAAAAGATAGGCCCAATACAACATGATGACGTCTTTATAGATACAGAGGAAAAAATGAGTGAGGCATCTTTCAGTATTTACAAAAGAGGTTTGATATGGTATCTGATTGAGATCCAATTTTCAGTGGGAAAGAGATATATATTAACAAGAGAATTAGCAAAGAAGATGGAGTAAAACTTATAGATAGACTTGAAGCTACAAAATCACCAGGTCTGCTAAAAGAAAAAAAAATTGTGACACTAAAACAGAATGCCATATTAGGTCGGGGGGAAATGCTGGGATACTATAAATTATCTTGATAAATTGTATGGTTAAGGAAATGGGAAATTGACTTCAATATTCAAAAGTCCAGTACATTAAACATCGGATTATACAACCCAACTAATAGGTATAACTTAGGTAACACCATATTTGAGAAGACGGAATGTGAAAAGGACTTAGGGGTGAAAGTGAGTCTTGATGTTAAATCCAGGAAACAGTGTATTTGTGCAAGGAATATGGCTAACAGGTCATTAAGTTTTATTGTTAGAATGGCTACAAACACAAATACAGCCCGGATATTAATTCACTAGAATCAGTACAGAGGAGAATTACCAAAATGATGCACGGATTTGGCAATTTACCATATAAAGACAGGATTAGGTATTTTAACTCTGGAAAGACAAAGAGTATGGAATAGTCTAATAGAAGTATTAAAATGGGTCAAGGGTGATGCAAGCAGGTTCTTCATATTATGACAGCAGAGAGTTGAAACATTTGGTTGCTTAAAGAGAAGATTAGATAACTATAAATAGGGAAAATAGGTGATAATGGACATGAAACTGTCTATAGTAGGCCTTGTGGTCTCCTCTACTCTTGTGTTCTTGTATAGAGGATCTGGAGTCGTATTGGTTTCGCCTTAATGGTCATCACTAGGCAAGCTGCAGGTTTAAGGCAACCTGCGCGGTATGCGGCAAACTACACGAGGGGAAAGAACAGCTGCGGCACCAGGAATTTTTAGTTGGGGAGGCTGAGCAAATTTTTGGGGTGGCTTATATTACTATGATTTGTGCGTTAGCGGCAATGTGAAAGGCGTAGTCCAAGGTCCGCCATGGGGTCAAAGGGGCCGGCCTAGGGTCCTTGGTGGGGTCCAGGGGCACCGCCCTGACGGGAGCTCTGCTAGGATTTTTTGTTGGGGGCTGAAAGGGACTCAACATGTTGACGAGGGAGGGGGGGGGTCTTAGAAAATTGAACTCAGATGATGATCATTCACGAACATCTGAACATGGGAGGCATACCATGCTGTTTTGATCCCGGTAAAAAAAAGTTGATTTTCTAACCTCACTTATCTATTGTTCGAGTGAGGTAGACGATTTAATACACTTCTGCAGCGCACACAATGAACGAACCAAGATAGGAATAATGATTGGGTTTTTTCTTAGAGCACTAAGGATATGCAGCAAAGAGTTTTTGGACGAAGAAATTGTGCATATCACAAAAACTTTCAGAGCACAAAAATATCCAGAGGCGCTAATTTCCACATCTTTGAGAAAAGCAAAAAGTATCAGGCAACGAAAAGAAAAAGTGGTCAAAAAAGAAACTAGATACCTTGTCGCACCAGGCTCCGATTTCTCACAATCACTGGGGGATGCAACACGATCATTAGGACTAGAAATAAACAGCCAAGCAGGAAAGAAAATTAAAAACCTAATAACAACAACGACACAAACAACTAACGACCTAAGCGTTGTATACAGGATACCACGCAGCAGCAAATGTGACAGATCATACTATGGTGAGACACCACAGAGGGCTTATGGCCAGAATCAAAGAACACAAAGCAAACCTAAAATACCACAGGCTTTCCAACGCGATGTTGAGTCATACAGAACAAGAAGGTCATATGCCCGATTGGCTACAATCAGAAGTGGTTGAAAAAGGATTGACAAAGAGAAGAAGGAAAACAGTTGAAGCATTACACATTCACATTGTTACCAAACCCAACATAAACCAAAAAGTGGGAGACATAAAGTGGACAGAATACTCGGCGAGGTATGCGTCTATAGAAAGACGCCCCAGGGCAGCGCCGACATGACACGGGGAATTTATAACATGACAAAACATCACAAAGGATTACAAAGGCGGAGCATGCCGACAGGAGACCTTTTGATCCATATCTAGGTCGGATGCGAAAAAAAATCATATCAATAATAAAACAATAAATAAAAACTATAATAGTGTAAATAACAAATAAAATACATAAATAAATGCATAGGTATAGTTAAATAATAAACAAACAGGTAAATAGTAAATAATAATAAATTGACATATAACTAATGATGATACAAAACTGTGCGGAGTGGCAAATGATCACTCAAACCAATTAGATATTCAAGAAGATTTAGATAAATTACAGCAATGGTCTGAAAAGTGGCTAATGAAATTTAACACAAGTAAATGCAAGGTAATGCACATAGGTAAAAATAACAGTAGGTACGATTACAAGTTATTTGGAAATTCGTTAACAAAAGTGGATAGTGAAAAAGATCTCGGCGTAATTATCAGTAACGACCTCAAATCATCCAAGCAGTGTATTTCAGCCTCTGAGAAAGCAAATAAGATTCTGGGATTGATTGCGCGATCTTTTGATTTCAAAAGTCCATCACTCATTAACAAGCTATATAAATCGTTAGTTCGTCCACATTTGGAATATGCTGTTTCTGTATGGTCACCGAATCTCATTAAAGACATTGACAGACTGGAAAAAGTACAACGGCGAGCCACAAAACTGATTCCAAATATCAAAAATAAATCATACGAAAATCGACTTAAGCACATGAATCTGTTTTCCCTAAAAAAGCGTAGACTCAGAGGTGACTTGATACAGGTCTTTAAGATTTTAAAGGGAATTGACAACATCAAAAGTGACAAAATTTTTACATTGAATGAGAATCAGACAAGAAACAATGGTCTCAAACTGTCCGGAAATAGATTCAATTTGGAAGTAGGTAGAAACAACTTTGCCAACCGTGTAGTTAATGAATGGAATAAACTTCCTGCACAGGTAGTGCAATGTAGTTCAGTTCGAAGCTTTAAGAATCATTTAGATAAATACCTAAGTAAGATGCTGTAATTATTATAATTTATGTTATATTATTTGTTTTTGTTTTGTTATAATTTGTCTGTCTGATTTTCATTTATTATTAGTTATATGTCAATTTATTATCATTTACTATTTACCTGTTTGTTTGTTATGCAACTATACCAATGCATTTATTTATGTATTTTAATTGTTATTTACATTGTTATAGTTTTAATTTATTATTAATATGATTTTTTTTTTTTTTTTTTTTTTTTTTTTCATCCGACCTAGATATGGATCAAAAGGTCTCCTGTCGGCATGCTTTGCCTTTGTAATCCTTTGTAATAATAAATGAAAATCAGACAGACAAATGATAACAAAACAAAAACAAATAATATAAGATAAATTATAATCATTACAGCATCTTACTTAGGTATTTATCTAACTGATTCTTAAAGCTTCGAACTGAACTACATTGCACTACCTGTGCAGGAAGTTTATTCCATTCATTTACTACACGGTTGGCAAAGTTGTTTCTACCTTCTTCCAAATTGAATCTATTTCCGGACAGTTTGAGACCATTGTTTCTTGTCTGATTCTCATTCAATGTGAAAATTTTGTCACTTTTGATGTTGTCAATTCCCTTTAAAATCTTAAAGACCTGTATCAAGTCACCTCTGAGTCTACGCTTTTTTAGGGAAAACAGATTCATGTGTTTTAGTCGATTTTCGTATGATTTATTTCTGATATTTGGAATCAGTTTTGTGGCTCGCCGTTGTACTTTTTCCAGTCTGTCAATGTCTTTAATGAGATTCGGTGACCATACAGAAACAGCATATTCCAAATGTGGACGAACTAACGATTTATATAGCTTGTTAATGAGTGATGGACTTTTGAAATCAAAAGATCGCGCAATCAGTCCCAGAATCTTATTTGCTTTCTCAGAGGCTGAAATACACTGCTTGGATGATTTGAGGTCGTTACTGATAATTACGCCGAGATCTTTTTCACTATCCACTTTTGTTAACGAATTACCAAATAACTTGTAATCGTACTTACTGTTATTTTTACCTATGTGCATTACCTTGCATTTACTTGTGTTAAATTTCATTAGCCACTTTTCAGACCATTGCTGTAATTTATCTAAATCTACTTGAATATCTAATTGGTTTGAGTGATCATTTGCCACTCCGCACAGTTTTGTATCATCAGCAAATTTGGAAACAGATTTTAGTCCATGGTCTATATCATTTATATATACTATGAATAGAAGTGGCCCAAGAACGGAACCCTGAGGAACTCCACTTGCAACACTTTTCCATCCAGAAGTTTTTCCATTTGAAACAACTCTCTGTTTTCGACCATTCAACCAATTACTAGTCCAACCTAATAGGCTACCACTTATTCCATGCAAAGCTAATTTAGTAAGTAGTCTTTCGTGTGGGACGGTATCAAAAGCTTTTGCAAAGTCTAGATATATTAAATCTATATTGTTTCTTTTGTCATAATTCGAGATAACTGTGTTGTAGAATTCGAGTAAGTTAGTCACGCAAGAACGTTTCCGTCTGAAACCATGCTGGCTATCATTTATCAAACGGTTACTTTCTAAATGATGTTCGATAGCATCTCTGATGATACTTTCCATTATTTTTCCTACGATTGAAGTCAAACTTATAGGCCTATAGTTATTTGGTTTATTTTTGTCACCTTTTTTGAATATGGGAGTAACGTTAGCTAGCTTCCATTCTCTTGGGACATCTCCGGATATGATGGATTTCTTGAAAATAATTTCTAATGGAACAACAATCTCATTTTTCATTTCCTTTAAGATTCTTGGATGCCAACCGTCAGGCCCTGGTGTTTTATTAACTTTGAGTTTGTCTATACACCTTTTAATTTTTTCTTTTGTAATATTTACCGTAGTGAGTAAGTTTACCCCAGACTTTTCACAGGTTTCAGTTTGGAATTCACTTTGAGGTGTTTCGTTTACGAATACTGAGCTAAAATAATTCTTTAAGATATTACACATTCCTTCATTTGAATATTCAAGTTGGCCGTCAGCAGATAATAGTGGACCAATGTGATTCCTAACAACCTTTTTATCTCTGATGTAACTATAGAATTCTTTGGGATTCTTTTTGGATTTATCAGCGATGTTCATTTCGTATTGTCGTTTTCTTTTCCTTATTGTCTTTTTTAAATCTTTCTGTGTTGATACATAACTTTCATAGTCATTAGATGCACCCGAGCACTTATATTTCTTATAAGCCTGTCTCTTTTTAGCAATACTTTTTTCAGTTTCTTTGTCGAGCCACTTTGGGCGAGCCTGATTTGGGGGATGTCTGTCCTTAAAAGGAATGTAAGTTTGAATCATCTTAGTGAGCGTATTTTGAAATATTTCCCACATCTGATCTACAGGTCTTTCGTTTAATTTTGCCTCCCAATCTGTAAGCTGAAGCTCCTGACGTAGTCCTATGAACTGAGCTTTACTGAAATCGGGTATTTTAGAAACACAAGTATCTATTCTAAAATTGTTTAGGAGTTTGAATCTAACTAAGATGTGATCGCTATTTGCAACAGATTCACCGACTTCTACATCAGTTACCATGCTTTCGCGGTGACATTTATTTTCATTTTCATGTATTTTCATTGATTAAAAATAATATATTTTATTCTTATTATATATGCGTTCTGTATCAATGCTAATTATCATGTTATTATGTTGTATGATATAGTATATCATGTATATATATATATATATATATATATATATATATATATATATATATATATATATATATATATATATATATATATATATATAATTCAAAACAGGCATGTTCGTTTTTCAACGGCATATTCTCCTCGAAATTAGTGAAGATCTAAATTCAGTATCACGACATAATTTAGCCAATCATATTCCAGCACTGCCGTCGAGTTGCCAATAGCCCATTTTCACTCAAATTATTCCAATATTTTGCATTATTTCTCCAAAACAACAGTATGCATAAGCACGGCAATTTTTTACCATATCAATTAGATAGTAAGCATCGTCCTGGCAAGACAAAAACTAAATGAAGTAATGACTATGCTTTTACCCTAATCTAAAAAAAAAAAAAAAAAAAAAAAAATCACGTAACAATGCGCAAGAATACGGCAGTGTAAGGGTAAAAAGTTGATTTTGTTTAATAATTTTATGGATCTCTTTATTTTTCATTTATTTATATATTGCGTTTTATGTCATTTAATATTTATTTATTCCTATATTTTTCTTTGTTAATTCTATTTGTATTTTTATGTTTATTTTATTTATATTCTCAAGGGACAAAAACACCTTTACGGTTTTTTTGGGGGAAAAAATGTCGACTGTATTTTTGTCATGTGTGAAGGAAGTCGATGTTAGGAAATTTTGACGGTATTTCTGTCCCGTTGAAGGATTATCTTTTTCGCGAATAGGACAAAAAATATACGATTTTTCTGCCAAATGTGAAGGAAGACATCGACATAGAAAACAAAAATCGACGGCATTTTTGCCTAGTGTGAAGATGGAAATCGACGTAATTTTTGACTAGTATGAAGGAGGAAATTGACGGGATTTTTGCCTAGTGTGAACATTGAAATCAACGTTATTTTTGCCTAGTGTGAACATGGAAATCGACGGTATTTTTGCCTAGTATGAAGGAGGAAATCGACGGCATTTTTGCCTAATGTGCAGATGGAAATCGACGGCAGTTCTGCCTAGTGTGTACATGAAAATCAACGATAATTTTGCTTAGTGTGTATATATAAGTCGACGTCATTTTTGCCTAGTGTGTAGATGGAAATCGACGGTATTTCTACCTAGTGTGAAGATGGAAATCTACGGCAGATTTGCCTAGTGTGTACATGGAGATCGACGATATTTTTGCCTAGTGTGAAGATGGAAATTGATAGTATATTTGCCTAGTGTGAAGGTGAAAATCGATGGTGTTTTTACCTCGTTTGAAGATGGAATTCGACTGTGTTTTTGCCTAGTGACGACGTAAAAGATCAAGGTATCATGTTATCATGGAGCGAAATTTTCGGTTCAGCACGTGGCCTCACGTAACACTGAACGAAAAATTCTGAGAAAGCCCAAAAATGTTTTAAGAATATAGAAAAGACGATGAATTTTGACAATTGTGTTCTTATCAAAACTGAGCGAAACATTCTGAGAATATCCTTGTATACATATAGAGAGAAACGTTTTAGAATATAGAAAAGACGATGTATTTTGACAATTTTCATATTAACACTGAATGAAACATTATGAGAAACGTGAGAATTTTTTACATAGAAAATACGATTAATTTTGACAATTGTGTTGATATCAACACTGAGCGAAACATTATGAGAAAATCCTTAAACACGTGTAGATAATTTTTTTTAATACAGAAAGGACCGTGAATTTTGAAAATTGTTTTCATATTAACACTGAGCGAAACATTCTGAGAAAACCTTTAAACACGTGCAGAGAAAAATGCTTTAAAGATATAGGTTACATGATTTTTGACAATTGTGTTCATATTAACACCGAGCGAAACATTCTGAGAAAACCATTAAACATTTGTAGAGAAAATATGAAAAATACTTGTATAGAAAATACGATAATTCTAACAATTATGTTCACTGAACGAAACTTTCTGACAATTGTGTTCATATTACCTCTGAACGAAACATTCTGAGAAAATCCTTAATCACATGGAGAGAAAAATGTTTAAAAATATAGAAAATACGATGAATTTTGACAATTGTGTTCATAATAACACTAAGCGAAACATTCTAAGAAAATCCTTAAACACGTAGAGATTTTTTTAATATAGAAAAAACGATGAATTTGAAAAAAAATCATATTAACAGTGAGCGAAACATTCTGAGAAAATCTAGAGAAAAATCTTGTAGAAATATAGAAAAAACGATGAATTTTGAAAAGTGTTCATATTAAAACTGAACGAAACTTTCCGAGAAAACCCTTAAACACGTGCAGAGAAAAATGCATTTAAAACATAGAAAAGATTTTTTTTGACAATTGTGTTTATATTAACACTGAGCGAAACATTCTGAGAAAATCCTTAAACACTTGTAGAGAAAATATGAAAAATACTCGTATAGAAAATTCGTCAAATTTGACAGTTATGTTCATTTTAATACTAAACGAAACATTCTGATAATTGTGTTCATATCAACACTGAACAAAGCATTCTGAGAACATTCTTAAACACATGGAGAGAATTTTTTTTTAAACATAGAAAATACAATGAAATTTGACAAAAAAAATCTGAGAAAACAGAGAAAACCATTTTAATATAGAGAAAAGACGATGAATTTTGAAGTGTTCATATTAACACTGAACTGAACATTCTGAGAAATCCCTTAAACACGTGGAGAGAAAACTGCTTTAAGAATATAGAAAAGATGATTTTTGACAACACTGAGCGAAACATTATGAAAATATCCAACAATTGTAGAGAAAATATGAAAAATACTCGTATAGAAAATACGATAAATTTGGACAAGTATGTTCATTTTAACACTGAGCGGAACATTCTGACAATTATGTTCATATTAACACTGAACGAAACATTCTGAAAAAAATCTTAAACACGTGGAGAGAATTTTTTTTTATAAATGTAGAAAATACGATGAATTCATATCAACACTGAGCGAAATATTCTGAGAAAATCCTTAAACACGTGTAGATAATTTTTTTAAATATAGAAAAGACGATGAATTTGAAAATTTTCATATCAACAGTGAGTGAAACATTCTGAGAAAACCTAGAGAAAAACCTTTTAAAATTATAGAAAGGACGATGAATTTTGAAGTGTTCATATTAACACTGAACGAAACATTCTGAGAAAACCCGTGCAGAGAAAAACGCTTTAAACATATAGAAAAGATGATTTTTGACAATTATGCTAATATTTACACTGAGGGAAACATTCCGAGAAAACCCTTAAACACTTGCAGTGAAAATATGAAAAATACTCGTATAGAAAATACGATAAATTTTGACAATTATGTTCATTTTAACACTGAGCGAAACATTCTGACAATTGAGTTCATATTAACACTGAACGAAACATTGAGAAAATCCTTAAACACGTGGAGAGATTTTTTTTAATATATCAAATACAATCAATTTTGGCAATTGTGTTCATATTAACATTGAGCGAAACATTCTGAGAAAATCCTCAAACACATGTAGAGAATGTTTTTAGATATAGAAAAATCGATGAATTTGGATTTTTTCATGTTAACACTGAGCGAAACATTCTGAGAAAACCTAGAGAATTTTTTTAATATAGAAAAGACGATGAATTCTGGAAAGTGTTCATATTAACACTGAACGAATCATTCTGAGAAAACCTTAGTTAATTAAACACGTGCAGAGAAAAATGCTTTAAAGATATAGAAAAGATGATTTTTGACAATTGTGTTCATATTAACACTGAGCGAAGCATTCTGAGAAAAAAAAATTTCAGTCTCTAGGTATCCCGTGACGAATATTATTGTTTCGAATAAATATATATAGAATATATTTTCATGCAAATGATATGCTTACAAGTTTAAGGTTTTTTAAATTTTATGATTTAATATAAAGACAATAAGATATCCTACATTGGTAGTAGATACTATTAGCTCCGATATCTAATAAACATACCAAGTACCTTTGTTCATTGTATAAGGAGACACTTTAGTAAACATTTCAGAATCCTTGTGAGGCGACATGAAGCATAAATATTTGTAAACACTTCAGTCCCTATGCTAAACGTTCATTATATTAACAAATAAAACGTATAATAATGGTGCAAAAAGAATGTTGCATTTCAGTAATGATTCTTCGTTTCTGTTTGTATTATTGTTTACTGGAAAAACAGATAAATGGTGACCGACCGTTTTCGTCTGTTTGAGACATCTTCAAGGAATCTGTCAAATGTAAATTGGGAAATCTGGGCCTATGTGTTTTAGTTTCCTTTTTCTTATACTTAAAGGGGCCTCTGTTTCTATATGTACGGTTGGGATTGAATCTTCCAAGTCCGGTACTATTTTATGCTTCAAGCCTGCATCTTAAAGCAATTGCTACTCCGTCGTTGATTTCTTTACTCCTATTCCGCTGCTATACTGCACTTTTTTTGTGGTTCCTACATGTTTTAAAATCGTTTCTGTTGAATGACCAGTATAATACATTGTGTTTACGTAATCTATCTATCTATCTATCTATCTATCTATCTATATATATATATATATATATATATATATATATATATATATATATATACATACATTTCTAATGTATCCTTGATCTCTGTGTGTTTCTATCGCTTTCTATTGTTTGATATTATTATTGTGTAATCGTTTGTACGTAATGATGGGCAATAGTTAAATAGATATTCAATTGGACCTCTTGCTCCTTGAGATTTCACCAAACAACAGTTAGGCGTTTAGAATACTAAGGTTAAACCTTGGAAATGCAGTCTTTGAAATCCACATTATAATTTGCAGCGGCGGCGCCAGGAATATTTAATTGGGGAGGCTAAGGGGGGGCTGAGCAAATTTTTGGGGTGGCTTATAGTACTATGAAATATGAAATAGATATACTACTGTCAGCATTAGCATAGTAGATGCAGATGATATGGGAAATTATTCCAAAATCCATGAGGGCATGAGTATGGGTGTTAAGTGCTGTGTCAGATATATTTAAGATGCTACACCAGGACTTCGGTGACATGAAACGTTATGACCAATGAAACGCACCCACCCAGTCTTCTGTTCACCTCATCATATTTTGCTCAATGTAGGTTTTCTGAGAAATCTCGTCACAGAGGCTAAGCTAGATTTTTGTTGTGTAGTTAAGGGAAAGAGATTAAAGGGAAGAAGGAAAATTTATTATTGGCATCCTCTCTAGACCTCATAATCTGAGTATAGGATAGACTGAACCCCTGTTGCAAGAAGTAAGGAAGGCATCACAATACAAGAATGTTGTGGTCATGAGAGATTTGCACTACACATTGACAGTGATATTATAGTTGATCAGGAAGCACACAAATCTTAAGATGTGATACAGGATAAGGAATAGATTACCTATCCTATGATGGAGGGGGAGACTTTGGACTTACTGTTAATAAATAAAGATGATATAATAAAGTATTGATGGGTAATAGACTAGGTATTAGAGGAATCTGCCACCACAGAACAACCCGCTAGAGACAGACTGGGGCCACACCGCACAGTGGGCAAATGTCCTCCTCAGTATCAGTGACCAGTAGCGACATGAGACCTTCAGGTGGAATTCACGGCACAGCAGCAACACAACCAAATGTCCCCTCA
The DNA here is from genome assembly GCF_046742065.1 of Oratosquilla oratoria. Taxonomy (NCBI): domain Eukaryota; kingdom Metazoa; phylum Arthropoda; class Malacostraca; order Stomatopoda; family Squillidae; genus Oratosquilla; species Oratosquilla oratoria. Next base: position 57,503,598 of record NC_134788.1, read on the forward strand.
ACAAGATCCGCGAGACCCGGAATCAATCCTCCTAGAAACACTAATGGAATGCTGAGTATACTACAATGGAATGCAGGGTGCATCCACCCAAAAATGGCATCTCTTCCTGCAACATTGGAGGAAGTTCAGGTAGACATAGACCTACTACAGGAAATGCTACTACAAGATCACCACACCCTCTGAGTCCCAAGATATACATGCTACAGAGAAAATGTAGTAAACACAGGATAGGACTTCCCACTGTGGTTAAGAACGAAATCCCTAGCATTCAAATCAAGGACTGCCTGGAGTGTGGGGAAGCCACAGAGGTGTTTGCAGCCACATGATGGCCCACACAATGTGACCTTTGCGATGCAGCTTATACAAGAATTTTTTATTTTTAATATCATGAGATGACCCCCACACAGGGCAGAAGTCCTTCCAATGTGATCTTTGTGATGCAGCTTTCAAAAAGAAATGTGACCTTAAATAGGACGAGGACGGACACACACAGGAGAGAAGTTTTTCAAGTGTGACCTTTGCAATGCAGTTTTCATCAGGAAAATGACATGAAATATCACTTAGTGTGTGAGAAAACTGGGGGCGGCTGGGTGGCGGTTGATGTACCGGTAACTCACTATCAGGGGGCCAGGTACCTGTCGATGGTCGACTGCGGGCCGAGACGGTTCGCCGTCTGGCGAGAACTGAAGGAGGAGACTGGAGAAGAGATTGCAGGGGTGATAAATGAGCTATTTTTGGAACAGGGCCCAGTGGATGAAGTCCTGATGGACAATGGCACAGCATTTTGGTCGGAGGCGCTGAAAGGCATGTTGGACAAGTGGGACACAAGACGCCTCTTCCGGGCAGCTTACCGACCAAGCGGAAATTGTATAGTAGAACGACACCATCGTACGATTAAGTCCATGGCCGAGAAGGGACGAATAGTACCGACGGAGGCAGTTTTTTTGGTATAACATGTCCCCCAGGTCAGGCCAAGATGACGGCTCGGTTCCACAAAGAGCCGTGTTTGAATACGACCGTGGACATCCCCAGTCGGGGGCCGGGACTACTGAAGAAAACCCCACCTCAGTGCAGGCGCGGGAGAGGCCAAAGGACAAGAAGTGCACGTCACAGGACGAGAGGGATAGTGACCGAGGTGAATTCACGAAACAACGTCTCTGTCGAGGGGGTGCCGCGGCATATTTTGGATGTTTGGCGTGTGGTGAGTGAAGAAGACGAGGAGGAGTAATGTTCAACACGAAAGCTCAAAGTAAAGAGGTTATAATCAATGGTGAGCCTCAAAGAAGTCGAAGAGTATAATAATTTAGGCCAAATGGTGAAAGTGACACAAGATCATGATAACGAAATAAAAAGACATATTACAATTGGTTGGAAAATGTTTCGTAAGTATAATAAAAATCCTGAGATGCTCTCTACCTTAATGTTTGAAACGTAAAATTTACAATAAATGCATTCTACCAGCAATCAAATAATCTATGGGTGTGAGACTTGGAAACTGATGAAGGCGATGGAAACAAAGACAAGGACTGCACAGAGGAGAATGGAGAGATCAATGATAGGAATAACCCTGAGAGACCGAAATAGAGCATGAGAGAACAGACTAGCAGGCTAGCAGGCTAGCAGACTAGCAGGCGCTGAAGCCCCCCCCAAATTTGTTCTTCTATGAATCATTGTAAGGATTTCATTTAATCGATTTTAGTACTTTCTGGTCAGCCTCTGCGCTATTAGATGGGTTGAGCGACACGACTCGGTCATTGTGTTTATGGAATTCCTGCCAGTTATTGCCGTCTTTCTGGAGAACGAGAGCAACTCGGACGCGACGGCGGGACTACTACTAATAGCAATCCGAGAGCCGCGCTTTCTGATTGGTCTCGCCGTCGCTGAGTCTGTGCTAGCTCACACTGTGGAGCCGAGCCGAGCCCTGCAGTCCCCTATGGTCGATCTAGTCTCAGCGTACGCTACGATTGGTGATGTGGTGACGTATCTAAACAAGACCCGGGAAGGTGCACTGACCAGCTTCCAAAACATCTTCAAGAAGGCAGAGGGGCTCCTCCAGGAGATCGGTTCATCACATGACACCATTCCTGTACCTCGAGTTTGCAAGCGCCAAACGCAGCGAGCGAATTTACTCTTCCAGAAGCTGAGGGAGTATTACCGAAGATCTGTATATGCAGCGGCGGCGCCACGAATTTTTAGTTGGGGAGGCTAAGGGGGGGCTGAGCAAATTTTTGGTGGGGCTAATAGTAATATGATAATACACATATATTATCCTCATTTCAGAAGGGGAGGAGGTTAATGGTTGGGCTAGCACTGATGGCTGACAAATTTTTAGCCCTGGCAATTAAAAATTCCACTTAATAAAATTATTTCAATGAGTGTTTTAAATTTTCAATTTGCTCATTTCAGTTTTTGGGGGGGCTAATGGGGGGGCTGGCCACTTTTCCAAGCCCCCCCCCCTGGCGCCGCCACTGTGTATATGTCCCATTCCTCGACCATGCATTGACTGAGCTGCAGACCCGGTTCGGGAATGATACTATTCCTGTTGGCTTCAAGATCAAGAATCTGCTCAGCAGCGCTGACGGAGATGTTGCTGCTGTACTGGAAGCGGCAAAGGTTTATGAGGCTGACATCGAGACCTTGAGCCTCGTGAAGGTGGAAGCAGAGCGCTGGTATTCAACAACAATGAAGTTCGAATCCATTGGAGATGCCCTTGCCCACGCTCAGACCCGAATGTATCCGAACCTGGCCAAGCTCCTCCGAGTTTTGATCACGCTCCCAGTCTCAAACGTAGAGGCCGAGCGTTCATTTTCAACCCTGAAGCGACTGAAGACCTACCTAAGGAATACTATGGGTCAAGATAGCCTCAACGGCCTGGCGCTACTCGGCGTTTACAATGAAATCAATATTGAAATTGTCACAGATCACTTGTGAATCGTAAAAATTTGGCTGAATTATACATATACATAAACAGCTCATTAACTAATACATCAATTACAGTTTGAAGAAACTAAGTAGTTTGCGAGAGTATCACCAATTTGCGTAATCGAAGTTCGAAACTCTGAAGCATCAAATACCAAGACTTGGAAACTCTGAAGCTTCAAACCTCCGAAACTTCGAAACTCAAACTCCGAAGCGCGAAGAGTGGAAGAAGGGAGAATGACCAGAATGGACAGTCAAGAATCGACACAGCTGGTGAAAGATTCTGACATAAATGGCGCCCATCGTGGGGCCTTCTTGTGCGTTATTCACACTCTGGCAGTAAAACTTTTATTGTAACATTGAAGTTGATTACAGAAGTGTGAGAGCCATGTCCGTGCAGGAATTGACGAGTGAGGCGGAAACCCTGGGGTATAAGGATACTGAGGAAATCCGGGAGTACGTCCGAAAACGGCAACAGCAACTTCGGGACGACAGAGCGCAGGAACGAGAGTTCGAGAAACTAAAGTTGGAACATGAAAAGGAGAAACAGCTGCATGAGAAGGAGATGCTACAGCTCAAACTTTCCCAACCTCAGACCGATGGTACCAGCTCGCCAGGTGTCAACCCTGTTGCTCACACCCAGTTCTCTACACACCGGCTCAACATTCCAAAGTATGAGGTAGGTCAAGCGATTGAGCCTTTTATTGACAGGTTCCAGATGGTGGCGACTACGTACAAATTGAGCGAAGATGTTAAGAAGGTCGAGTTTATGAACCTCTTCGACGGGAAACCTCTCGACATCATCCACCGTCTTGACTCCTCAATGCGAGATTATGAAGGTATGAAGAAAGCATTACTTCTAGCTTATGGTAAGACATTGGAGGATGCGCGTGACCAATATCAGCGAGCTATGTTGCAGGATAAGGAGACGGTAGCCCAGTTCTGCGCTAGATTGAAGAGTTACTTGGACCATTGGATGGAAAAGGACGAGACTCCGCAGACTGTCGAGGGTCTGCGCGACTTGATGCTGCGCACCCAGCTGGAAAAGTCGTGTCCCACGGAGCTGGTGGCTAAATTCAAGACACAGAAAGTAAAGGACCTCCAGCAAATGACTGACCTGGCCGACGCACACTTCGCAGCTTACGGGTACCACACGAGGAAACAACTTCACAAGAAGTTGCCTCCACCTGTACATTCTCAGACACCACAATGGTCTAACACGCAAGCCCAACACCACAATAAGTTACCAGTCATCTCCACAGCAGTCGAAACCACAAAGATTTACTCAATCTTTTTTTTCCTCACAGCCAACCACAGCAACTGAGGAACCAGCCCTACTCTCAAGGTGGTTGGAAGGGTCACAAGGGTCAGAAGAATCAGCACGCTGCAGCAGCAGCAGTACACCACGGAGGAGCACCTGAGGAATTTTCCCCAAAGGTTATTCCACAAGAAGAGTGTGTCACCGCCGGTTCCGTGTCAACTCCCCAACACGTGTACTTATCAGCTGCATTGAGTTCTAGTCTCAGAGGTACAGGGCTCCTGGTTCAGCCTGGCAAGGTAAATGGTGTCACCGCGGAAGTCTTAAGGGACAACGGATCGACGGGGTGTTGTGTCAAGGAGAGGCTTGTAACGCCTGACAGTTACACTGGAAATTATGTAACCGTGAGTCTTATCAACGGGACTCGGGTGATCTGCCCCTTAGCTACGGCTCACACGAAGACACCACCCAAACCTGTGCAGCGGCGGTTACCAGAGGAGCCGCCAGAGCAACCAACCAGGTAAAACCTTTGATACTTTCATCTGTTTCAGATCTTGCAAATAGTGAGGACGTAGTTGCCGAGCAAACGACCGATCCCACACTTGCCATGGTTTGTAAGAAGGTTCTAGAGGGACATTGCAGAACTTCTCGGGGAACGGAAACCAGATTCCTTAAGAAAAGGGGAAGACTTTATCGCAGTATGGTGTATCCAAGCGGGGACTCGAGACTACAGTTCGTCGTTCCAGAGAAGTACCGCCTGGCAGTGTTTAAGCTGGGTCATCATGCTGCACTAGGTGGACACATGGGAGTACAGAAAACTCAAGATAGAATTCAGTCTCAATTTTTCTGGCCTGGGATAGGCAGAGAGATAGTGAGGATGATGAGGTCATGTGACGTATGTCAGAAGACTACAGATCGCGGCCGAGTGAAGCCTGCACCACTCTGATCTCTGAGCCATTCCAGCGAGTGGCTGTGGACATCGTTGGACCTATCATTCCAAGGGCAGCTGACGGAGCCAAATACACCCTTACCTGCGTGGGCTTCGCGACGAGATGGTCTGAAGCAGTACCCCTTCGCAATATTGAAACCATAACTGTCGCCGAAGCAATGTTCGAAATCTTTTGTCGCGTGGGCATTCCTAAGCAAGTGTTGTCCGACCGGGGGAGCCAGTTCACTTCAGTCATGATGGAAGAGTTGCTGAGGCTACTGGCTATAAAAGGGCTCAGGACTACCCCTTACCACTCTGTGAGCGTTTCAATGGCACCCTCAAGAAGATGCTGAAGCGGATGGCAGCAGAGCAACCTAAGGAATGGCCACGATTTATCGCCCCTCTACTATTCGCCAACCGCGAAGTACCCCAAGCTTCACTACAGTTCTCACCATTTGAGTTAGTCTACGGCAGGTCAGTTCGTGGTCCTCTGCAAGTACTGCGAGAACTCTGGGACGAAGAAGAGCCTGACCCCGCAGTGAAGACAACTTATGCATATGTGCTGGACTTGGCCGAACGACTACGAGAGACCTGTGAAGTAGCAAAGCAAGAGCTACTGAAAGCTAAGGAAGTTCAGAAGGCGTACTACGACAAGAAAACTAAGCTGAGGATCCTCGAGGAAGGAGACCAGTGCCTCCTCCTTCTACCCACCGCGCACAACAAGTTGCTGTCGCAATGGCAAGGACCTTTTGAAGTAGTCAAACGTCTCAATGATTTGAACTACTTGGTGCAAGTGGGACCAGACCAAAAGAGGTTCCACATTAATATGCTGAAGAAATATTACACACCTCAAGTTACATGTTCGGCAGTTGGTCAAGAATGTTTGCTGAATAGGGGAGATCGTGTGCTATCACCTGAACAGTACGAGTGTCTGCAGATTGTCGAAGGCCAGTTTAAGCAGTCGCAGATGGTCTCTGCTGCCGTGGTTATACCAGAGGTTGAGGAACTGACAGATTGCGCACCCCTTACCCGTGAAGCTATTCAAGGCGAAACGGTGGAGGATGTACAAGTACCTCCGAGGCCTGGTCCAGAGCAGAAGAGACGTATAAATTATATTCTCCAGCGACATTCAGCAGTGTTCTCCGATAAGCCTGGAGTCGCCAAGGTGGATTGCTACGAAATACGGCTGACGAGCAGCGTACCCGTCAGATTGAAGCCATACCCGATACTCATTCGTCTGGTGGATGCGGTCAAGAAGGAGATAGACAACATGGAAGCTGCAGGCATCATAGAGAAGTCATCGTCTCCCTACTGCAGTCCTATAGTCGTTGTACGCAAGAAGGATGGAGGTGTACGAATCTGTGGAGATTACCGCGGAGTAAATGCAGTAACCCAGGTGGATGCAGAGCCAATGAGCAATCAGCAGGAAATATTTGCAAAGGCCGCCAACTCCAAATTTTTTTCCAAAATGGATTTGGCGAAAGGATTCTTCCAGATTCCGCTGGAGGAGAGAAGCAAACAGGTCACGGCAGTCGCAATACCCAACGGACTTTACCAGTTCAAAGTACTACCTTTTGGACTTACCAACTCCCCAGCAGTTTTTAACCGTGCCATGCGTCAAGTTCTGCGCGGCATCCATGGAGTGGAAGCTTTTGTGGACGATATACTCATCCACTCTTCTACCTTCGAGGAACATCTGGAGATCCTGGAGAAGGTACTTAAGAGACTTAGTTCAGTGAATATGACAGTCAAGCCGTCTAAATGCGAATTTTTCCAACAGGAAGTACAGTTCCTGGGACATACCTTAGGCGAAGGACGATGTGGATGCCAGGATAGCAAGATAATAAAGATCAAGAATGCATCTCGGCCGACCACAACGAAACAGGTCCGATCGTTCTTAGGACTTGTGGGCTACTACCGCAGGTTCATTCCTAATTTTGCTGTCCTCGCCCTGCCACTCACAGAGCTTCTCAACAAGAATGCTCCTAACAAGTTGACATGGAGGCCTGAGCAGGAGAAAGCGTTTACGACGCTTAAGAACCTCCTCTGCAAGGAGCCGATACTTCAACTACCGGACTTCAACCAGCCTTTCATCCTCCGGACCGATGCGTCCCAAGAAGGCATTGGGGCTATCCTGATGCAAGAAAGGGATGGGGATATTTTTCCTGTTAGTTATCATAGTAGGAAGCTGAAGCCAGCGGAGTTGAACTATAGTACGGTGGAAAAGGAGTTGCTTGCAGTTGTAGAGGGCATCAAAAAGTATTATTATTTCCTCTACGGAGATAAATTTATTTTAGAGACTGATCACTTGCCTCTTTCGAGCCTTAGGACCTTCAAGAACGCCAACGCCCGAATCATGAGGTGGGCATTGTACCTCCAACAGTTCAACGTGGTCATCCGGTACATCAAAGGAAGTTCAAATGTTGGAGCTGACCTGATGTCCCGACTGCTCGAGAAAGACGTAAAAGTGTAGTAATTGTACTTTTATAGAATATTATAGTTGTGCAGTTAGATTTCAATTCAATTACAAATCAGTGTCTCTATGTAATTATTACTGGAGTAATTGGTTAGACATTGCGTGGAGCAATATCTTTTTGTGTGGGTGAGTGTCACAGATCACTTGTGACTCGTAAAATTTGGCTGAATTATACATATACATAAACAGCTCATTAACTAATACATCAATTACAGTTTGAAGAAACTTAGTGGTTTGCGAGAGTATCACCAATTTGCGTAATCGAAGTTCGAAACTCTGAAGCTTCAAACCTCCGAAACTTCGAAACTCAAACTCCGAAGCGCGAAGAGTAGAGGAAGGGAGAATGACCAGAATGGACAGTCAAGAATCGACACAACTGGTGAAAGATTCTGACAGAAATAGACAGTGTACTCAGTGTATTTGCCCCCCCCCAAAAAAAAAACAAAAAAAAAACAGGAGGCTGATGTTCGTGTGAGATCCCATGAACAATGCTATGTGTTATTAATGTAATTTAAATACTTTTATTAACAGGTTCAGAAGTTCATACACGTTTTTGTTTGTATTTCTGTTTTTGAAGCTACTTCTATTTTTTATTACTTCCATGAGTCCATGTGCACTAACACTACACACGGATCCTACAATAATTTCTGTCTATGCGAGAGTATACGCGTGCCAGTGCCTTATCACTGACTAGCACAAGCGTGTAACAGTATAAAACGAATATTTATTCTATTATATATGTCTAAAATACAGAGAAATCTGAAAAACCTTATTAAGTATACTCCAGACTTCTGATACATCACACTACTCAGAGGAAGGAATTCAGGTTAGCCCCCCCCCCAAATTCTTATCCTGGATCCGCCACTACAGACTAGAGTGAAATGTAATGTGGAGGCGATAAAAGAGAGGAAGTGGAACTGGGTACGTAAGTTTGTGCGAACGACTGATGAGCGATGAAGCAAGTGTGATACGGAGTGGACGCCGCGAGATGAGAGAGACGAGATTGAGACATTTGCAGGAGTGACGTGGCAGAGGTCGGCTCCTCAACAAAACTTCCGGTTACAATTGTCTTTGTTATTATTTGGGTAAGGATAACAACTTAAAGCAATTTCTTTAAGTGATCTTGCAGAGTTGCAAGAATATTTTAAATTCGAGTCATTTGCGAGACCGAAGTGTTACGAAAATTGTAAACAAAGAAGTAAGCCAAACAGGCAACGTTATAGTTATTTGTAAAGTTCGACAGTAGGATAAGTGGTTGGATAATACCTGTAAGTTAAAGACATCATCATGATCATAGTTGTAGCTATTAAAGGTTTTAGATACTTTAGAAAGAATGCTGTAATCAGTAATGAGACCAAATATAGTATTGAAAGAAGCCCAGTGCTTCAAACTTGTGTAGGGGGGAATTTTAGACAGGATACATAAAGTGTAGTGAAGTATCTCAAATAACGATAACCTTCCAAGAATTGGGAAGTACTTTACATTATATGCTGATGTTTTATAATAATTCTAGATATCGATTGAAGCTCAATTAAACAGAGTACAAACTAACAAAGCTATGCTTAAAAGAAGACCTGGTATGAATATGCATTATTTTGAAAGAAAAAAATAAAGTGGAGAATGAAAAGGATATTGGATTAGTGATTCTACATTATCTAAGCATTGTATATGTGCCCTAAATGAACCAAATGAGATACTGTGGTAAGTGGCTCAGTATGTTTAAAAGTAAATCTAGCTATCAAGAAATTATAGATTACAGTTCCACCTACAGTCACAGTGGTATATGTTTATATATTTTTTGTGTGGGGGGAATGCTGGATGAGAAAAAGTACAGTGGCGAGCCACAAAACTCACATTAATTACAAGAAACAAAATATACAAATGCCACTCAAAGATCTTTAAGTCTGTTCTTAAAAAAATAAATAAAGGAGAAACAGGGTAGGTTAGGTATGGAAGTTTATTTTCTCTGACTGTGTGTCATTTACAGATGTGCTACTACATTTTTGTTTAGAAAGGGTATATATATTTATATATATATATATATATATATATATATATATATATATATATATATATATATATATATATATATATATAAATATAGAGATATATGTGTATATATATATATATATATATATATATATATATACATATATATACACATATATATATGTATATACTGTATATGTATACATATATATATATATATATATATATATCACAGCATTGTCACAATTGTTAATCTTCTTTCTAATATTTTCAATCCTTCTCACTATAGTTCTGACTTTGGGAGGATGATCGAAAATCAATTGTCCAAAGTTCTCCATTTTAATAAAAGATGACGTTTCGACTTCACAGAGTCATTATCAAAATAATTACATTTATCACAACACAATTACACAGAACACAACAATTACATTTTTCCGAACTGAACAGTGCGACGTCTTTCCATATGCATAGAAAGACTTACAGTGGAGAGTGGCTTGATGACCTGGATGATCTGACCCGACTTGATCGCCTATGGAGAGGGGGAGGGGGAGAGGGAGGGGGAGGAGTAGGGGGGTTCGGGGCGGTAGGCGATGCGAGAGGGACGGACATACTACCACCATTGGTGGGATTATTTCTCACATGTCTTGATGAGCTATTGAACAAGGGAATGGCAGTAATCATATTGGATTGTATATTAATGCTAGGAGCCCATTCCCTGATATACATAGCCTCTAGCATCCTTAATTCTCTTACATCATTACATTGAGTAACTACTTCAGTGTTGTTAACAATGGTTGCTCTATCGAGGGAAGACTGGTGTTCGTGCTGAAAATGATTTTTTATGGCTCCCTGTTGGAGGTGGAGTGTTAGGCGACTGCTAAGACTACAGGTCGTAAACCCAATGTATGCACATCCATGGAATGCGCAGTTTCCAGTTTTGCAGTCGAATTTATATACCACATTGGTTTTTGACAGAGTCCCAGACTTGCCAGACAAATCATTTTTCAGCACTAAGGAGCAAGTGCGGCGGTTCTTATAAACAATTACCATACGTAAGACATGGCTGTCTTCCACCAGTTTGCAGTTCCTAAAGACGATGTCTTTAATACGTGGAAGACAGCCATGTCTTACGTATGGTAATTTTTTATAAGAACCCCTGCACTTGCTCCTTAGTGCTGAAAAATGATTTGTCTGGCAAGTCTGGGACTCTGTCAAAAACCAATGTGGTATATAAATTCGACTGCAAAACTGGAAACTGCGCGTTCCATGGATGTGCATACATTGGGTTTACGACCTGTAGTCTCAGCCGTCGCCTAACACTCCACCTCCAACAGGGAGCCATAAAAAATCATTTTCAGCACGAACACCAGTCTTCCCTCGATAGAGCAACCATTGTAATGATGTAAGAGAATTAAGGATGCTAGAGGCTATGTATATCAGGGAATGGGCCCCTAGCATTAATATACAATCCAATATGATTACTGCCATTCCCTTGTTCAATAGCTCATCAAGACATGTGAGAAATAATCCCACCAATGGTGGTAGTATGTCCGTCCCTCTCGCATCGCCTACCGCCCTGAACCCCCCTACTCCTCCCCCTCCCTCTCCCCCTCCCCCTCTCCATAGGCGATCAAGTCGGGTCAGATCATCCAGGTCATCAAGCCACTCTCCACTGTAAGTCTTTCTATGCATATGGAAAGACGTCGCACTGTTCAGTTCGGAAAAATGTAATTGTTGTGTTCTGTGTAATTGTGTTGTGATAAATGTAATTATTTTGATAATGACTCTGTGAAGTCGAAACGTCATCTGTTATTAAAATGGAGAACTTTGGACAATTGATTTTCGATCATCCTCCCAAAGTCAGAACTATAGTGAGAAGGATTGAAAATATTAGAAAGAAGATTAACAATTGTGACAATGCTGTGGTGTTTAACTCAGTGTGTATCAAGGAGAACCTGCGTCCTAAGTATACGATTCTACGAATATATATATGTATATATATGTGTGTGTGTGAGAGAGTGTGTGTGTGTGTATGTATGAATATGGAAGCTCGTTGGCAAAGTGGGTTAGGGCAACAAAAATCGAGGGGATGGCGGTTCGAACCCTACCACTGTCGATGTTGAATCAAGGGCATGGTTCAATAAAAAATACACTACAAGGTCCTCTGTAAAGGGCACCATCCCTTCTGGTAGTGGGGGTGAGTTTGTGACATTAAATCAAATCATATATGATATATATATGTGTGTGTGTGTTACTATAGCGTGAGGTCTACCTCCCGCTAGTACTATAGCATGAAGTCTTCCATTTCCAAACATTTATTTTAGCAATAAACAAATATTTTGTACATATCCTAGGAATGACTTAGTTAATTGGATTTCTAATTACATTCATATTAAAGGAAGTAATGATTAAATAAACATGTTATCATATATTTCCATACATTTATTCTAGTGATACACACTTCGTACATCTGCTAAGAATGACACAAATAGGTTAGGTCAGGTTAGGTCATGTTTTGATGTATTTGGACAGGACACATGTTTGATGGACAGATGAGGGGAGCGTCCCTGAGGAACGCGGGTCACTCAGTAGACCTCAGGCTGCACCTGGGTAGGCGACATGTGGTGATAGACCTCAGAATCATGAAAGGCATAGAAATTATTGATAGAGAGGATCTAATAAAATGAGATGATAGAAATACAAGAGGACACGGAAAGAAAATCAAGAAAGACAGCTATAGAAAAGATCTGAAAAAGAACAGCTTTCCTCACAGAGTAATAGACAGTTGAAACAAGTTAGATAAGAAAGTGGTGTGTGCAAAAACAATACATAAATTTAAAAAGTTTAGATAAAAGGAGATATGAAGATGGGACACCAGGCGCATAGCTCCCCTTCCCGTAAAATACAACTAGGTAAATACAGACACACACACACACACACACACACACACACACACACACACACACACACACACACACTTCAGTGAACGGACGGCGTAGAGGACATTCTGAAGAAAAAGTGAAAAATAGAGGATACCAAAGCAAAGGAAGTACCTATTGTATTTGCAGGGTGGGGGGGAAATTGCTCGTGGGGTAGTGGGAAAGTAGGGAAAGAGGAGAAGGGGAGGGATTGCTGAGGGAAATGGAAGGAAATGAGGAAGGAGAAGACTTGGCCCAGGCAGACAGACAAAATGTAAACATCAAAAAACGGCCTCCCGACCAGCTGAGTGACGACGAAATGTCTAATAAAAATGTAAAGATCAGAAACATAGATAAGAGCAGTTCAATGGAAGGTGAGGATGATAATTTCAAAGGATTTAATGAAAGGGCAGCGGATACCAACCTCCCCCGACTGACAAAACTGGAGGAAAAACTTCAACAAATGTCTGACAACTGGGAAGTTAGGTTTGGCAAGATGACAAAAATTGCCGAGAGGTTTGAAAAATTGGAAGAACTAGAAAAGGCGAACAAAAACTTAACTGATGAAATAGAAGACCTAAAAAGACAGTTAAGAGAAGTAAAGGTGGAGAATGAGGAATTGAAGAGGAATAGTAAAGAAAACAGAGAGGCCATAACTAAAGAAGCTTAGAATTGGAAAGCAACCCAAGAAGACAATAAAGTTTCATTCACTGACATAGTCAAACAGCAATTGAAAGAACATACTGAAGACTCAGTTATTAAAGTGATGAGACAAAAGGAGAATATATTAAGAGATTTAGCAGACAAGAAGAAATGTATAATTATATTTGGAATGGAAGAAAAACACAACCCAGATAGGACCACAAGAATCAAAGAGGAAAATGAAAAAGTAAGCCAATTACTAGAATCAGTTCAGGAAGATGAACCAGAAATTATGAAGCAAATCGAAGAGAAATTTAGACTCGAAAAGTATAGCACAGATAAGACCAGACCAATTAAGATTAAATTCAAGTCACAAATGACGGCAGAGAATATCTTATCCAAAACAGGGAAACTAGCAATAAGTGAACAATATAAAAAGGTATGGATAAAAAGGAAAATTAATAAAGAGGAAAGAGAGGAAGAAAAGCAGAAAAGACTTGAAGCTAAGGAAAAAAACGAGAACAGAACGGAGTCAGAAAAAGAGAGATTCTATTGGAGAGTAGTGAATATGAAACTAAAGAAAGTCGACATACAAGAGAAAAACAAAAGGGAAACAGAGAACACAATGGAAGTGGCAGAAAACTAAGAGTGTCTTACACAAATATAGATGGATTAATAACAGGATTGAATGATTATTTGAAGGAAAAAGAACCAGACATAATGGGAATTGTAGAAACAAAATTAAAAGGTCCACTACCACCCAACAGTGGAGGACATGATGCATATAATTATTGGATTAGAAACAGAGTGAAAAAGGAAGGGGGTGGAGTTATGTTCCTGACTAAGAAGGTTATAAACGTGAAGTGTGTCACATATGGAAAGAATACAGAAGAGATGATAATGATGGAAGTAGAAGACAGAGATAAGAAGAGCAGAAAGTTTGTGATAAATTATGTGCCTCCAAAAACAGCCTCCTGGGAAGAGAGTGAACATAAAAGTATGTTAGAGGACACAAAGTTTGCATTAAACAAGATAATAGAAGATGGAGGAAGAATAGTTATGATGGGCGACTTTAATTGCAAAGAAATCTGCTGGGAAGAAATGACAGTAAAGGGTGGAGACGGCTCATGGGGAAACGCTCTACTTGAGATGTTTATTGACCATACAATGACACAATGGATACAGGAGAACACTAGGTATAGAAATGAAGAAGAGCCATCGAGACTAGACCTAATAATTACATCTGAACCTAGAATAGTGGACAAAATTGAATATAAAACACCAATAAGTAAAAGTGACCACATATTGATTGAACTGGAACTTAATGAAGAAAAATATATGAAAAGAAATGAACAATATAGAAAAGGAAGAATGATGTATGAAAAACAAACTTTGATAAAATAAGAGAATTCTTTCAAAAAGAAAACTGGGAAGAAATATACAAAGAAGAAACAACAGTAGAAGAGAAATGGAATATTTTGACAAAAATTTACAAAAAAGGAGTGGAAAAGTATGTCCCAAGACAAAAACAAGAAAAAGAATATGTAAAATGCTGGTACAACAAAAGTTGTAGGGAGTTAAAAGACAAAAGAGACAAAGCCTGGACCAGATGGAAAAAAGACAGAAGACCTGAAAAATGGAAAATATATACCTGTTATAGAAATGAATATGTACAAACGTGCAGAGAGGAAAAGAGAAAATATGAAAAAGATGTCATAGAAAAGTGTAAAGATCAACCAAATCTATTCTACAGATTTGTAAACAATAAACTGAAAAACAAACAAGACTTGGAGAAAGTAAGACAAGAGGGAGTTGAATACACTGAGGAAATGGAAATGGCGGAAATTATGAACAAACATTTTAAATCAGTGTTTACAAGGGAGAACATACAAACTGAAGAGAACGAATGGAAAGAGAAAGTCCCCCCTATGGAAGAAATAGAAGTAACAAAGAATGAAATATTGACACACTTGAGTATTCTTGATGTCAGAAAATCGCATGGACCAGATGAAATAGCAAACTGGATACTGAAATAATGCAGGAATGAACTGGCAAACAAAATACATAGCATATTAAACAGTTCCTTGAAAGAAGGAAAAGTTCCAGAAGATTGGAAAAAAGCAAATATAGTACCTATATATAAAGGAGGAAATAAAGAAGAACCTACCAACTATAGACCAGTCTCTCTAACAAGTACAATAGCAAAAATTTGTGAAAGAATTATCAAAAGTAGATGGGTAAAATATTTAGAAAAAAACAGTGTTAAATCCAAGGCAATTTGGATTCAGACAAGGACAATCATGCATCACCAATTTAATATGTTTCTATTCAAGGCTAATAGATATAATACAAGAAAGAGATGGATGGGCGGACTGTGCATTTCTAGACCTAAAGAAAGCTTTTGACAAAGTACCACATAAGAAGTTGCTTAAGAAATTAGAAACTGAAGGAGGAATACAGGGCAAACTGCTAAATTGGATGAAAGAAAAATTAGAATTGGATGAAAGAAAAATGAGAATAGTGATAAGAGACCAGCACTCAAAATGGGATGAAGTAATAAGCGGTGTTCCGCAGGGAACAGTTCTGGCCCCAATAATTTTTGCTATATATATTAATGATATGGATGAAGGAATTGAAAGCTATATGAGCTTCTTTGCAGATGATGCAAAACTACTGAAAAGAGTGAAAACTGAAGATTGTGAATCACTACAGAGAGATCTAAATAAAGTATGGGAATGGAGTAGGAAGTGGGAGATAGAGTTCAATACAAAAAAGTGTAGTATAATGGAATTTGGAAAAAGCAAAAACAGAATAACAGGAGCATATAAATTGGGAGAAGAAGGAATAAAGAAAGTAGAAAATGAGAAGGACCTGGGAGTCATTGTTATGAATAATATGTCGCCTGAGAAACATATAAATAAGATTTTTGGAGAAACTTATAATTTAATAAGAACAAAGTTGCATTTACATACCTGGATGAAGAAATGGTGAAGAAAATCCTAATCACCCTGATAAGACCAAGATTGGAATATGCAACAACGATATGGTCACCAAGTACAAAAAAATGTATAAAAAAACTTGAAAGAATACAAAGAGCAATTACAAAATTGGCACCAACACTCTCAAAACTATCATATGAAGAGAGACTAGAAAAACTTGAACTACAGACACTAGAGCAAAGAAGAGAGAGAGGAGATTTGATAGCTATTTACAGAATAATGAAAGGCATAGAAATTACTGATAGAGAAAATCTGATAAAATGGGATGACAGAAATACAAGAGGACACGGAAAGAAAATAAAAAAAGACAGCTATAGAAGAGATCTGAAAAAGAACAGCTTTCCTCACAGAGTAATAGACAGTTGGAACAAGTTAGATGAGAAAGTGGTGTGTGCAAAAACAATACATGAATTTAAAAATAGTTTAGATAAAATGAGATATGAAGACGGGACCCCACGAGCATAGCTCCCCTTCCCGTAAAATACAACTAGGTAAATACACACACACACACACACACACACACACACACACACACACACACACACACACACACACAGAAATCCCCCCTCTATGAAGGAAATAACTGTAACAAAGAAGGAAATCAGCAACCAAATAAAAAACCTTGATGTCAGAAAATCACATGGTGTGGATGGAATTGCAAATTGGATACTGAAAGAATGCATGGAAGAATTAACAGATAAAATACACACTATAATCAAATGCTCGCTCAAAGATGGAAAGGTACCACAAGACTGGAAAAATACAAACATTGTACCAGTATATAAAGGAGGAAACAAGGAAAATCCAACTAACTACAGACCAGTCTCCCTAACAAGTACAGTAACTAAAATATGTGAAAAAGTGATCAAAAGTAGATGGGTTAACCACCTGGAAGAAAAATCTGTACTAAACCCAAATCAATTTGGATTTAGACAAGGAAGATCATGTACAACAATCCTGATCTGCATCTACTTGAGAATAATAGATATAATACAAGAGTGATGGATAGGCAGACTGTGCCTATCTAGAACTACAAAAGGCATTTGACAAAGTACCACACAAGAAATTAATAATAAAATTAGAATCAATAGGTGGCATTGGAGGTAAACTATTAGAATCGATGGAAGACTTCCTGACTGGGAGAAAAATGAGGGTAGTAATTAGAGACAAATATTTGAAATGGGAAGAAATGATAATTGGTGTTCCACAAGAGTCGACGCTGGCTCCAATCATGTTTGCCATATACATAAATGATATGGATGAAGGAGTAGAATGTTATATGAATTTCTTCGCAGATGACGCAAAAATATTGAAGAAAGTAAGAACAGAAGAGGACTGTGATTCATTACAATCGGACCTGGACAAAAGAAGAAAAGCTACCAGGAGACTGGAAAAATGCCAATATAGTGCTGATATATAAAGGGGAAATAAGGAAGACCCTAACAAGTACAATAGTCAAAATTTGTAAGAGAATGATCAAAGATAGATGGACAAAATATCTGGAGGAGAATAATATACTGAACCCAAGGCAATTTGCATTCAGACAAGGAAGATCATGTACCACTAATTTAATTTATTTCTATTCAAGATTGATAGATATATTGCAAGAAAGGGATGGCTGGGCAGGCTGGGCATTCTTGGGCTCACAAAAGGCATTTGATAAGGTACCACACAGAAAATTACTATATAAACTGGAAACAATAGGAGGCATAGATGGAAAACTATTGAATTAGATGGAGGAATTCATATATGGAAGAAAAATGAGAGTGGTGCTCAGAGACAAATATTCAAAAGGGGAAGAAACGAGTAGTGGCGTCCAACAGGGGTCAGTACCAGCTCTGATAATGTTTGCTATATATGTAAATGACATGGACGAAGGTATTGAAAGTTACATGAACTGCTTTGCAGATGACACAAAGTTATTAAAGAGAATAAACTCCAAAATAGACTGTGACTCATTGCAGAGGGATCTGAACAAAGTCTCAGAGTGGAGCAAGAGATGGGAAGTAGAATTCAACATCAAGAAGTGCAGTATAATTGAATTTGGAAAAAGCAAGAAGAGAATAACAGGACAGTATAAAATTGATGGAAAAGAAGTAAAGAAAGTAAATTCTGAAAGGGACCTAGGAGTAATCATCACCAAAGACATGTCGCCAGATATATATATAAATGAAAAAGTTGGAGAAACATATAATTACATTGTTGAGATCAATAAAGGTGGCCTGTAAATACTGTACCTGGATAAGGAAATGATCAAGTAAATATTACAAACACTGATAAGGCCAAAACTGGAATATGCAGCACTGATATGGTCACCCAGTACAAAAAAGAATATAAGAAAATTAGAATACTAAGAGCAACGACAAAGTTGGTGCCAACATTTGCAAACCTGGCATATGAACAATGACTGGCCAAACTGGAATTGCCAACCCTGGAATAAAGAAGAGAACAAGGGGACCTAATAACCATCTACAGAATTATGAAAGGAAAAGAATGCCTTGATAGAGAGGACTTATTAAAGCAGGACAGAGGAAAACCAAGAGGACATGCAATGAAACTCAAAAAGGATTGGAGTATGCGGTGATGACATGGTCACCAAGTACAAAAAAGATATATAACAAAACTTGAAAGAATACAAAGAGCAATTACAAAATTGGCACCAATGCTCTCCAAATTATCATATGAGGAGAGACTGGCAAAACTTGAGCTGCAGACATTAGAGCAAAGAAGAGAAAGAGCAGACTTGATAACTACCAAGTATTTATAGAATCATGAAAGACAGAAATTATTGATAGAGAGGATCTAATGAAATGGGATAGTAAAGATACAAGAGGACACAGAAAGAAAATGAAAAAATATAATTATAGAAGAGACCTGAAAAAGAACAGCTTTCCCCACAGGATAATAGAGATTTGGAACAAGTTAGATGAAAATGTGGTGTGTGCAAAAATGATACACGTATTTAAAAAGTCTAGATAAAAAGATATATGAAGACAGGACACCACGAGCATAGCTCCCCTTCCCATAAAATACAACTAGGTAAATACACACACACACACACAACAAACTATAGACCGGTGTTCCTTACAAGCACAATTGCAAAAATATGTGAAAGAATTATAAAAAAAAAAAGAATAAATGCACTAAATACTTGGAAGAGAACAAAATACTAAACCCCAACCAATTTGGATTTAGAAGTGGAAGATCATGTACTACAAACTTGATATGCTTTTACCCAAGATTGGTAGAAATAATACAAGAAAGAGATGGGCAGACTGTGCCTTCCTGGACTTACAAAAGGCTTTTGACAAAGTACCACACAAAAAGCTACTAAGAAAAATTGAAACAGTGGTGGAATACGGGGAAAATTATTGAAATGGATGAAAGACTTCTTGAACGGAAGAAAAATGAGAGTGGTACTTAGAAAAAAGAACTCATACATACATATACCAAGGCTTTTTCCCCCTTACAAGGGAGGTAGCCAAAAAGGAAAAGGCATAACATCATTTCCACCCATTCCATCCCTGAATACACTCCACACCCCTCCACCCTCCCTCTCATCTTAGCACCTCCTGGATGACGGGTCATCCCTGCACCTTGTCCACTGCCCTGGGTCAGAAGCAGTGTCACAAGACACAGTACATCCATAGCAAGGTCGTTTTATCAAATAGGCGACCCCCCCCTCTCCGTCCCCCCATGCATTAAAGGAGAAGATGGGGAGAAATTCCTTCGGGCTGTGTCAAATTTTGCTCACACATACTACCTCACCCCCATCCCCCCGCCCATTCCACCTCATGCATCACATCATCATCCATGTACTGTACAACCATTCTCCATTCACCCGTCTTCTGTCCTCTCCCGTCCTTCCTCAACAGACATTCCCCTCTTCCCCAAAGCCCCCTTCACCCCATCAAATTGGGTAAATATGATAAGTGGAGTCCCCCAAGGCTCCATATTGGCTCTGATAATATTTGGTGTTTTATATAAATGACATGGATGAAGGAATCGAATGTTATATAAACTTCTTTGCAGATGATGCAAAACTATTGAAGAGAGTAAATAGAGAAGAAGATTGCAAATCTTTTCAAGAAGACCTGGACAAAATCTGGAATGGAGTATAAAAAACGAAGTGAACTTCAACATTAAGAAATGTTGTATAATGGAATTTGGAAAAAGTAAAAATATAATATCCGGTCAATACAAAATTGGTACAAAGGAAGTTACAAAAGTAAACTCAGAAAGAGACCTAGGAGTAATTATTTAAAACGACATGACACCAGACAAACATGTAAACAAAATAGTTGGAGAAACTTACAATGTAATAATATCAATGAAAGTGGCCTTTGACTACATGGACGAGGAAATGATAAAGAAAATACTAGTTACACTGATAAGACCAAGATTAGAATATGCAGCATTACTATGCCTAGTACAATTTTTTTTTAAAGAAACTAGAAAGAATTCAAAGAGCATTGATAAAGATGGCACCAACACTTAGCAAGTTGACATACAAAGATTGGACAAACTAAACTTATCAACTCTGGAACAAAGAAATAAAAGAGACGATTTGATAACCATCTACAGAATTATGAAAGGGATGGAAATCTTTGATTGGGAAGACCTACTTAGATGGGACAGAAGAAATACAAGAGGACACAAGAGGAAACTTAAGAAGGGCAGTTACAGAAGAGACTTGAAAAAGAACAGCTTTCCACACAGAGTAATAGATACATGGAACAAATTGAAAGAGAAAACTGTGAGTACTAAAACTATACATGATATTAAGAAAGAACTGGATGCGGAAAGATACAACTGCGGGTCACTATGACCAAAGCTCTTCTGCAAAATACAACGATGTAAATACACACACAATTTTCCAAAGAGGAAACAAAGATGGAAGACAAATGGAACATATTTAAAGAAAAGTACAAGGAAGGAATTGATAAATATGTATGAAGGAGGAAGCAAAAAGATATTTATATAAAGAGTTGGTATAACAAAAGGTGCAGTGAGGCTAAAGACAAAAGAGACAAAGCCTGGAAAAGATGGAAAAAAAACATCCAAATGGCAAACATAGATAAAACTCAGGAACAAATATGTAAATATATGCAGGAAAGAAAAAAGAAACTATGAAAAGGATATTATAGACAAATGCGAGGATCAACCTAAACTCTTTTTACAGATATGTAAATGATCAATTAAAAGACAAACACGAAATTGTAAAAGTGCGTGAAGGAGATAAAGAACATGTAGATGACATAGAAATGGCTGAAGTTATGATCAGACATTTCAGGACTGTTTTTACAATTGAGAGCTCACAAATTTGGGAAGATGGACAACGAGAAAGTTCCCCTAAAATGAAAGAAATTAAGTTAACACAGAAAGAAGTAAGAGACCAAATAAAAACCTAGATGTTAGGAAATCACATGGACCTGATGGAATTGGAAATTGGATACTGAAAGAGTGTAGAGATGAACTAACGGACTAATTATACAAGATGATAGATTTCCCACTCAAAGAAGGAAAGGTACTGCAAGATTGGAAAGATGCAAACATCGTACCAATATAAAAAGGAGGAAACAAAGAAGATCCTACAAAATTCAGACCAGTATCCCTTACAAGCACAATAGCAAAAATATGCAAAAAGGTTATCAGGAGTAAATGGATCAAACACTTGGAAGAGAATAAAATATTAAACCCTAAACAATTTGGCTTTAGAAGTGGAAGATCATGTACCACAAATGTAATATGTTTTTACTCAAGATTAATAGAGATAATATGAGAGAGAGATGGCTGGGCAGATTGCACCTTCTTGGACTTGCAGAATGCTTTTGACAAAGTACCACATAAAACGCTAATAAGAAAATTGAAATAATAGGAGGAATACAAGGTAAGCTACTGGAATGGGGTATTGACTGCATGTTGTTATGGCAAAGTAGCATGCAGTTGATACTTTAGGGTCTATATGGGATGCCCCTATGGACCAGAGCCACACATCATTTTGTCTGTGATAGAGGAGGACTCTGCTCACAAAGAAATGATGTAACTTGTATTATACTACTACTGTCCCTCTGTTATGCTGTCCTGTACCATTTCTCTGAATTTCATTTCCTTGTTTCGCTTACCCTGTGGTGGGGGGAAAAGAATACTACCACCAAGTATTCCCACTTGGATCATAAGAGGCGAGAAAAATGGGACAGGGATTGGGACCAGGCATCCTTCTCCCTGTAGCCCCAAAGTAAAGGCATAAGAGGGTCTAGGAATTTTCCAACCAGCACCCTAAGGTTTGGGTCTTTAAATGTGCATGGATGTAATACAGATGAGAGTGAAAGGGAAGGGATAGGTAGTATGTTTGTGAGATGAAAGATGGATGTATTGGCTTTGAGTGAAACTAAGTTGAGAGGGAAGGCCAAGTGTAAGTTTGGGAGTGTAGCTGGGAGGTTCTCAGGAGTGAAGAGAGGGCAAGGGAGAGAAGAAGTGGCTATATTAGTAAGTGAAGAGATAGGTAAATGTGTGGTGGAGTGGAAGGAGGTTTCTTCAAGGATAATGTTGATGAAGGTGAAACTGGGAAAGGAGATGTGGGTTTTTGTAAGTGCATACGAACATGGTAGTGCGAAGAGTGTAGAAGAAGGGGAGGCTTTTTGGATAGATTTAAATGAGGGCATAGAGGGATTAGGGAGGGACACCAATGTATTATTGGGAGACCTTAATGCTAGGGTAGGAAATGAACCAATTGATGGAGTGGTTGGGAAATGTGAAGTTCCAGGAAAGAATTGTAGTGGAGAGTTGATGGTGGAGATGTGTCTAGAGAGTTGATGATAGCAAATACAGTGTTTCAGAAGAAAGTCAAGCATAAGTACATGTTGGAGAGGGTGGTGGATGGAAGGGTGGTAGATAGAGCATTAATGGACTGTGTAGTGGTAGAAAGGAGAATAATAGGAAGAGTTAAGGCTGTACATGTGCTAAGGGGAGAGAGTGGGGGAATATCAGATCATTTTTTGGTGGAAGGTAAGTTGAGAGTGGAGGATAGATGGAGAAAGAGGAATAGGACAAAAGGTAGGGAGGTGCTTAGAGTGAACTCTTTACATGAAAAGGAAAAGGAGAAGGAGTACAAGAAGAAGCTGAGAGAGGAGTGGGAGGGAGTGAAGGATAGAGTAGAGCTAGGAGTGGAGGAGAAATGGGGATGGTTCAAGGAGGGAGTCACAAAGTGTGTAACGATGGTGTGTGGAACAAGAAGGATGGGAGGAAATAGAAGGAAGGGTAGTGAATGGTGGGATGAGGAAACAAAGAAGGTTGTAGAAGAGAAGAAGCGAGCTTTCACAGATTGGTTACAAAACAGAACGAGGGAAACATGTGAGAGGCACAAAGAAAAGAGAAGAGAAGTAAAGCATAAGAAAAAAGGAAGCAAAGAGGAGAGCAGATGTGAAATGGGGTAAGAGTATGACAGATTTTTTAAAGTAATAAAAAGATGTTTTGGAAAGAAATTAAGAGAGGAAGAGAAGGCGAATCAAGTAGAGGAGAAAAGGTAAAAGGTGCAGATGGAGAGATGATAATGGAAGAGAAGGCAATAAGAGGAAGGTGGGCAGAGTATTTTAGGGAGTTGCTAAATGTGAAGGAGGATAGGGAGGGAAAGATAGTTGCAGTGGGAAGTGCTAAGAAAATGAGAGTGATGAGTGAGGAAAATGGAGGAGAAATAAAGAAGGATGAAGTGAAGGCAGTTGTTAAGATGATGAGAGCAGGTAAGGCACCTGGTCTGGATGGATACCATGCAGAATGTCTAAAAAAAGGAGGTGCAGTGATGGAGGACTGGCTGGTGAGGTTATTTAATGTTTGCTGGAGAGAGGGTAGAATGCCGGAGGACTGGAGGAGTGCCTGTATAGTTCCACTTTACAAGGGAAAAGGGAACAAGTGTAAGTGTAGTAGTTTCAGAGGGATTAGCTTGTTGAGTGTAGTTGGGGAGGCTTATGGGAGGATCTTGATTGAGAGGATTAGGAGAGGAAGAGAGGGAGTAACTGGTGAGGAACAGTGTGTATTTAGGACAGGTAGAGGTTGCGTAGTAGGACAGATATGTGAGAAAGGTATAGGAAAAGGTAAGGATGTTTTTTGGGCTTTTATGTATTTGGAAATGGCTTATGACAGGGTAGACAAGAAGACACTGTGGGAGGCTTTGCAGATATATGGGATAGGAGGAAAGCTTCTAGGAGCTGTCAAGAGTTTTTACGAGAGTAGTAGAGTGTGTGTCAGGATTAGAAATGGAGAGAGTGAGTGGTTTGAGGTAAAGGTGGGACTTCTTCAGGGATGCGTTATGTTGCCCTGGCAGTTCAACTTATACATGGATGGGGTGGTGGGAAAGGTAAATGCAAGGGTGATGGGTTATGGATTGGAGATATTTAAGGAAAATGGAGGAAAGTGGGAGGTGAGCCAGCTGTTGTTTGCGGACGACACTGCGCTTGTGGCAGGATCAGATGAGGGATTGAGGAAGTTGGTGACAGAGTTTGGGAAAGTGTGTGAAAGAAGGGAGTTGAAGATAAATGTGGTGATGAGATGTACAAGGGGTGAAAGTGGCAGCAGACTGGAAGTGAGCATTAAGGGAGAGCGACTAGAGGAAGTGGATAGTTTTAGATACTTGGGTGTGAATGTGGCAGGAAAGGGTGGAGTGAAGGTGGAGGTAGAATGTAGATTGAGAGAAGTGAGTAAATGCCTTGATAGATTAAAAAGTTTAATGAGGAATAGACATTTGGAAATGGAGGCTAAGAGGAGACTGTATGAAGGAGTGATTGTGCCAACAGCACTGTATGGGGCAGAAACATGGAACATAAGAGAGGAAGAGAGAAGGAGTTTGAATGTGTTTGAGATGAGGTATCTAAGAAGTATGATGGGTGTTACTAGGCTAGATAGAGTGAGAAATGAGGAGGTGAGGACGAGAACAGGGATGGGAAGGGAGTTGGGAGATAGGGTGGGTGAAAGTGTATTGGGATGGTTTGGACACATGGAAAGAATGAGTGAAGAAATACTAGTAAAAGAGGTATGGAAGGCAGATGTGGAGGGAGTGAACATGAGGGAGCGACCTAGGATGAGATGGATGGATGGGGTGAAAGGGGCTTTGGGGAAGAGGGGAATGTCTGTTGAGGAAGGATGGGAGAGGACAGAAGACAGGGGTGAATGGAAAGTGGTTGTATATTGATGATGATGTGATGCATGAGGTGGAATGGGTAGGGGACTGGGGTGAAGTAATATGTGTGAGAAAAATTTGACGCAGCCTGAAGGGATTTCTCCCCGTCTTCTCCTTTAATGCATGAGGGGAAGGAGAGGAGGGGGTCGTCGATTTAATGGAGCGGCCTTCCTGTGGATGTGCTGTGTCTTGCAATACTGCCAGTGGACAAGGTGCAGGGACGACCCATCATCCAGGAGGCACTAAGAGAAGAGGGAGGGTGGAGGGGAGTGGAGTGTATTTAGTGATGGAATGGGTGGGAATGGTTTTTATGCCTTCTTCTTTTTGGCTACCTTCCTTGCAAGGGGGAAAAAGCCTTTGTATATGTACCGGTATGTATATATGTACTAAGAGACAAAAACTCGAACTGGGAAGATGTGATTAGTGGCATCCCGCAGGGCTCTGTATTGGCTCCTTTAATGTTTGCCATATATATAAATGATATGGATGAGGAAGTGAAGTGTTACATGAACTTCTTTGCTGATGATACCAAATTACTTAAGAGAGTAAGCACAGAAGAAGACTGTAGATCACTACAAGAAGACCTAGACAGAATATGAAGTGAACTTTAAAATTAAGAAATGTAGTATAATGGAATTTGGAAAAAACAAAACTAGAATATCGGGTCATTGTAAAATTGGTACCAAAGAAGTCAAAAAAGTCTACTCAGAAAGGGACCTGGGAGTGATTATCTCATGTGACTTGACACCTGGAAACATGTCAATAAACTAGTTGGAGAGACTTTTACTTATTAAGGGTTAAGATCAATGAAAGTGGCCTTGGACTACATGGATGAAGAAATGGTAAAGAAAATAGTGGTTGCACTGATAAGACCTAAATTGGAGTATGCTGCAACACTATGGGCACCTAGTACAAAAAAAAAAAGAACATAGGGTAATTAGAAACAATTCAAAGAGCAGCAACAAAAATGGCACCTACACTCAAATTTGACATACAAACATAGATTGGATAAATTACATCTATCAACACTGGAACAGAGAAGAGAAAGAGGTGAGTTACTGACCATTTACAGAATTCTGAAAGGGATGGAAGTTCTTGATAGAGACAACTTATTAAAATGGGACAGAAGAGAAACAAGAGGACATGAGAAAAAGCTAAAGAAGGACAGTTACAGAAGAGATTTGAAAAAGAATAGCTTCCCACACAGAATGATTGATGTCTGAAACAAAGTAAATGGGGAAATAGTGAGTGCCAAAACTATACAAGATTTTAAGAACAAACTGGATGTGGAGAGATACAAAAACGGGTCACTATGAGCATAGCTCTCTTCCTGTAAAATACAACTAGGTAAAACTAGGTAAAATACACACACACATGACATAGATGAAGGAGTGGAGTGTTATATGAATTTCTTTGCAGATGACGCAAAAAATACTAAAGAAAGTAAGAACAGAGGAGGATTGTCAATCATTACAGTTAGACCTGGACAAAATCTGGAAATGGACTCAAAAATGGGAAGTGAACTTCAATATCAAGAAGTGTAGTATAATGGAGTTTGGAAAAAGTAGAAATAGAGTATCAAGAAATTATAAGATTGGTGAAGAAGTCAAAAAAGGTAACTCAGAAAGAGACCTTGGAGTAATAATCAGCAAAGACATGACACTGGAGAAATATATCAATAAAATAGTGGGAGAAACCTTCAACCCAATAAGGTCAATGAAAGTAGCATTTGACTACTTGGATGAGGAAATGATTAAAAAAGATATTAGTTACACTAATAAGACCAAAACTGGAGTATGCAGCAATACTATGGACACCCAGTACTAAAAAGAATAGAAAGAAATTAGAATACAAAAAGCAATGACAAAGTTGGCACCAACACTCTAAATTAACATACAAAGATTGTCCAAATTTGAATTACTAACTCTGGAACAAAGAAGAGAAAGAGGAGATATGCTGACTATATAATCATGAAAAGAATGGAAATCCTAGATAAGAATGATTTACTAAAATGGAACAATAGAAAAAGAAGATGACATGAAAAGAAACTCAAAAAGGATAACTATAGAATAGATCTGAAAAAAAACAGCTTCCCACATAGAGTACTGGACACCTGGAATAATTTAGATAAAGAAACAGTGTGTGCAAACACCATTCAAGATTTTAAGAAAAAACTTGATGCTGAAAGATACAAAGAAGGGTCACCACAAGCATAGCTCCCTTCCCGTATGATACAACTAGGTAAATAGATACACACACACACAAGGAAACAAGGAAGAACCAACTAACTATAGACCGGTCTCACTAACAAGCACTATAGCCAAAATTTGTAAGAAAATGATCAAGAATAGATGGGTAAAACACCTGGAAGAAAATAATATAATAAACCCAAGACAATTTGGGTTCAGACAGGGAAGATCATGTACCAGAAACATTATATGTTTTTATTCAAGACTAATAGATATAGTGCAAGAAAGGGATGGATAGACTGATTGTGCTTTCTTGGACTTACAAAAAGCTTTCGACAAGGTACCACATAATTTTTTTTTTTTTTTTTTTAAATTGGACCATATAGGAGGGATACAAGGCAACCTGCTAAAATGGATGGAGGACTTCCTGAATGGTAGAAAGATGAGATTAGTATTCAGAGAAAAATATTCAGGTTGGAAGGAGGTGATTAGTGGAGCTCTGCAAGGATCTGTATTGGCTCCAATAATGTTCACTATTTATGTGAATGAAATGGATGATGTTGTGGAATGTTACATAAGCTTCTTTACAGATGACACTAAATTGTTAAGGAAAGTAAAAACTGCAATGGATTGTGAATCACTACAGGAAGACCTGAATAAGGTTTGAAAGTGGAGTCAGAAATGGGAAGTGGACTTCAATATTAAGAAGTGTAGCATAATGGAGTTTGGAATAAGTAAAAATAGAATATCAGGACAATATAAAATTGGAACTAAGGAGGTAAAGAAAGTGGGATCTGAAAAAGATCTGGGAGTAATTATCTCAAACAGCTTGTCCTCTGATAAACAAATAAAAAAATTATTGGAGAATCCTATAACTTGCTAAGATCAATAAAAGTGGCATATACATATTTGGACAAAGAAGTGGTTAAAAAATATTAGTCACACTGATAAGGCCTAGACTAGAATATGTGGTAACATTGTGGTCACCCACTACGAAAAAGCATACATACATATTTACACCAAAGGCTTTTTCCACCTTATATAGGGGGTAGCCAAAAAGAAAAAGGCATAGAAATCACTCCCACCCATTTCATTTCCCATATATTCCACTCCCTTCCACCCTCCTCCCTCCCTCCTATCTTGGCACCTCCTGGATGACAGGTCATCCCTGCATCCTGTCCACGGCCCTGGGTCAGAAGCAGTGTCGCAAGACACAGCACATCCACAGCAAGGCCGCTTCATAAATTCGGCGACCCCCCCTCTCCGTCCTCTCATGCAGGAAAGGAGAAGACGGGGAGAAATCCCTTCGGGCTACGTCAATTTTTTTTCTCATACATACTTCCTCACCCCCACCAACCACCCACTCCCCCTCATGCATCACAGCCTCATCTATACACAACCCTTCTCCATTCACCCCTATCTTCTGTCCTCTCCCGTCCTTCCTCTACAGACATTGCTCTCCTTTGTAAAGCCCCTTTCACCCCATCTATCCATCTCATCCTAGGACGCCCCCTCATATTCACTCCTTCCACCTCCGCCTTCCACACTTCTTTTACTAATCTTTCTTCACTCATTCTTTCCATGTGTCCAAACAATCCTAATACACTTTCATCAACCCTATCTTCCAGTTCCCTTTCCACCCCTGTTCTCCTCCTCACCTCCTCATTTCTCACTCTATCTAGCCTAGTAACCCCTATCATACTTCTCAGACATTTCATCTCAAACACATTCATACTCCTTCTCTCTTCCTCTCTCATGTTCCATGTTTCTGCCCCATACATTGCTGTTGGCACACTCACTCCTTCATATAACCTCCTCTTAGCATCCATTCCCAGATGTCTGTTTCTCATTACACTTTTTAATCCACCATGGCATTTACTTGCTTCTCTCAATCTACATTCTACCTCCACCTCCCACTCCTCCCTTTCCTGTGACATTCGCACCCAAGTATCTGAAACTATCCACTTCCTCTAGTTTCTCACCCTTAATGCTCAATTCCAGCCTACTGTCACTCCCCTTGTAATCTCATCACCTTACTTTTACCCACATTTCTCTTCAGCTTCCTTCTTTCACACACCTCAAACTCTGTCACTAACTTCCTCAATCCCTCCTCTGATCCTGCTACAAGTGCAGTGTTGTCAGCAAACAACAGCTGGCTCACCTCCCACTTTTCTCCATTTTCTTTAATCATCTCCAACCCCTGACCCACTACCCTTGCATTCACCTCTCGCACCACCCCATCCATGTAAAGATTGAACAGCCAGGGCGACATAACACATCCCTGATGAAGTCCCACCTTTGCCTCAAACCATTCACTCTCTCCATTTGTAATCCTAACACAAGCTCTACTACTCTCATAAAAACTCTTGACGGCTCTAAACAGCTTTCCTCCTATCCCATATATCAGTAGTACCTCCCACAGTGCCTTCCTGTCTACCCTGTCTTAAGCCTTTTCCAGATCCATTAAAGCCCAAAAAACATCCTTACCTTTTCCTATAGCTTTCTCACATATCTCTCTTGGCACAAAAATCTGATCTACATATCCCCTACCTGTCCTAAAACCACACTGTTCCTCACCAATTACTCCCTCTGTTCCTCTCCTAATCCTCTCAATCAAGACCCTCCCATAAGCCTTCCCAACAACACTCAACAATTTGATCCCTCTGTAACTACTACACTCACACTTGCCCCCCCTTTCCTTTTTAAAGCGGAACTATACAGGCACTCCTCCAGTCCTCCAGCACTCTACCCTCTCGTAAACAAACATTAGATAACCTCACCAGCCAGTCCACCATCACTGTACCTCCTTTCTTCAGACACTCTGCATGGCATCCATCCAACCCAGGTACCTTACCTGCTCTCATCATCTTAACAGCTGCTTTCACTTCATCCTTCCCTATTTCTCCTCTATTTTCCTCACTCGTCACTCATTTTCTTAGCACTTCCCACTGCAACTGCCCTAAAATACTCTGCCCACCTTCCTCTCACTGCCTTCTCTTCCATTATCATCTCTCCATTTGCACCTTTTACCATTTCTTCTCTACTTGATTCGCCTCCTTTTCTCTTTTAACTTCCTTCCAAAACATCTTTTTATTACTTTCAAAATGTTGTCATACTCTTTCCCCATTTCACATCTGCTCTCCCCTTTGCTTCCTTTATCTTATGCATAACTTTTCCTTTCTCTTTACTTTGTACCTCTCATATGTTTCCCTCGTCCTATTTTGTAGCCAATCTATGAATGCCTGCTTCTTCTCTTCTACACCCTTCTTTGCTTCCTCATCCCACCACTCACTACCCTTCTTTCTATTTCCTCCCACCCTCCTTGTTCCACACACCATCTTTGCACACCTTATGACTCCCTCCTTGAACCATCCCCATTCCTCCTCCACTCCTAGTTCTACTCTATCCTTTGCTCTCTCCCACTCCTCTCTTAACTTCTTCTTATACTCATTCTCCTTTTTTTCCTCATTTTAGGAATTCACTCTAAGTACCTCCCTACCTTCTGCCCTTTTCATTTTTCTCTATCTATTCTCCACTCTCAATTTACCTTCCACCAGGAAATGATCTAATATTCCCCCACTCTCTCCCCTTAGAACATGCACATCCTTAACTCTTCCTACCATACTCCTGGACACCACTATATAGTCCATTAACGCTCTATTTGCCACCCTTCCATCCACCACCCTCTCCCATGTGTATTTATGCTTGACTTTCTTCTTAAACACTGTATTTGCTATCATCAACTCTCAATACACATCACCATCAGTTCTCCACTACGATTTTTGCCTCGAACTGCATACTTCCCAATCTCTCTGTCAATTGGTTCCTTTCCTACCCTAGCATTTAGGTCTCCCAATACAACTACATTGACATTTCTCCCTAATCACTTTATGCACTCATTTATAGCTACACAAAATGCCTCTCCTCTACGTTCTTCTCACTACCAGGCCCATATGCCCTTACAAAAACCCATATCTCCCTTCCCAGCTTCACCTTCATCCACATCAACCTTGATGAAACCTCCTCCCACTCCACTACCCGCTTACTTATCTCTTCACTTACTGGTATAGCCACCCCTTCTCTCCCTCGTCCCCTCTTCACTCCTGAGTACCTTCCAGCTACACTCCCAAACTCACAGTTCCCCTTTCATTTTAGTTTCACTCAAAGCCAGCACATCCACCTTTCTTCTCACAAACATATTGCCTATCTCTTCCCTTTTACTATCATCTGTACCACATCCACACACATTAACCTCTTCAGTACGGGCCTTAAATCTCGTGGGCAGCAGCCGCTGCCAGCCGTACGACGTGTCATAATAATACTCGCATCATAAAATATAGTCACTGCTTATATCAATCGTTCTCTCTTTCACCCGTGAATTTTGATAACCATAGAAAATGTAATTAAAGGCAGTTTAGAGAGTATGCCATTATGCAGGGGCAACTACATTAAATATAATCAAGACGCCAATATGGCAGCCTCGCGTATCCACTTGCTCCTCATGATGCCTACGTATGCGGCACCGTATGGAAGGGGTTAAAAGACCCAAACCTTAGGGCACTGGTTGGAAAACTCCCAGACCCTCTTATGCCTTTTCTTTCTCTTTTAGGAATGTCCCCTTTTAGGGCTACAGGTAGTAGGACTCCTAATCCCATCCCCCATCCCTTTTTTGTCGCCTTTTACAACTCAAGTATTCTTTTCCCCCACCACAGGGTAGGTAGGTAGCTGAAAAAAGGAAATGAATATTCAGAGAAATGGTACAGGACAGTAACAAGGGGTTAGGGGACAGCATAACGGAGGGACAGTCGTATATAAAAGTGTCATCATTTCTCTATGTACAGAGTTTTCCTTTATCACAGACAAAATGATGTGTGGCTCTGGTCCGTAGGGGTGCCCCATACAGACCCTAAAGTATCAACTGCATGATACTTTGCCACAATAACATGCAGCCAATACCCCAGACGGGTAGTACCAAAAAGAATATAAAGAAAACCAAAAGAACCCAGAGAGCAGCCACAAAAATAGCTCCTGCACTTTCAAACTTGTCATATGAGGAGAGACTGGCTAAATTGGAGTTATCGACTCTGGAGCAAAGAAGAGAGGGAGGTGTACTGACCATCTATAGAATCATGAAGGACACAGAAATACTTGATGGAGAGAACTCGTTAAATTGGTACAGGAGAAACACAAGAGGACATGGGAAGAAACTCAAAAAACATAGTTATGGAAGAGATCTGAAAAAGAACAGTTTTCCAAATAGAGTGGTGGACACTTGGAACAAACTGGACAAAAAAATAGTGTGTGGAAAAACCATTCATGAATTTAAGAGCAAACTAGACACTGCAAGATACAGAGGCAGGAGACCACGACCATAGCTCCCCTTCCTGTAAAATACAACTAGGTAAATACACACACCTTTCAAGAGTGTGTGCACTGTTGATATAAATTGATTATGCCTGGATTAGTGTAGCAATAATATCTAAGTTTAATAAAGGAAAGAAAAAGGAAAGCAACATTTTCAATTGGTTCCCCTCTCCCCTGATGGTTGTGTCCATAAGGTGTCAACCTCTGGAAGATGGGGAATAACATGATATTGGGAAGTATTTTCTTTCAGTATCTATAAAGGAGATGTTGGATGTGGTACCTGATTGAGTTTTTCAACTTCATTGGAAAGGAGAGAAATATACTAACATCAGCATTAGAAAGGAAGACATAGTCATATAGGTAGACTTAAAGCTACAAAACCCCCT
The DNA here is from genome assembly GCF_046742065.1 of Oratosquilla oratoria. NCBI lineage: Eukaryota > Metazoa > Arthropoda > Malacostraca > Stomatopoda > Squillidae > Oratosquilla > Oratosquilla oratoria. Next base: position 57,536,838 of record NC_134788.1, read on the forward strand.
ACTACTTCACATGAAAAATTCCAAGTGTTAAACAAATGTAGATTTGAAATATGTGAGCACTTAACGGAAGTATTTGGTAAGTTGGTCGACACTGGATTTATTTCTATATTTTCTGGGGGAGGGGGGCAGGCAAACATTATTCTCATATTTAAAAATGGTGATAAATCATCTTTCCACAACTACAGACCAATCAATTCTATATTGGTTACTTTGATTTACAGAGAAATTGAGGCAAGGAGTAAAATAGTTGTTCTAGTCTAATTTTGATGTATTGCTTTCAAATGTGAAACCATTTTTTACTCATTACCTCTAGTTTTTTAAATATGCATGTGTATGTGTTTGTAAATGAGTCATGCATTCAAGGCTACTAGATTAATCCTTAAAAAAAAAAAAAAAAAAAAAAAAAAAATACCCCAGCATCCTCATTGCCCACTTGGTCCATCTGAAGGAGCCATACGATAATATGGAGTGCCTTTGGAAGCTGTCAAGAACAGCCAGTACTAGTGGGGTCTGCAGGGATCTCAAGGTCATTGGGCTCCTTAAGGGTATGCAAGTGGGTTTCACAAAGTACTGTTGCTTTTTCTGTATTTGGAATGTTAGGCTGTGTCTAAGAACTACAAACTGAAGGACTGAGGGTCTATGAGCACTTTCGTGGCTAGTGAACAGTGTCCAAGAGAATCCTCTGGTCTAATCAAGAATTTCGTGAAGGTCATGGACAGAAATGGTGCTACCTTCCAACACTTGTGCACTCTATTCCAAGGTCTGAGTTTTGCTAACAAGCTCTAGGAGGGCATCTTCTTCGTTACACCTCAGATCCAAGAGTTTCTGAAGAATAAGGACTCTAAGGAGCTTCTTACCAGTGGCAGATCCAGGATCAAAATTTGGGGGGCTGGGGTTGGGGCTAACCTGTAATATAGATGATTCTTTTAAACAGATGCACGAGTATAATAATTTTGAATATATATTGAAGTACGTGTTCACACTTGATTGAATTTCTTTCAATATACTGGGCAAAAGTAATACTTAATCTTACATTTTTAAAGATTTATCTTCAATAATGTGTTGTATATCCTTCCAATTATTCTCACTGAAGGTTTTTATTAAATCCTTGAGAGAAAAATATCTGACAAGGTTTCTTGACCTCTGCAATGAGGTAATGAAAGAACAAATTTGGAGGGGGTTTTTAGCCCTGCCCCCCTGGATCTGCTACTGTTTCTTACCTTAAAGGAACTGAGAGCATGGGAAGCATTTGAGTTAATCTGCGGTGGCCTCCTTGGTAATACACGGGTACTAGATTACCAAGAGTGTATCTAGAAGTTGTTACAGCTTTTTGAGAATATGTGGTGCTGAATGTCACTAGAAATTCTCTTCTCCACTCCCACATTAACTTCTTCCCTCCGAACCTTGGAGCAGTGAGTAATGAGCATGGGGAAAGGTTCCACCAAAATATTACTGGGATGGGATGTTACTGTATTCTTATTTTCCTTGACTATTACAAGTAGACTTGATTAAAAAAAAATCTTTGCAGCTTTCAGAGGGAAGGAAGAGCATTCTGGAAAAGACCATGGCGACCCACACAGGAGAGCAACCTTTTCAGTGCGATGCAGCTTTTAAAAGAAAGGCTGGTCTTGAACGTCACGTGATGACCCACACAGAAGAGAAGCCTTACAAATGTGACCTTTGTGGTGCAGCTTACCTACAAAAGGGTAATCTTGACTATCACTTGATGACCCACACAGGAGAGAGGCCTCACAAATGTGATCTTTGCAATGCAGCTTTCAGAACAAAGGGTATTCTAAAAGATCACATGGTGACCCACACAGGAAAGAAGCCTTTCCCGTGTGACCTTTGCGATGCAGCTTTCCCACGCAAATGTAAACTTAAATATCACATGAGGACCCACACAGGAGAGAGGCCTTTCAAATGTGACGTTTGCAATGCAGCTTTCACAGTGAAAGGTAACCTTCACCATCACATGAGGACCCACACAGGAGAGAAGCCTTACAATTGTGATCTTTGCCACACAGGTTTCAGAGGGAAAAGTAGTCTTAAAAGTCACATGGCGACCCACACAGATGAGAAACCTTTCCAGTGTGACCTGTGTGATGCAGCATTTACGCAAAAGACTGGTCTTAAATATCACATGATGACCCACTCAGGAGAGAAGCCTTTCAAGTGTGACCTTTGTGATGCAGCTTTCAGAGGAAAGAATCATCTCAAAAGTCACATGGCGACCCACACAGATGAGAAGCCTTTTCAGTGTGACCGTTGCATTGCAGCTTTCAGACAGAAGCATCATCTCAAAAAGCACATAACAATCCATACATGAAACCTTCCAATGTGACCTTTGTGATGCAGCTTTCATAAGGAAGTGTGACAAATGACACAAGAAGACCCACACAGGAGAGAAGCCTTTCAAGTGTTGTGACATTTGCGGCTCAGCTTTCATAAGGAAACGTCGTATCAAATGTCACATTAGGACTATTAGGCTGGTTGAAGCAAACTCTGATGGAGAGGATTTGTTTATTTAGGAATGAATGTTGGGCGCCAATAATAATAGCTTGCTTTAAGTGTGAGAAAAAATGGGGGAGGGATGGTGAGGGAGGTGATGCCTGTGAGATTCAAGTTGTGCCCCAACTTGGTCTGCTTGCAGGTGAGGGGGGAAGAGGTGAGAAAGAAAGGGGTAGCAATCTAGGCTGAAAGCAAGGAGCAGCAATCAGGACTCATGTATGATGCTCCAAGGGTGTGTTAAACTGTATAAGATGAATTTTTACATGATATTTGCTTCATATTGATTAGCTGTTACATTTTACTTGTACAGAAGATGTATATAGTTATTCAAAAACATGATACATACCTGCAGTAGGAATTATACAACTGAATATTTGAAAGATTATTACCTCTTTTTAATCAGACCTGTTAAAAAAAAACTTCTTCATATTTTCATGTTTCTGTACTTTTTCCCATGCTTTTTGACCTCATAAACCAAAAAAATTACATCCACTTCTATCTAGGATGTGTGGAAGCATTGCCACATGGAGGCTGATTTTTTTTTTTTTTTTTTTTTTTGCTGTTTTACCAAAAGGACCCATTCTGGGGCATTTCTAAGCATATCTTGTGATGTAATTTTTTATACAAGACAAGCCCACCGGCTGCGCCGGCCCGGCTACGCCGGGGGCCTTGGCCTGCGGCGCTGCGCCGTAGGCGCGGGCGCTGCGCGCCCTGGGCTACGCCCCTTTTTTGGAAAATAAAATATCAAAATCATATTGCTTTTTATTTCTTGTCAACATCTAGCTGTTCTCGCAAGTCATCTATATAGGCGATTTGTGCTGGTGTTAAATTTCCGTTCAAAATACCCTTTTTATATTTTTTTTATTCTTTTTTTCCTTTAAGTAATAACTTTTTTTTACTTGCTTTTCTTGTTTCAAAACTTTGCGAATTGTTAAATCTTTTGCATTGGCCTCTCTCCGTTCCTTTCTAGCCTCCTTCTTCATTCGTTCTTCTTCCTCTTCGTGTTCTTCTTCTTCGAGTTCTTCTTTGAGTTCTTCTTCGAGTTCTTCTTCTTCGAGTTCTTCGAGTTCTTCTTCAAGTTCTTCTTCTTCGAGTTCTTCTTCGAGTTGTTGTTGTTCTTCGAATTCTTCTTCGAGTTCTTCTTTGAGAACTTCTTCGAGTCCTTCGAGTTGTTGTTGTTGTTCTTCTTCTTCGAGTTCTTCTTCGAATTCTTCTTCGAGTTCTTCTTCTTCGAGTTCTTCGAGTTCTTCGAGTTATTCTTCGAGTTCTTCGAGTTCTTCTTCGAGTTCTTCTTCGAGTTCTTCTTCGAGTTCTTCGAGTTCTTCTTCAAGTTCTTCGAGTTCTTCTCTTTCGAGTTCTTTTTCGAGTTCTTCGAGTTCTTCTTTTTCGAGTTTTTCGAGTTCTACTTCTTCTTTGAGTTCTTCGAATTCTTCTTCCTCTTCTTCTAGTTCTTCTTCGAGTTCTTCTTTTTCTTTGAGTTCTTCTTCGAGTTCTTCTTCGAGTTCTTCTTCTTCGAGTTCTTCTTCTTCGAGTTCTTCTTCTTCGAGTTCTTCGAGTTCTTCGAGTTCTTCTTCTTCGAGTTCTTCGAGTTCTTCGAGTTCTTCTTCAAGTTATTCGAGTTCTTCTCTTTCGAGTTCTTCGAGTTCTTCTTTTTCGAGTTCTTCGAGTTCTTCTTTTTCGAGTTCTTCGAGTTCTACTTCTTCTTTGAGTTCTTCGAATTCTTCTTCTTCCTCTTCTTCTAGTTCTTCTTCTTCGAGTTCTTCTTTTTCTTCTTTGAGTTCTTCTTCGAGTTCTTCTTCGAGTTCTTCGAGTTCTTCTTCCTCTTCTTCGAGTTCTTCTTCGAGTTCTTCTTCTTCTTCGAGTTCTTTTTCGAGTTGTTCTTCGAGTTCTCCTTCTTCGAGTTCTTCTTCGAGTTCTTCGAGTTCTTCTCTTTCGAGTTCTTCTTTTTCGAGTTCTTCGAGTTCTTCTTCGAGTTTTTCGATTTCTTCTTCGAGTTCTACTTCTTCGAGTTCTTCTTCCTCTTCTTCGAGTTCTTCTTCTTCTTCGAGTTCTTCCTCTTCTTCGATTTCTTCGAGTTCTTCTTCTTCGAGTTCTTCTTTTTCACCGTAGTTGGCGGTGTAACCGATTTACCACCAAACGCGAAGGGTCAGTTTATTTTTTAATTATATAGATAGAGCAATACATTAGGTACCAAATGAAAGAACAGAATCAACATATAGGAACCATTAGAATTGATGAATTTTCCCCGTGAATTTTAAAAGATATGAAATTGTTGAAAATCCTGGCTTTTTTGCTAACCTGGGAACATATTTTCTTTTATGGATGTATGAATTTTAAGTAAATTTAGACCAAAACTCATACATAATTTCAGCTTTTTATTTTGTATTGTTTACAGAAACCTGTTAAATATGTTGGGCAATACTGAACAATACAAAAGCAAGGCCAGCACTGAAACTCAATCCAAATCCAGAAAACTATCCACAAAATACTTCACAATGGCATTAAGCAAAGAGCTACAAGTACATACAGTTGATGTCTCAGAACCCCCACAAACAAGCATCAAATTGGCCATCCACCAGATCTCACTGAAACCTTCCTGGTTGGATGCCCTTCAGCATCCATCAGTGGTTCCCAGCTTCCCGCCAACAGACAAGCATTCCAGTACTTCCTTTATTTCCAATTTTTACCAGAAAAGACAGGGAAACCCTTGGTTCAAGACTTTTCCTATGAAGTGGTTGAAGCTATGATCCCATTCTGGCAGATGGCTAGGATCAAGACAGTGACCAGACAGAATAGAATTGTATGAAACTCTTCATGAAACTCCATGACAAACACAGAGCACTGATGAAGAGCAAGTATCCCTGGAGGAAAGAGGAGTACATTTGTCTTGGAATTGGACAGCCTGCCCAACATAGGAGCTCCAGATGCTGTCCAGGATATAGAGAGCAACAGACTGTTATCCAGATGGAAGAAAGATGAGGACATCAGGTTCTACCAGGACCAGGGGACTGAGAGGAAAGGTTGCATGTTAGGTCATGACAAGATTTTTGGGACATGATCCTGGCAACAAGTAGGCCAGGCTGAGAGGCAACTGCAAAGGCAAGAACAAGGTAATCATACCTTCATACTTTTACTATTCATACTTTTGAATATCACAACAAGTTGGAAGTTTTATATGCTTGCCACATTGTATTATTTTGTAGTTTTACATGCCCACCTCCCTGTGGGATTCAACGGAGTCAACCAGGACCCATTCACCGGGCCAGATGGATAGCCAGGAACTTGTATTCCGTGGAGATGCAAATGTTTTGTGACCAGCTTGAGTATGATGAAGAGACTGTTGCTAAGCTGGAACGACTCACCTTCTTCCTGGCGCTGTTCTACACATCAATGAGGATGAGGATGTCAACATCTGCTGTGGATGCTCCTGTGAATGATCTTCAGCTCATCCAGGACATGTTGAGTTACAAGAGATCAGACCCAGAGGTTGCTGAAGCAGTTCTTCCGAAGATGGAAAATCACAAGAGGTACTTGACACAGGAGCCTGTGCCATTCATGCTCTTCAGCAGCAGCAGGCTGAGTGACAAGCAGAAACAGGACATTGCAGCTCAGCTGCATGCCACTCAGAAGCCTGACAGCTTCAGAAGGGGAAAACCTGTGTTTCAGAAGGTGACAGCCAAGACCACACTAGTAGATCTCATTGGTCCTGAATTCCACCTTCTGTTAGACATCCTCAGCATTGGACCTGCCTGGCTCTTGGATCATGTTGAATCATGGCCAGAGAAGGAGGACTACAAGAAAGCCTTGGAATATGTGAGAAACCTCAGAGTAGAGAAATCGCTGGGCGTGGATTTAAAATGATGAGTGATTTTGCAAATGTCATCACCACAGGTCCCAAGCAGAGGGAATATCTCCTCCATGCTGTGGAATACAATAGATGGTGCTTCAAAAGCTTCAAGAAGCAAACAAATGACTGTGCAACAGCAGTTTGATACATATAATCATGATTATTTTGGTAGTTTCAGTTGATGGTTTGACTTGTTGCAAAATTACACTTTCCACTTTGATATATGTCAAATGTATGGAATTTTGTTATTTTTCAGTAACTATTATAAATAACATGCCTGTGGACATGAACTAAGCGCAGTGACATTAATGTGGAACAATATTCACAGCTCTATATAGACAGGGCTCCATTTATGTATCCAAGTCCTTGTATACGGAAGTAGATGTAGAAACCTTCATACATATTTTTAATACCCTAGAACATGGGTAACACAGAGGATTTAATTTCAGCTAGAAGGAACCTGTACATGTTGAAAACGTTAATAGAGTATGTATGGTTCTGTTTGAAATTTTTACACTCTAAGGATATTCCAATGAAAGAGGTAAGTTGAGGATGTAGGCCCATAATCTAATGAACCATGTTTTAGGGATCCAGGGTGGCTTGGGATGACTGGACCTCTATTAGCTTATCGACCTCTTTGTGTACTGTCCCTCTGCCTCCCACACACTCCTTTGTAGTGATAAAAGGGGTCACTTGAGGCAAAGTAGATAACCATTCACCTTCATTGGTGACTCACTTTATAAGAGGTATGATACTTGAATTAGGCTTATAAATTTCATAGATATTTGAGAAGAGAAGCTGGAACAGGTTGGAGTGTGTCAAGGAAGAAGAATCCATGCCTGCACATTGTTGAAGTTTAGTCAGGTGGCATCAGCGCAATGGCTTAGGTATGAAAAGAAGGGTGAAGTTAATATGTAAGAGAAGTCAAGTTAATATGTAAGAGAAAGAGTCAAGTTAGATTTCACTCCTGGAGTAGACTCTGCCACCTCAGTGCCAGGTGGGCAGGCGTGGTTGGTTCAACACCTGGTCAAGAGTAGAAACAAGTTGTTCTGGCCAATATATATGGGCATTGTTGAATATCTTGATTATGCCTGATTTATAGTAGCAATATTTTTTAAGTTTAATAAAGGTAAGAAAATGAAAGCAGAGTTTTCCCTTTGTTTCCCTCTCCGCTGCTCATCATGTCTGAAAGGTGCCAACCTTTGCAAGACAGGATAATGTGATATTGGAAAGTATTTTCCTGCAGTGTTTACAAAACAGGGGTTAGATATGGTACTTGATTAAGGCTCAATTTTCAGTGAGGAAGAAATAGTAGCAAAGTAGATGTAGTGAGATATAACATGATATCAGAAAGTATTCCAAGATCCATGTGGATATGGGTGTTAAGTGCTATGTCAGATATATTTAAGATGCTACACCAGGACTTAGGTGACATGAAACTTTATGACCAATGAAACGCACTCACCCAGTCTTCTGTTCACCTCATCATATTTTGCTCAATGTAGGTTTTCTGAGAAATCTTGTCACAGAGGCTAAGTTAGACTTTTGTTGTGTAGTTAAGGGAAAGAGATTAAAGGGAAGAAGGAAAATTTATTATTGGCATCCTCTCTAGACCTCATAACCTGAGTATAGGATAGACTAAACCCCTGTTGCAAGAAGTAAGGAGGGCATCACAATACAAGAATGTTGTGATCATGAGAGGTTTGCACTACACATTGACAGTGATATTTTAGTTGATCAGGAAGCACAGAAATCTTAAGATGTGATACAGGATAAGGAATAGATTACCTATCCTGTGATGGAGGGGAAAACTTTGGACTTACTGTTGATAAATAAAGATGATATAATAAAGTATTGATGGGTAATACACTAGGTATTAGTGATCATTAAGAGATATGATTTAGCATTAAGTGAGAGGAAATTAATGGTAAGAATAACATCTTAGTGTCTGACTTTGAAAAGCTGATTTCGAGGGAATGAAAAAATAGCTGAGTAAGTATGCAAGAAGTAATAGACCTGACTTAAGTCATGACATGTGGGAAGTAGGAAAACTCCCAAGTGTGGTCACTAACAAAGAGGTCTAGAAGAATTATACAATACCCTAACTGTTAGAATTCAGATCAGCCAACAGGAAAGTCAGATAATTAATACATCTACATGGATGACGGATAGGTTGAAAAATGAGATTGGAATGAAAATTGCACAGAGTGAAACATGACTACAAAATTATGGTGGCGACAAGTGGGATCTAGCCCCAAAGGCTTCTTTCATCTCTACAGCAATAAAGTTATGGAAAAGATAGACCCAATACAACATGATGCAGTTTTCATCAGGAAAATGACATGAAATATCACTTAGTGTGGGAGAAAACTGGGGGCGGCTGGGTGGCGGTTGATGTACCAGTAACTCACTATCAGGGGGCCAGGTACCTGTCGATGGTCGACTGCGGGCCGAGACGGTTCGCTGTCTGGCGAGAACTGAAGGAGGAGACTGGAGAAGAGATTGCAGGAGTGATAAATGAGGTATTTTTGGAACAGGGCCCAGTGGATGAAGTCCTGATGGACAATGGCACAGCATTTTGGTCGGAGGCGCTGCAAGGCATGTTGGACAAGTGGGACACAAGACGCCTCTTCCGGGCAGCTTACCGACCAAACGGAAATTGTATAGCCCATTCAACTCCGATGACAAGATGTCTTGTCATTTGGTCAAATAAAACAAAAAATCATAAAACACCAAAATGTTTGATCAAACACCAGAAAAATATGACGTCAGTCCTCGATCAAACACCAGAAAAATATGACGTCAGTCCTCGCTTCGCTCGCAGCGAAGCGAGGACTACTGGCGTCATATTTTTCTGGTGTTTGATCAAACATTTTGGTGTTTTATGATTTTTTGTTTTATTTGACCAAATGACAAGACATCTTGTCATCGGAGTTGAATGGGATAGTAGAACGACACCATCGTACGATTAAGTCCATGGCCGAGAGGGGACGAATACTACCGACGGAGGCAGTTTTTTTGGTATAACATGTCCCCCAGGTCAGGCTAAGATGACGGCTCGGTTCCACAAAGAGCCGTGTTCGAATACGACCGTGGACATCCCCAGTCGGGGGCCGGGACTACTGAAGAAAACCCCACCTCAGTGCAGGCGCGGGAGAGGCCAAAGGACAAGAAGTGCACGTCACAGTGGACGAGAGGGATAGTGACCGAGGTGAATTCACGAAACAACGTCTCTGTCGAGGGGGTGCCGCGGCATATTTTGGATGTTTGGCGTGTGGTGAGTGAAGAAGACGAGGAGGAGTAATGTTCAACACGAAAGCTCAAAGTAAAGAGGTTATAATCGATGGTGAGCCTCAAAGAAGTCGAACAGTATAATAATTTAGGCCAGATGGTGAAAGTGACACAAGATCATGATAACGAAATAAAAAGACGTATTACAATTGGTTGGAAAATGTTTCGTAAGTATAATAAAAATCCTGAGATGCTCTCTACCTTAATGTTTGAAACGTAAAATTTACAATAAATGCATTCTGCCAGCAATCAAATAATCTATGGGTGTCAGACTTGGAAACTGATGAAGGCGATGGAAACAAAGACAAGGACTGCACAGAGGAGAATGGAGAGATCAAAGATAGGAATAACCCTGAGAGACCGAAATAGAGCAAGTTGTGTGAGAGAGCAGACTAGAGTGAAATGTAATGTGGAGGCGATAAAAGAGAGGAAGTGGAACTGGGTAGGTAAGTTTGTGCGAACGACTGATGAGCGATGGAGCAAGTGTGATACGGAGTGGACGCCGCGAGATGGGAGAGACGAGATTGAGAAATTTGCAGGAGTGACGTGGCAGAAGTCGGCTCCTCAATAAAACTTCCGGTTTCAATTGTCTTTGTTATTATTTGGGTAAGGATAACAACTTAAAGCAATTTCTTTAAGTGATCTTGCAGAGTTGCAAGAATATTTTAAATTCTTGAGTCATTTGCGAGACCGAAGTGTTACGAAAATTGTAAACAAAGAAGTAAGCCAAACAGGCAACGTTAAGTTATTTGTAAAGTTCGACAGTAGGATAAGTGGTTGGATAATACCAGTAAGTTAAAGACATCATCATGATCATAGTTGTAGCTATTAAAGGTTTTAGATACTATAGAAAGAGTGTTGTAATCAGTAATGAGACCAAATATAGTATTGAAAGAAGCCCAGTGCTTCAAACTTGTGTAGGGGGGAATTTTAGACAGGATATACAAAGTAGTGAAGTATCTCAAATAACGATAACCTTCCAAGAATTGGGAAGTACTTTACATTGTATGCTGATGTTTTATAATAATTCTAGATATCGATTGAAGCTCAATTAAACAGAGTACAAACTAACAAAGCTATGCTTAAAAGAAGACCTGGTATGAATATGCATTATTTTGAAAGAAAAAAAAAATAAAGTGGAGAATGAAAAGGATATTGGATTAGTGATTCTACATTATCTAAGCATTGTATATGTGCCCTAAATGAAGCAAATGAGATACTGTGGTAAGTGGCTCAGTATATTTAAAAGTAAATCTAGCTATCAAGAAATTATAGATTACAGTTCCACCTACAGTCACAGTGGTATATGTTTATATATTTTTTGTGTGGGGGGAATGCTGGATGAGAAAAAGTACAGTGGCGACCCACAAAACTCACATTAATTACAAGAAACAAAATATACAAATGCCACTCAAAGATCTTTAGTCTGTTCTTAATTAAAAAAATAAATAAAGGAGAAACAGGGTAGGTTAGGTATGGAAGTTTATTTTCTCTGACTGTGTGTCATTTACAGATGTGCTACTACATTTTTGTTTAGAAAGGGTATATATATATATATATATATATATATATATATATATATATATATATATATATATATATATGTATATATATATAAATATAGAAATATATGTAGATATAGTTCTATATATGTATAGATATATATGAATATATATATATATATATATATATATATATATATATATATATATATGTTAAACACCACAGCATTGTCACAATTGTTAATCTTCTTTCTAATATTTTCAATCCTTCTCACTGTAGTTCTGACTTTGGGAGGATGATCGAAAATGAATTGTCCAAAGTTCTCCATTTTCATAACAGATGACGTTTCGACTTCACAGAGTCATTATCAAAATAATTACATTTATCACAACACAATTACACAGAACACAACAATTACATTTTTCCGAACTGAACAGTGCGACGTCTTTCCATATGCATAGAAAGACTTACAGTGGAGAGTGACTTGATGATCTGACCCGACTTGATCGCCTATGGAGAGGGGGAGGGGGAGAGGGAGGGGGAGGAGTAGGGGGGTTCAGGGCGGTAGGCGATGCGAGAGGGACGGACATACTACCACCATTGGTGGGATTATTTCTTACATGTCTTGATGAGCTATTGAACAAGGGAATGGCAGTAATCATATTGGATTGTATATTAATGCTAGGAGCCCATTCCCTGATATACATAGCCTCTAGCATCCTTAATTCTCTTACATCATTACATTGAGTAACTACTTCAGTGTTGTTAACAATGGTTGCTCTATCGAGGGAAGACTGGTGTTCGTGCTGAAAATGATTTTTTATGGCTCCCTGTTGGAGGTGGAGTGTTAGGCGACGGCTGAGACTACAGGTCGTAAACCCAATGTATGCACATCCATGGAACGCGCAGTTTCCAGTTTTGCAGTCGAATTTATATACCACATTGGTTTTTGACAGTCCCAGACTTGCCAGACAAATCATTTTTCAGCACTAAGGAGCAAGTGCGGGGGTTCTTATAAAAAATTACCATACGTAAGACATGGCTGTCTTCCACCGGTTTGCAGTTCCTAAAGACGATGTCTTTAATACGTGGAAGACAGCCATGTCTTACGTATGGTAATTTTTTATAAGAACCCCCGCACTTGCTCCTTAGTGCTGAAAAATTATTTGTCTGGCAAGTCTGGGACTGTCAAAAACCAATGTGGTATATAAATTCGACTGCAAAACTGGAAACTGTGCGTTGCATGGATGTGCATACATTGGGTTTACGACCTGTAGTCTCAGCCGTCGCCTAACACTCCACCTCCAACAGGGAGCCATAAAAAATCATTTTCAGCATGAACACCAGTCTTCCCTCGATAGAGGGAATGATGTAATGATGTAATGATGTAAGAGAATTAAGGATGCTAGAGGCTATGTATATCAGGGAATGGGCTCCTAGCATTAATATACAATCCAATATGATTACTGCCATCCCCTTGTTCAATAGCTCATCAAGACATGTGAGAAATAATCCCACCAATGGTGGTAGTATGTCCGTCCCTCTCGCATCGCCTACCGCCCCGAACCCCCCTACTCCTCCCCCTCCCTCTCCCCCTCCCCCTCTCCATAGGCGATCAAGTCGGGTCAGATCATCAAGTCACTCTCCACTGTAAGTCTTTCTATGCATATGGAAAGATGTCGCACTGTTCAGTTCGGAAAAATGTAATTGTTCTGTTCTGTGTAGTTGTGTTGTGACAAATCTAATTATTTTGATAATGACTCTGTGAAGTCGAAACGTCGTCTGTTATTAAAATGGAGAACTTTGGACAATTGATTTTCGATCATCCTCCCAAAGTCAGAACTATAGTGAGAAGGATTGAAAATATTAGAAAGAAGATTAACAATTGTGACAATGCTGTGGTGTTTAACTCAGTGTGTATCAAGGAGAACCTGCGTCCTAAGTATACGATTCTACGAATATATATATGTATGTATATATGTGTGTGTGTGTGTGTGTGTGAGAGAGTGTGTGTGTGTGTATGTATGAATATGGAAGCTCGTTGGCAAAGTGGGTTAGGGCAACAAAAATGGAGGGGATGTCGGTTCGAACCCTACCACTGTCGATGTTGAATCAAGGGCATGGTTCAATAAAAAACACACTACAAGGTCCTCTGTAAAGGGCATCATCCCTTCTGGTAGTGGGGGTGAGTTTGTGACATTAAATCAAATCATATATATATATATGTGTGTGTGTGTTACTATAGCGTGAGGTCTACCTCCCGCTAGTACTATAGCATGAAGTCTTCCATTTCCAAACATTTATTTTAGCAATAAACAAATATTTTGTACATATCCTAGGAATGACTTAGTTAATTGGATTTCTAATTACATTCATATTAAAGGAAGTAATGATTAAATAAACATGTTATCATATATTTCCATACATTTATTCTAGTGATACACATTTCGTACATCTGCTAAGAATGACACAAATAGGTTAGGTCAGGTTAGGTCATGTGGGCAGGTCATGTTTTGATGTATTTGGACAGGACACATGTTTGATGGACAGATGAGGGGAGCGTCCCTGAGGAACGCGGGTCACTCAGTAGACCTCAGGCTGCACCTGGGTAGGCGACATGTGGGGATAGACCTCAGAATCATGAAAGGCATAGAAATTATTGATAGAGAGGATCTAATAAAATGGGATGATAGAAATACAAGAGGACACGGAAAGAAAATCAAGAAAGACAGCTATAGAAAAGATCTGAAAAAGAACAGCTTTCCTCACAGAGTAATAGACAGTTGAAACAAGTTAGATAAGAAAGTGGTGTGTGCAAAAACAATACATAAATTTAAAAAGTTTAGATAAAAGGAGATATGAAGATGGGACACCAGGCACATAGCTCCCCTTCCCGTAAAATACAACTAGGTAAATACAGACACACACACACACACACACACACACACACACACACTTCAGTGAACGGACGGCGTAGAGGATGTTCTGAAGAAAAAGTGAAAAATAGAGGATACCAAAGCAAAGGAAGTACCTATTGTATTTGCAGGGTGGGGGGAAATTGCTCGTGGGGTAGTGGGAAAGAGGAGAAGGGGAGGGATTGCTGAGGGAAATGGAAGGAAATGAGGAAGGAGAAGACTTGGCCCAGGCAGACAGACGAAATGTAAACATCAAAAAACGGCCCCCCGACCAGCTGAGTGACGACGAAATGTCTAATAAAAATGTAAAGATCAGAAACATAGATAAGAGCAGTTCAATGGAAGGTGAGGATGATAATTTCAAAGGATTTAATGAAAGGGCGGCGGATACCAACCTCCCCCGACTGACAAAACTGGAGGAAAAACTTCAACAAATGTCTGACAACTGGGAAGTTAGGTTTGGCAAGATGACAAAAATCGCCGAGAGCTTTGAAAAATTGGAAGAACTAGAAAAGGCGAACAAAAACTTAACTGATGAAATAGAAGACCTAAAAAGACAGTTAAGAGAAGTAAAGGTGGAGAATGAGGAATTGAAGAGGAATAGTAAAGAAAACAGAGAGGCCATAACTAAAGAAGCTAAGAATTGGAAAGCAACCCAAGAAGACAATAAAGTATCATTCACTGACATAGTCAAACAGCAATTGAAAGAACATACTGAAGACTCAGTTATTAAAGTGATGAAACAAAAGGAGAATATAGTAAGAGATTTAGCAGACAAGAAGAAATGTATAATTATATTAGAATTGGAAGAAAAACAACCCAGATAGGACCACAAGAATCAAAGAGGAAAATGAAAAAGTAAGCCAATTACTAGAATCAGTTCAGGAAGATGAACCAGAAATTATGAAGCAAATAGAAGAGAAATTTAGACTCGGAAAGTATAGCACAGATAAGACCAGACCAATTAAGATTAAATTCAAGTCACAAACGACGGCAGAGAATATCTTATCCAAAACAGGGAAACTAGCAATAAGTGAACAATATAAAAAGGTATGGATAAAAAGGAAAATGAATAAAGAGGAAAGAGAGGAAGAAAAACAGAAAAGACTTGAAGCTAAGGAAAAAAAACGAGAACAGAACGGAGTCAGAAAAAGAGAGATTCTATTGGAGAGTAGTGAATATGAAACTAAAGAAAGTCAACATACAAGAGAAAAACAAAAGGGAAACAGAGAACACAATGGAAGTGGCAGAAAACTAAGAGTGTCTTACACAAATATAGATGGATTAATAACAGGATTGAATGAGCTGAATGATTATTTGAAGGAAAAAGAACCAGACATAATGGGAATTGTAGAAACAAAATTAAAAGGTCCACTACCACCCAACAGTGTAGGACATGATGCATATAATTATTGGATTAGAAACAGAGTGAAAAAGGAAGGGGGTGGAGTTATGTTCCTGACTAAGAAGGATATAAACGTGAAGTGTGTCACATATGGAAAGAATACAGTAGAGATGATAATGATGGAAGTAGAAGACAGAGATAAGAAGAGCAGAAAGTTTGTGATATATTATGTGCCCCCAAAAACAGCCTCATGGGAAGAGAGTGAACATAAAAGTATGTTAGAGGACACAAAGATAGCATTAAACAAGATAATGGAAGAGGGAAGAATAGTTATGATGGGCGACTTTAATTGCAAAGAAATCTGCTGGGAAGAAATGACAGTAAAGGGTGGAGACGGCTCATGGGGAAACGCTCTACTTGAGATGGTTACTGACCATACAATGACACAATGGATACAGGAGAACACTAGGTATAGAAATGAAGAAGAGCCATCGAGACTAGACCTAATAATTACATCTGAACCTAGAATAGTGGACAAAATTGAATATAAAACACCAATAAGTAAAAGTGACCACATATTGATTGAACTGGAACTTAATGAAGAAAAATATATGAAAAGAAATGAACAATATAGAAAAGGAAGAATGATGTATGAAAAAACAAACTTTGATCAAATAAGAGAATTCTTTCAAAAGGAAAACTGGGAAGAAATATACAAAGAAGAAACAACAGTAGAAGAGAAATGGAATATTTTGACAAAAAATTACAAAAAAGGAGTGGAAAAGTATGTCCCAAGACAAAAACAAGGAAAAGAATATGTAAAATGCTGGTACAACAAAAGTTGTAGGGAGTTAAAAGACAAAAGAGACAAAACCTGGACCAGATGGAAAAAAGACAGAAGACCTGAAAAATGGAAAATATATACCTGTTATAGAAATGAATTTGTACAAACGTGCAGAGAGGAAAAGAGAAAATATGAAAAAGATGTCATAGAAAAGTGTAAAGATCAACCAAAACTATTCTACAGATTTATAAACAATAAACTGAAAAACAAACAAGACTTGGAGAAATTAAGACAAGAGGGAGTTGAATACACTGAGGAAATGGAAATGGCGGAAATTATGAACAAACATTTTAAATCAGTGTTTACAAGGGAGAACATACAAACTGAAGAGAACGAATGGAAAGAGAAAGTCCCCCCTATGGAAGAAATAGAAGTAACAAAGAATGAAATATTGACACACTTGAGTAATCTTGATGTCAGAAAATCGCATGGACCAGATGAAATAGCAAACTGGATACTGAAAGAATGCAGGAATGAACTGGCAGACAAAATACATAGCATATTAAACAGTTCCTTGAAAGAAGGAAAAGTTCCAGAAGATTGGAAAAAAGCAAATATAGTACCTATATATAAAGGAGGAAATAAAGAACCTACCAACTATAGACCAGTCTCTCTAACAAGTACAATAGCAAAAATTTGTGAAAGAATTATCAAAAGTAGATGGGTAAAATATTTAGAAAAATAAAACAAAGTGTTAAATCCAAGGCAATTTGGATTCAGACAAGGACAATCATGCATCACCAATTTAAATTGTTTCTATTCAAGGCTAATAGATATAATACAAGAAAGAGATGGATGGGCGGACTGTGCATTTCTAGACCTAAAGAAAGCTTTGACAAAGTACCACATAAGAAGTTGCTTAAGAAATTAGAAACTGAAGGAGGAATACAGGGTAAACTACTAAATTGGATGGAAGACTTTTTGCAAGAAAGAAAAATGAGAGTAGTGATAAGAGACCAGCACTCAAAATGGGATGAAGTAATAAGCGGTGTTCCGCAGGGAACAGTTCTGGCCCCAATAATTTTTGCTATATATATATGAATGATATGGATGAAGGAATTGAAAGCTATATGAGCTTCTTTGCAGATGATGCAAAACTACTGAAAAGAGTGAAAACTGAAGAAGATTGTGAATCACTACAGAGAGATCTAAATAAAGTACAGGAATGGAGTAGGAAGTGGGAGATGGAGTTCAATACAAAAAAGTGTAGTATAATGGAATTTGGAAAAAGCAAAAACAGAATAACAGGAGCATATAAATTGGGAGAAGGAATAAAAAAAGTAGAAAATGAGAAGGACCTGGGAGTCATTGTTATGAATAATATGTCACCTGAGAAACATAAATAAGATTTTTGGAGAAACTTATAATTTAATAAGAACAATCAAAGTGGCATTTACATACCTGGATGAAGAAATGGTGAAGAAAATCCTAATCACCCTGATAAGACCAAGATTGGAACATGCAACAACGATATGGTCACTAAGTACAAAAAAATGTATAAAAAAAACTTGAAAGAATACAAAGAGCAATTACAAAATTGGCACCAACACTCTCAAAACTATCATATGAAGAGAGACTAGAAAAACTTGAACTACAGACACTAGAGCAAAGAAGAGAGAGAGGAGAATTGATAGCTATTTACAGAATCATGAAAGGCATAGAAATTACTGATAGAGAAAATCTGATAAAATGGGATGACAGAAATACAAGAGGACACGGAAAGAAAATAAAAAAAGACAGCTATAGAAGAGATTTGAAAAAGAACAGCTTTCCTCACAGAGTAATAGACAGTTGGAACAAGTTAGATGAGAAAGTGGTGTGTGCAAAAACAATACATGAATTTAAAAATAGTTTAGATAAAATGAGAAATGAAGACGGGACCCCACGAGCATAGCTCCCCTTCCCGTAATATACAACTAGGTACAACTAGGTAAATACACACACACACACACACACACACACACACACACACACACACACACACACACACACAGAAATCCCTCCCCCTATGAAGGAAATAACTGTAACAAAGAAGGAAATCAGCAACCAAATAAAAAACCTTGATGTCAGAAAATCACATGGTGTGGATGGAATTGCAAATTGGATACTGAAAGAATGCATAGAAGAATTAACAGATAAAATGCACACTATAATCAAATGCTCGCTCAAAGATGGAAAGGTACCACAAGACTGGAAAAATGCAAACATTGTACCAGTATATAAAGGAGGAACCAAGGAAAATCCAACTAACTACAGACCAGTCTCCCTAACAAGCACAGTAACTAAAATATGTGAAAAAGTGATCAAAAGTAGATGGGTTAAACACCTGGAAGAAAAATCTATACTAAACCCAAATCAATTTGGATTTAGACAAGGAAGATCATGTACAACAAACCTGATCTGCATCTACTTGAGAATAATAGATATAATACAAGAGTGATGGATGGGCAGACTGTGCCTATCTAGAACTACAAAAGGCATTTGACAAAGTACCACACAAGAAATTAATAATAAAATTAGAATCAATAGGTGGCATTGGAGGTAAACTATTAGAATCTATGAAAGACTTCCTGACTGGGAGAAAAATGAGGGTAGTAATTAGAGACAAATATTTGAAATGGGAAGAAATGATAATTGGTGTTCCACAAGAGTCGATGCTGGCTCCAATCATGTTTGCCATATACATAAATGATATGGATGAAGGAGTAGAATGTTATATGAATTTCTTCGCAGATGACGCAAAAATATTGAAGAAAGTAAGAACAGAAGAGGACTGTGATTCATTACAATCAGACCTGGACAAAAGAAGAAAAACTACCAGGAGACTGGAA
The DNA here is from genome assembly GCF_046742065.1 of Oratosquilla oratoria. Taxonomy (NCBI): domain Eukaryota; kingdom Metazoa; phylum Arthropoda; class Malacostraca; order Stomatopoda; family Squillidae; genus Oratosquilla; species Oratosquilla oratoria. The sequence goes on from NC_134788.1 coordinate 57,555,925, forward strand.
AAATGCCAATATAGTGCTGATATATAAAAGGGGAAATAAGGAAGACCCAACAAATTATAGACCGGTGTCCCTAACAAGTACAATAGTCAAAATTTGTAAGAGAATGATCAAAGATAGATGGACAAAATATCTGGAGGAGAATAATATACTGAACCCAAGGCAATTTGGATTCAGACAAGGAAGATCATGCACCACTAATTTGATTTATTTCTATTCAAGATTGATAGATATATTTCAAGAAAGGGATGGCTGGGCAGGCTGCGCATTCCTGGGCTTACAAAAGGCATTTGATAAGGTACCACACAGAAAATTACTATATAAACTGGAAACAATAGGAGGCATAGATGGAAAACTATTGAATTAGATGGAGGAATTCCTATATGGAAGAAAAATGAGTGGTGCTCAGAGACAAATATTCAAAAGGGGAAGAAATGAGTAGTGGCGTCCAACAGGGGTCAGTACCAGCTCTGATAATGTTTGCTATATATGCAAATGACATGGACGAAGGTATTGAAAGTTACATGAACTGCTTTGCAGATGACACAAAGTTATTAAAGAGAATAAACTCCGAAATAGACTGTGACTCATTGCAGAGGGATCTGAACAAAGTCTCAGAGTGGAGCAAGAGATGGGAAGTAGAATTCAACATCAAGAAGTGCAGTATAATTGAATTTGGAAAAAGCAAGAAGAGAATAACAGGACAGTATAAAATTGATGGAAAAGAAGTAAAGAAAGTAAATTCTGAAAGGGACCTAGGAGTAATCATCACCAAAGACATGTCGCCAGATAAATATATAAATGAAAAAGTTGGAGAAACATATAATTACATTGTTGAGATCAATAAAGGTGGCCTGTAAATACCTGGATAAGGAAATGATCAAGTAAATATTACAAACACTGATAAGGCCAAAACTGGAATATGCAGCACTGATATGGTCACCCAGTACAAAAAAGAATATAAGAAAATTAGAATACAAAGAGCAACGACAAAGTTGGTGCCAACATTTGCAAACCTGGCATATGAACAAGGACTGGCCAAACTGGAATTGCCAACCCTGGAACAAAGAAGAGAACAAGGGGACCTAATAACCATCTACAGAATTATGAAAGGAAAAGAATGCCTTGATAGAGAGGACTTATTAAAGCAGGACAGAGGAAAAACAAGAGGACATGCAATGAAACTCAAAAAGGATTGGAGTATGCGGTGATGACATGGTCACCAAGTACAAAAAAGATGTATAACAAAACTTGAAAGAATACAAAGAGCAATTACAAAATCGGCACCAATGCTCTCCAAATTATCATATGAGGAGAGACTGGCAAAACTTGAGCTGCAGACATTAGAGCAAAGAAGAGAAAGAGCAGACTTGATAACTACCAAGTATTTATAGAATCATGAAAGACAGAAATTATTGATAGAGAGGATCTAATGAAATGGGATAGTAGAGATACAAGAGGACACAGAAAGAAAATGAAAAAATATAATTATAGAAGAAACCTGAAAAAGAACAGCTTTCCCCACAGGATAATAGACATTTGGAACAAGTTAGATGAAAATGTAGTGTGTGCAAAAATGATACACGTATTTAAAAAGTCTAGATAAAAAGAGATATGAAGACAGGATACCACGAGCATAGCTCCCCTTCCCATAAAATACAACTAGGTAAATACACACACACACACACAACAAACTATAGACCGGTGTTCCTTACAAGCACAATTGCAAAAATATGTGAAAGAATTATAAAAAGAAAAAGAATAAATACACTAAATACTTGGAAGAGAACAAAATACTAAACCCCAACCAATTTGGATTTAGAAGTGGAAGATCATGTACTACAAACTTGATATGCTTTTACCCAAGATTGGTAGAAATAATACAAGAAAGAGATGGGTAGACTGTGCCTTCCTGGACTTACAAAAGGCTTTTGACAAAGTACCACACAAAAAGCTACTAAGAAAAATTGAAACAGTGGTGGAATACGGGGAAAATTATTGAAATGGATGAAAGACTTCTTGAATGGAAGAAAAATGAGAGTGGTACTTAGAAAAAAGAACTCATACATACATACATACATATACCAAGGCTTTTTCCCCCTTACAAGGGAGGTAGCCAAAAAGGAAAAGGCATAACATCATTCCCACCCATTCCATCCTTGAATACACTCCACACCCCTCCACCCTCCCTCTCATCTTAGCACCTCCTGGATGACGGGTCATCCCTGCACCTTGTCCACTGCCCTGGGTCAGAAGCAGTGTCACAAGACACAGTACATCCATAGCAAGGCCACTTTATCAAATCGGTGACCCCCCCCTCTCCGTCCCCCCATGCATTAAAGGAGAAGATGGGGAGAAATTCCTTCGGGCTGTGTCAAATTTTGCTCACACATACTACCTCACCCCCATCCCCCCGCCCATTCCACCTCATGCATCACAACATCATCCATGTACTGTACAACCATTCTCCATTCACCCGTCTTCTGTCCTCTCCCGTCCTTCCTCAACAGACATTCCCCTCTTCCCCAAAGCCCCCTTCACCCCATCAAATTGGGTAAATATGATAAGTGGAGTCCCCCAAGGCTCCATATTGGCTCTGATAATATTTGGTGTTTTATATAAATGACATGGATGAAGGAATCGAATGTTATATAAACTTCTTTGCAGATGATGCAAAACTATTGAAGAGAGTAAATAGAGAAGAAGATTGCAAATCTTTTCAAGAAGACCTGGACAAAATCTGGAATGGAGTATAAAAAACGAAGTGAACTTCAACATTAAGAAATGTTGTATAATGGAATTTGGAAAAAGTAAAAATATAATATCCGGTCATTACAAAATTGGTACAAGGGAAGTTACAAAAGTAAACTCAGAAAGAGACCTAGGAGTAATTATTTCAAAGGACATGACACCAGACAAACATGTAAACAAAATAGTTGGAGAAACTTACAATGTAATAATATCAATGAAAGTGGCCTTTGACTACATGGACAAGGAAATGATAAAGAAAATACTAGTTACACTGATAAGACCAAGATTAGAATATGCAGCATTACTATGCCTAGTACAAAAAAAAATTAAAGAAACTAGAAAGAATTCAAAGAGCATTGACAAAGATGGCACCAACACTTAGCAAGTTGACATACAAAGATTGGACAAACTAAACTTATCAACTCTGGAACAAAGAAAAGAAAGAGACGATTTGATAACCATCTACAGAATTATGAAAGGGATGGAAATCTTTGATTGGGAAGACCTACTTAGATGGGACAGAAGAAATACAAGAGGACACAAGAGGAAACTTAAGAAGGGCAGTTACAGAAGAGACTTGAAAAAGAACAGCTTTCCACACAGAGTAATAGATACGTGGAACAAATTGAAAGAGAAAACTGTGAGTACTAAAACTATACATGATATTAAGAAAGAACTGGATGCGGAAAGATACAACTACGGGTCACTGCGACCAAAGCTCTTCTGCAAAATACAATGATGTAAATACATACACACACAATTTTCCAAAGAGGAAACATAGATGGAAGACAAATGGAACATATTTAAAGAAAAGTACAAGGAAGGAATTGATAAATATGTATGAAAGAGGAAGCAAAAAGAGATTTATATAAAGAGCTGGTATAACAAAAGGTGCAGTGAGGCTAAAGACAAGAAACAAAGCCTGGAAAAGATGAAAAGAAAAAGACAATAAAACATCCAAATGGCAAACATAGATAAAACTCAGGAATAAATATGTAAATATATGCAGGAAAGAAAAAAGAAACTAAGAAAAGGATATTATAGACAAATGAGAGGATCAACCTAAACTCTTTTACAGATATGTAAATGATAAATTAAAAGACAAACACGAAATTGTAAAAGTGCGTGAAGGAGATAAAGAACATGTAGATGACATAGAAATGGCTGATGTTATGATCAGACATTTTAGGACTGTTTTTACAATTGAGAGCTCACAAATTTGGGAAGATGGACAACGAGAAAGTTCCCCTAAAATGAAAGAAATTAAGTTAACACAGAAAGAAGTAAGAGACCAAATAAAAACCTAGATGTTAGGAAATCACATGGACCTGATGGAATTGGAAATTGGATACTGAAAGAGTGTAGAGATGAACTAACGGACAAATTATACAAGATGATAGATTTCTCAAAGAAGGAAAGGTACTGCAAGATTGGAAAGATGCAAACATCGTACCAATATAAAAAGGAGGAAACAAAGAAGATCCTACAAAATTCAGACCGGTATCCCTTACAAGCACAATAGCAAAAATATGCGAAAAGGTTATCAGGAGTAAATGGATCAAACACTTGGAAGAGAATAAAATATTAAACCCTAAACAATTTGGCTTTAGAAGTGGAAGATCATGTACCACAAATGTAATATGTTTTTACTCAAGATTAATAGAGATAATATAAGAGAGAGATGGCTGGGCAGATTGCACCTTCTTGGACTTGCTGAATGCTTTTGACAAAGTACCACATAAAAAGCTAATAAGAAAATTGAAATAATAGGAGGAATACAAGGTAAGCTACTGGAATGGGGTATTGACTGCATGTTGTTATGGCAAAGTAGCATGCAGTTGATACTTTAGGGTCTATATGGGATGCCCCTATGGACCAGAGCCACACATCATTTTGTCTGTGATAGAGGAGGACTCTGCTCACAAAGAAATGATGTAACTTGTATTATACTACTACTGTCCCTCTGTTATGCTGTCCTGTACCATTTCTCTGAATTTCATTTCCTTGTTTCGCTTACCCTGTGGTGGGGGGAAAAGAATACTACCACCAAGTATTCCCACTTGGATCATAAGAGGCGAGAAAAACGGGACAGGGATTGGGACCAGGGATCCTTCTCCCTGTAGCCCCAAAGTAAAGGCATAAGAGGGTCTAGGAATTTTCCAACCAGCACCGTAAGGTTTGGGTCTTTAAATGTGCGTGGATGTAGTACAGATGAGAGTAAAAGGGAAGAAATAGGTAGTATGTTTGTGAGATGAAAGATGGATGTATTGGCTTTGAGTGAAACTAAGTTGAGAGGGAAGGCCAAGTGTAAGTTTGGGAGTGTAGCTGGGAGGTTCTCAGGAGTGAAGAGAGGGCAAGGGAGAGAAGAAGTGGCTATATTAGTAAGTGAAGAGATAGGTAAATGTGTGGTGGAGGTGAAACTGGGAAAGGAGATGTGGGTTTTTGTAAGTGCATACGGACATGGTAGTGCGAAGAGTGTAGAAGAAGGGGAGGCTTTTTGGATAGATTTAAATGAGGGCATAGAGGGATTAGGGAGGGACACCAATGTATTATTGGGAGACCTTAATGCTAGGGTAGGAAATGAACCAATTGATGGAGTGGTTGGGAAATGTGAAGTTCCAGGAAAGAATCGTAGTGGAGAGTTGATGGTGGAGATGTGTCTAGAGAGTTGATGATAGCAAATACAGTGTTTCGGAAGAAAGTCAAGCATAAGTACATGTTGGAGAGGGTGGTGGATGGAAGGGTGGTAGATAGAGCATTAATGGACTGTGTAGTGGTAGATAGGAGAATAATAGGAAGAGTTAAGGCTGTACATGTGCTAAGGGGAGAGAGTGGGGGAATATCAGATCATTTTTTGGTGGAAGGTAAGTTGAGAGTGGAGGATAGATGGAGAAAGAGGAATAGGACAAAAGGTAGGGAGATGCTTAGAGTGAACTCTTTACATGAAAAGGAAAAGGAGACGGAGTACAAGAAGAAGCTGGGAGGAGTGGGAGGGAGTGAAGGATAGAGTAGAGCTAGGAGTGGAGGAGAAATGGGGATGGTTCAAGGAGGGAGTCACAAAGTGTGTAATGATGGTGTGTGGAACAAGAAGGATGGGAGGAAATAGAAGGAAGGGTAGTGAATGGTGGGATGAGGAAACAAAGAAGGTTGTAGAAGAGAAGAAGCGAGCTTTCACAGATTGGTTACAAAACAGAACGAGGGAAACATGTGAGAGGTACAAAGAAAAGAGAAGAGAAGTAAAGCATAAGATAAATGAAGCAAAGAGGAGAGCAGATGTGAAATGGGGTAAGAGTATGACAAATTTTTGAAAGTAATAAAAAGATGTTTTGGAAAGAAATTAAGAGAGGAAGAGAAGGCGAATCAAGTAGAGGAGAAAAGGTAAAAGGTGCAGATGGAGAGATGATAATGGAAGAGAAGGCAATAAGAGGAGGGTGGGCAGAGTATTTTAGGGAGTTGCTAAATGTGAAGGAGGATAGGGAGGAAAAGATAGTTGCAGTGGGAAGTGCTAAGAAAATGAGAGTGATGAGTGAGGAAAATGGAGGAGAAATAAAGAAGGATGAAGTGAAGGCAGTTGTTATGATGATGAGAGCAGGTAAGGCACCTGGTCTGGATGGATACCATGCAGAATGTCTAAAAAAAGGAGGTGCAGTGATGGAGGACTGGCTGGTGAGGTTATTTAATGTTTGCTGGAGAGAGGGTAGAATGCCGGAGGACTAGAGGAGTGCCTGTATAGTTCCACTTTACAAGGGAAAAGGGAACAAGTGTAAGTGTAGTAGTTTCAGAGGGATTACCTTGTTGAGTGTAGTTGGGGAGGCTTATGGGAGGATCTTGATTGAGAGGATTAGGAGAGGAAGAGAGGGAGTAATTGGTGAGGAATAGTGTGTATTTAGGACAGGTAGAGGTTGCGTAGTAGGACAGATATGTGAGAAAGGTAAGGATGTTTTTTGTGCTTTTATGTATTTGGAAATGGCGTATGACAGGGTAGACAAGAAGGCACTGTGGGAGGCTTTGCAGATGTATGGGATAGGAGGAAAACTTCTAGGAGCTGTCAAGAGTTTTTACGAGAGTAGTAGAGTGTGTGTCAGGATTAGAAATGGAGAGAGTGAGTGGTTTGAGGTAAAGGTGGGACTTCTTCAGGGATGTGTTATGTTGCCCTGGCAGTTCAACTTATACATGGATGGGGTGGTGGGAAAGGTAAATGCAAGGGTGATGGGTTATGGATTGGAGATATTTAAGGAAAATGGAGGAAAGTGGGAGGTGAGCCAGCTGTTGTTTGCGGACGACACTGCACTTGTGGCAGGATCAGATGAGGGATTGAGGAAGTTGGTGACAGAGTTTGGGAAAGTGTGTGAAAGAAGGGAGTTGAAGATAAATGTGGTGATGAGATGTAGAAGGGGTGAAAGTGGCAGCAGACTGGAAGTGAGCATTAAGGGAGAGCGACTAGAGGAAGTGGATAGTTTTAGATACTTGGGTGTGAATGTGGCAGGAAAGGGTGGAGTGAAGGTGGAGGTAGAATGTAGATTGAGAGAAGCAAGTAAATGCCTTGATAGATTTAAAAGTTTAATGAGGAATAGACATTTGGAAATGGAGGCTAAGAGGAGACTGTATGAAGGAGTGATTGTGCCAACAGCACTGTATGGGGCAGAAACATGGAACATAAGAGAGGAAGAGAGAAGGAGTTTGAATGTGTTTGAGATGAGGTATCTAAGAAGTATGATGGGTGTTACTAGGCTAGATAGAGTGAGAAATGAGGAGGTGAGGATGAGAACAGGGATGGTAAGGGAGTTGGTAGATAGGGTGGATGAAAGTGTATTGGGATGGTTTGGACACATGGAAAGAATGAGTGAAGAAATACTAGTAAAAGAGGTATGGAAGGCAAATGTGGAGGGAGTGAACATGAGGGGGCGACCTAGGATGAGATGGATGGATGGGGTGAAAGGGGCTTTGGGGAAGAGGGGAATGTCTGTTGAGGAAGGATGGGAGAGGACAGAAGACAGGGGTGAATGGAAAGTGGTTGTATATGGATGATGTGATGCATGAGGTGGAATGGGTAGGGGACTGGGGTGAAGTAGTATGTGTGAGAAAAATTTGACGCAGCCTGAAGGGATTTCTCCCCGTCTTCTCCTTTAATGCATGAGGGGAAGGAGAGGAGGGGGTCGCCGATTTAATGGAGCGGCCTTCCTGTGGATGTGCTGTGTCTTGCAATACTGCCAGTGGACAAGGTGCAGGGACGACCCATCATCTAGGAGGCACTAAGAGAAGAGGGAGGGTGGAGGGGAGTGGAGTGTATTTAGTGATGGAATTGGTGGGAATAGTTTTTATGCCTTTTTCTTTTTGGGTACCTTCCTTGTAAGGGGGAAAAAGCCTTGGTATATGTACCGGTATGTATATATGTACTTAGAGACAAAAACTCGAACTGGGAAGATGTGATTAGTGGCATCCCGCAGGGCTCTGTATTGGCTCCTTTGATGTTTGCCATATATATAAATGATATGGATGAGGAAGTGAAGTGTTACATGAACTTCTTTGCTGATGATGCCAAATTACTTAAGAGAGTAAGCACAGAAGAAGACTGTAGATCACTACAAGAAGACCTCGACAGAATATGAAGTGAACTTTAAAATTAAGAAATGTAGTATAATGGAATTTGGAAAAAACAAAACTAGAATATTGGGTCATTGTAAAATTGGTACCAAAGAAGTAAAAAAAGTCGACTCAGAAAGGGACCTGGGAGTGATTATCTCATGTGACTTGACACCTGAAAACATGTCGATAAACTAGTTGGAGAGACTTTTACTTATTAAGATCAATGAAAGTGGCCTTGGACTACATGGATGAAGAAATGGTAAAGAAAATAGTGGTTGCACTGATAAGACCTAAATTGAAGTATGCTGCAACACTATGGGCACCTAGTACAAAAAAAAAAAGAACATAGGGTAATTAGAAACAATTCAAAGAGCAGCAACAAAAATGGCACCTTGTATACGCCCCATAAAACAAGTAATACATCACTCAGTCATATAACCCACTCACCTCCACTCACTCCCACACTCACACTATGCCGGCAGACTATACGACGCCTAGACACTTCCTGGAAAATAAGCTGAGACAAGCATTTTCCCACAACATGCACACGCGACCACACACCAATAAACACATTATTACGTATACTGACGAACCACCCCTGGATATATATATTATAGTCTGGCTGTCAGACTAAATTATAAACTAATTATGTAAATTAAAATATAAGATGTGACGAAGTAAACCCAGCTCACATAAAGAATTCAGTTATGCGAACATAGCAACTCCCCAAGCAACTTCCGAGGTTTATAACGGCATGCACGGGCTGGGAGCGGCGTTCTGCCAGTGACGTTGCCTAGGAAATAGAATAGTGTAAGAGTGTACCAAGAGAAACAGTAGATTGAATAGGACAATAAACAAACAAAACTTAGAGGCGTTTGGCAGTGGACAACCTAAAACATTTTCTGTGTTATAAGTGACCAGGATGGAGTAACGTAACAGTTAGTTACACCCGTCCGGTTACATATTACTGGTGGCAGCACTCCCGCAACCTACTACTTCGAAGAGACTACGGTGTACCTACTACGGTGAACCTCAAACCCGTCCACTCAAACCCGTCTCAAGAACAAGAACTTGGTCTACACTCCCTATTCACGGGCAATCGTCACAGGCTGATCTCCCACTACTATAATCAACATTATAAAGGTAACATCAATCCTTATATTTAACACCAATATATTCCAGTGATAATAATCATACATTACCAACTCCAAACCACACCTGATACTCGCATTTTTTTTTTCTATGCGAACATCAATTCACCGAGCCCTCTGGACTTCCTTCGCTTGAGCACTGACCTCACCCGCCCCAGAGGACTCACACCGGCTGCGCACTGACTCGCGTAACAGCCACCTCATCCGCTCAACCACCACCACTCATCCGAGTGTCACGTTCCACCGAGAACCACAACAAAAAAAAAAAAAAAAACTTGCTTCAAAGCACGGTATTAAGGTAATCCTTACGCCCTTAGATACCTACGCACGTACACCTTAGCTATACAACGAGTATGTAATCTCGCACTATATTAGCATATTGTCATTTAGAAGTTTTTTTTTCTCTCCAAAAAAATTATCATTAAGTAATACCCTTTAATCTGCATATGCATTCTTCTAATTATGTAATTCTTGTTTAAACAAATAGTTCTTATATGTTTAAAATTCAATATTTACATAGAACTTATACATTTTTATCAATGTAACCTACCTTACTGCTGTAATTTTTTTATGAACAACCATAACTAATTCTATTATAAGAATAATATCACAAAAATTAACTCCTTATTATATAATATTAATTCCACATTCTTCTAGTTAAGTAATTCTTGTTTAAACAAATAGCTCTTATATGTTTAAAAATTCAATATTTACATAGAACTTATACATTTTTATCAATGTAACCTACTTTACTGCTGTAAATTTTTTATGAACAACCATAATTAATCCTATTATAAGAATAATATCACAAAATTAACTCCTTATTATATAATATTAATTCCATTTTTTTTTATATATATACATACACATATATTTTTATGATTTTGTAATCCCATTACTATATCCCCCTTCCCATATCTAAGCATAACATAATACCCTTAGTTATTATATACCTATTATTCATATTTTAACAACTCCCTTTTTTTTTTCTCTTAGAGTACAATCAAAACTAACTATTAACTAATACATGACTTAACAACATGGCCTTTGCCACCAGATCCAAAATTAAACAAAGTTTACATAGCGTCTTCTCAAAGTCTAGAGAAGACAAACAACATGATATATCCAGTGACAAAGAGGAAATACACACAGAAGACTTAATTGGCAATGACAAACCAGACCATTTTTACCTATATCCACAGGTTGACAATACCTCTAAACAGTTAACCAATGACCAATTAAATAATCCTGACAAAACTAATCCCAATGCAGATACTCAAATAGACCCTGTTTATGAGAACGATGTCTTACCTTTTTTCAACCAGCCTTCTCAAGTAGACATCTCCAAACCATCTGAACCACAACAACCCACCCAACCAACTCCTCATATTGCTCCTCCAAATATGCAAACAAAACCTCCTATAAACCATAATCCATCCAACCCCCATATCCAAACACATAATAACCCCCCTCCCATTCAGCAGCAGTACCAAAACTTCCCCTTTCCTTCCCCCCATACCCCATCTGGTCAAACCCACTCTACACCATACCACCAACCACAACCTAACCTTCCTCCAAACCCACAATATTACCCTTACCCACTAACTCAACCAACAATAATTAACAACTATCAAACCATAACCCCCCTCACAGAAATCCCAACCTTTTCCCAGGATAGTGGAATATCCATTACAGATTTCTTAACAGCATGTGATCTATTTTTCTCTAAGAACATAACATATTCAGATACAGATAAAATAAATTTGTGCCGTCAGAAAATAAACCCATCTGACATTTGCCGTTCAAAGGCAAGGATGCTAGACACCCTAGTTGCATCTGGAATCACTTATCAGGAATATAAACACCACCTTCTTAAGGTTTTTCATAACAAACAACCTAACAACATTTCCTTCCTCATCACCTTCCTCAATAACACTAGAGTCCAACCACATTCCATTACTAACATAATGGATTTTATTGCAAACGGAATGAAAGAGGTCAGAGAAGACCTAGAAAATAACTCTCCTTGGACTCACACTGATCAATTTGGTCAAAATGTAATGCCAACAAAACACTTACTAACATTCCTTGAAATAGCTTCCTATCTCTCCCAACTCCCTCCAAAGTGTTTAAAGGAAGCCTCCAAAAAGGAACTAGACACTAGAAATCCTCTAGCTTATACCTATATTTTAGATATCATGAATGCTTGCAATATATCCTTAGATACCCCCAACCATCTCCCCAGACTAAATAGCCTTCACTCACAGCAACCCCCTCCCACCAATCAAGAACAACCTTCTAAGTGGTGCTCCTACCATTCATCAAACAGTCACAACACAAAAGACTGCATACAGCAACAACAATACCCGCAGGTACAACACCACCCTATCCCTTGCTCAGTTCATGGAACCTTCTCCCACACCGATGCCCAGTGTTGGACACAACAAAAGCAACACACACAGGTACAACCCCACCCTATCCCTTGCTCAGTTCATGGAACCTTTTCCCACACAGATGCCCAGTGTTGGACACAACAAAAACAACAAGTTCAACCCCCCTTTAAACACCCACTCCTCCCTACACCAACACATCCAATCAAATACTGCAACCTACACCAAACATCATCTCACTCCAACGAAGAGTGTTACCTACAGAAAACACAACAACAACCGCATCAGAGAACTAACAACCCATTCACCACCCATCGACAAATACCCCCCTCCAACACGACAACCAGTACTCAACAACGATTGGGGGAACGTGTACCAGCCTCACACACCAAACCACCATAGGAATATCTCATACACAACACAAATACCTCACCCTAGAAGTAAGCCTAGACCAACTTAAAGTTGCCATGATGGTTGATACAGGAACAAACCTGAACATCATCCCAAGAGCTCTGTATGAAGCATTAAATGACCCACCCCAAATTCAATTTTCCAATATGGAAGGACTCTTAATAGAAGGGAGCACAATTCCTCTACACGACACCATAGACTTAAATATTGAAGTCAACAATCACAAAGTAGGTTTCACAACTTTCCACATAGCTGATGAATGGAGCCTTGATCAACAAGGTATAATAGGACTACATTCACTAAAGATTTGGAAAACTAAGATAGACTTTGAGACTAACAAAATCTCCTTCCGAGATGTAAATAATGAATCAACAGTCCCTGAGACACCCGACTCAGACACACAACATCTCTCATGTCTACCTTCCTTTAATACTCCCAATCCCACTAACAGCTATTCCTTCCGACCACCCCCTTATGTCACCTCAAAGGCACTGATGTCTAACACAGTCATCATACCCCCTAGACATTCAATAACAGTCCCACTATACATACCCGGTGCAATAGACCATCAGGACGTCATAATCGACTCAGACACGTCCAGGATTAACAACATAACCATTGAGTCCTCCTGGGACACAATATCAGAAAATAAACATACACTAGCTATGTTAATAAACACCTCAGAACAACACCGTAAAATCAGGAAGAATACAAACATCTGCGCAGTCCATCTCCATAACTCCCCTATCCAGGAACCACTTCCGCAACACATCAACCAAGTAAGACCAACTCAACCCCTCCCCCCTATTCCCCCAGACCAAATCACGACATCAGCTGATGGAGAAAGTCATAACGAGCTATTAGCTCTCCTACAGAGGAATAGATCAGCTGTCGCCTTAGAAGGCGAATCACTAGGCAAATGTGATATAATCAAACATCACATCCAAATTCCCCCAAACACCCCCCCTTCATACACCCCCGCTTACCGCATACCCCACAGTAGGAAATCCCAAGTCAATGACAGTGTACATGAGATGATACACCAAGGCGTAATTTCCCATTCAGACTCCCCATGGAACAGTCCCCTCTTTTTGGTCCCTAAGAAAGACGGAACCTTACGCCCTGTTGTTGATTTCAGAAAAATAAACAACCTAACTCAATCTGACCCACACCCCCTCCCCGCCATGCAAGAATTACTACAATGCATTGGCAACGGGAACTCTGTTTTTTCCACAATAGACCTCAAGTCAGCCTTCTGGCAGGTCGAACTAACAGAGGAATCAAAACCCGTAACTGCATTTTCCACGGACAAAGGACATTTTCGCTTTGAACGTATGCCCTTTGGCCTTAAGAATGCCCCCTCAACCCAACAAAGGTTGATGACCCGCATTTTCAGTGACATGATAGGAATCTCATTATTCGTCTATTTAGACGACCTCATTATATATAGCCCCACAGAAAGAGACCACCTTAACACTTTAGAGATTGTCATCAAACGTCTCAAACATACCGGATTAAAGATTCAATTAAAGAAATGTAGATTCCTCATGAAGGAACTCACCTTCCTAGGCCATAAAGTGGATGCAAAAGGGATTCACACAACCACAGATAAAATAGATACAATAAACAATTTCCCAACCCCCAGAAACGCTAATGAAACAAGAAGTTTCATTGGGTTAGCCTCCTATTACAGACACTTCATACGAAACTTTGCTGATATTGCTTCCCCTCTGACCAAATTCACAAGGAAAGGCGAGCCATTTCAATGGTCAGAAGCAGAACAGCAAAGTTTCGACACTCTCAAACACGCACTCACCACAGCCCCTGTACTAGTTTTCCCTGATATGAAGAAAGAATTCTTTCTTTACACAGACGCCTCCTCTAAAGGAATAGGCGCAGTCCTACAACAGAAAGATGACAATGGCAAAGAACACGCCATAGCCTACGCAAGTAGAGTCCTCAACAAAACTGAAAATAACTACTCAACAACACATAAAGAAGGTCTCGCAATCATATGGGCACTAAAACACTTTAAATACCTCATTTTAGGCTACAAGATTACCATACTAACAGACCACCAACCACTAGTCTATCTTTTTAACTCCAAAGACTTACATGGGAGAATTGCTAGATGGAAAACAACTCTCCTTGATTACGATCCCATGATCGTATACTTAGCTGGCAAAGCTAACGTAGTGGCAGACTGCTTGAGCAGACAAACTCACATCACCCCCATCACCCAAACCACATGCATACCCATGCGAGAACTTAGGGACGAAACAGACAGTGACCCAATATGGTCTCCAATAAAACAGCATCTCATCTCACAAACCCCCTTACACTCCCGACCACCTGTCCCTATTGAGGAACTCAATCTGGTCGACGGAGCCATAAGGAGAACCATTAATACAAGAGAGGTTACTGTTATTCCCAGAGCCCTAGTCCCCAAGGTCCTTCACATATTGCACGACAGTGCAATGGGAGGCCACTCGGGCAGAGACAAGACACTAAACACTGCTAGACACACATATTACTGGCTTAACATGAAAAGAGATATAACCACACACATAGATTCTTGTGTAACTTGTAACCAATTCAGAGGCCCTGACCCGAAACAAATCCACATTAAAGACATCCCACTCCCAGCTGAGCCATGGGAAACACTTGGCATTGACCTACTGAAAATGCCAACGAGCCATCAAGGTTCCAATTATGTACTCACAGCAATAGATTATTTCACTAAATACACAATCTTAATACCACTCCAAAACAAAACAGCAGAGACTGTAGCCAAAGCCCTGGTCAACAATATATTTTGTAAATACAACATACCACACACAATGTTATCTGACAATGGCTCAGAATTCAAAAATGAAGTGATGCGCGAAATAGCACACCTTTACAACATTGACCAAACATTTGCCACTGCATACCACCCCCAGGGAAACGGTCTGACTGAGCGAACAAATCGCAAGGTCCTAGAAATTCTCAGACCATTGGTCAATGACCTCATGGACACTTGGGAAGACTGGCTACCACAGGTACAAGCCAGTATCAATAGCACAATAAATTCCGCAACAAAGATGTCCCCACATGAAATCATTTTCGGCCAACCAATGCGCCTACCCTACCAAATATTCAACCAACCCCCCCCACCCTTATACAACATAGATAACCTCTCACACTGCATCAAAAGAGGTATGCAAACAATTTATAAAAAAGTTAGAGCAAACCTGAAAGAAGCCCAGGAAAAGACAAAGACTAACCAACACAAACGGTCAATTCCACTTGACATAGCACCCGACGACACAGTCATGATAAAGGACTCAGGTCGAACAAACAAACTCAAACCCAAATTCCTAGGCCCCTTCATAGTCACAAGTTCACTCCCTAACAATGTCTTCCTACTAACAGATCCTTCTGATCAATCCACCTTCACCATACATGGAGAGAAGTTGAGAAAGGTCAAACTGAACCTCGACCCAATCTCACCTCCCATCCACAACCCACCTATCACAGACACACACCAATCACCAATACGCAAGTCTCATCCCATGACTCTGCGTCGACGCAACTAAACATGCACTCTAGCTCTCGCCCATGAAGATGCAGGACGCCATGTATCTATCAGTGGAGGTTAAAATAGCCCATTTCCAATAAGAACTCTTTTCCACATATCTATAAAACTTCTCTACTCCCTTCCGACCAATATAATCTTAGCGAGGGTCAGACAAACATATCCTTAGTCACTCAGACACGACCCCTCTTTCCACAGATGAGATCTCTACAACTCATCCCACTCATCGTCCACCTCGCCCTCTCCGTCCCAAGGCTTTTGCCTGGCGCCATAGTCCACAAACACGGCACCACAGCCTGCGTTGAAGACTCCATCATGGTGAAACTCCGCATCTCACCCACATCCTTGCTAGAACCAATTTCTAAACTACAAAATGACATACAAGAAATACAGAACAACATAAACAGGCAAATACCAAATAACACACACCAAAATTATGAGACCTCACAGATACTCTACCACAACGTCAACTCATTACAAAGTAAACTCAACAAGATAAAATACACAATATACCACCTTCCAGACCCAGACAACGACACTATCAACACCAGAAGAACCAAAAGAGGCCTATTCGATTTCGTTGGCATTATCTCTAAATCCCTATTTGGAACTGCTACTGATCAAGATATCCACACAGTGGATACACACATAGGAAAAATAACAAGAGTACTCCAACAACAAGGGAAACTCATTGACTTAAATTCACAGAACATAGATCTCCTCGCTGATTCTGTAAATTCAGTCATAGACAAATACAACTACCTTGCACAATTCACAAACACCCAGTTGTCTCAAATCACAAATTCCCAAACAGCCCTTTTCTTCCTTTATCACCTAAATAACCTAGACAAAGAACTAGATAGCCTCAAAGACCATACCAATCTCATACAGAAAGACATCTGGAACGCCCATGCAGGTGTAGTCGACTCCCAAATGATCACCCCAACCCAGCTTACCCAGACACTACGACGAGCCCACAGTACACTACAACTTACCCCTTTCTTTTCCAAACACGAAATACAACATTACTACCCCATCCTAGCATCAACTATCTTCCAACAATTTATTTTAATCAACATACCGATGGACCCTGTCAAGAGATTCTCCCTTTGGGAAATCTATCCTTTCCCATACCCTTACCAAAACCGAACAATGACCCTCAACCTACCAACCTCTACCATCTTAAAATCAACCGACGGTCAGTGGCTAACACTGACATCACCGGACACCATAACAGCTTGCAAGACAGCACGACCCAACTTCCACATCTGTCCAGCCTATCCTTTCCATTTCCAACTAACTAAATCCCAACCCTGCCTCTCAGAACTTACAACCAACCGAATACATCTTACCGAAACTTGTGATTTCCGTTTCTCAGACAACACCAAAATTCACCATACACATGTAGGACATAAACACTTCCTATACCTCCCTCATCCAACCTTAGTATCTGTCATGTGCCCCCGTAAACCACCCACCCACCATAAGGTCAACGGCTCCATCACACTGCCTGACATTTGCCAAATCTACACAATGAACTCAATGCTACTACCCAATAACCTCCACGACCAAGGTACCCTCAATTTGACCCACGACCTAGGTCCCATAACCCAATTAATACTCCCTCCCCTACCCAAGAGTCCCAATACCATCCTTCCAAGCAAGATAGACATAATACACCAACTAAATAAATCAATCACTCTAGACATGGATTCATTCGACTTACATCATAGGATTCTTCCATATACCTCCACAGCCCTTTCCCTCTTAATCATTCTCTTTATACTAATAATAATAATCATATTCTGTTGCATGAAGTAACACCTTCCAAAACCTTTCCATCTCCATACCCAAATTGTTGTAAACCTAGATTAAGTTTATTCTTGTGTCTCACCCAATAGCTTGATAAAACAAGTGCAAGGTGACACACCACACTGACCATAGAACAGTGTTTAGAAAAACAACACTCCCAACAGTGATAGTGTTAAACCATAAAAACAATAACATTTAAAAAGTGAATTAAACAGTGTATGTGAACCCAATATAAAGTGTAATCTGGTGAGACACAACGTTACACTTCTGAGACACAACATCACTACCCCTATTTTCAGTGCATGATCCCTCTTGGGATCTCAGAATCTCTTCAACAACACCCCCCCATCTGCACATTTATAACCCCACAGGATTTTGTGTCTCTGAAACTTTTTCTCGATGTATTACCTATGTATATATACTTTTGTAAACCATGTACCCTAGGTGCCGGGAGCCACCTAACCCCAGGGGGAGAGCGATATGTATACGCCCCATAAAACAAGTAATACATCACTCAGTCATATAACCCACTCACCTCCACTCACTCCCACACTCACACTATGCCGGCAGACTATACGACGCCTAGACACTTCCTGGAAAATAAGCTGAGACAAGCATTTTCCCACAACATGCACACGCGACCACACACCAATAAACACATTATTACGTATACTGACGAACCACCCCTGGATATATATATTATAGTCTGGCTGTCAGACTAAATTATAAACTAATTATGTAAATTAAAATATAAGATGTGACGAAGTAAACCCAGCTCACATAAAGAATTCAGTTATGCGAACATAGCAACTCCCCAAGCAACTTCCGAGGTTTATAACGGCATGCACGGGCTGGGAGCGGCGTTCTGCCAGTGACGTTGCCTAGGAAATAGAATAGTGTAAGAGTGTACCAAGAGAAACAGTAGATTGAATAGGACAATAAACAAACAAAACTTAGAGGCGTTTGGCAGTGGACAACCTAAAACATTTTCTGTGTTATAAGTGACCAGGATGGAGTAACGTAACAGTTAGTTACACCCGTCCGGTTACACACCTACACTCAAATTTGACATACAAACATAGATTGGATAAATTACATCTATCAACACTGGAACAGAGAAGAGAGAGAGGTGAGTTACTGACCATTTACAGAATTCTGAAAGGGATGGAAGTTCTTGATAGAAACAACTTATTAAAATGGGACAGAAGAGAAACAAGAGGACATGAGAAAAAGCTAAAGAAGGACAGTTACAGAAGAGATTTGAAAAAGAATAGCTTCCCACACAGAATGATTGATGTGTGAAACAAAGTAAATGGGGAAATAGTGAGTGCCAAAACTATACAAGATTTTAAGAACAAACTGGATGTGGAGAGATACAAAAACGGGTCACTATGAGCATAGCTCTCTTCCTGTAAAATACAACTAGGTAAAACTAGGTAAAATACACACACACATGACATAGATGAAGGAGTGGAGTGTTATATGAATTTCTTTGCAGATGACGCAAAAAATACTAAAGAAAGTAAGAACAGAGGAGGATTGTCAATCATTACAGTTAGACCTGGACAAAATCTGGAAATGGACTCAAAAATGGGAAGTGAACTTCAATATCAAGAAGTGTAGTATAATGGAGTTTGGAATAGTAGAAATAGAATATAAAAAAATTATAAGATTGGTGAAGAAGTAAAAAAAGTGAACTCAGAAAGAGACCTTGGAGTAATAATCAGCAAAGATATGACACCGGACAAATATATCAATAAAATAGTCAGAGAAACCTTCAACCCAATAAGGTCAATGAAAGTGGCATTTGACTACTTGGATGAGGAAATGATTAAAAAAATATTAGTTACACTAATAAGACCAAAACTGGAGTATGGAGCAATACTATGGACACCCATAACTAAAAAGAATAGAAAGAAATTAGAATACAAAAAGCAATGACAAAGTTGGCACCAACACTCTAAATTAACATACAAAGATTGTCCAAATTGGAATTACTAACTCTGGAACAAAGAAGAGAAAGAGGAGATATGCTGACTATATAATCATGAAAAGAATGGAAATCCTAGATAAGAATGATTTACTAAAATGGAACAATAGAAAAAGAAGATGACATGAAAAGAAACTCAAAAAGGATAACTATAGAATAGATCTGAAAAAAAAACCAGCTTCCCACATAGAGTACTGGATACCTGGAATAATTTAGATAAAGAAACTGTGTGCAAACACTATTCAAGATTTTAAGAAAAAACTTGATGCTGAAAGATACAAAGGGTCACCACAAGCATAGCTCCCTTCCCATATGATACAACTAGGTAAATAGATACACACACACACAAGGAAACAAGGAAGAACCAACTAACTATAGACCGGTCTCACTAACAAGCACTATAGCCAAAATTTGTAAGCAAATGATCAAGAATAGATGGGTAAAACACCTGGAAGAAAATAATATAATAAACCCAAGACAATTTGGGTTCAGACAGGGAAGATCATGTACCAGAAACATTATATGTTTTTACTCAAGACTAATAGATATAGTGCAAGAAAGGGATGGATAGACTGATTATGCTTTCATGGACTTACAAAAAGCTTTCGACAAGGTACCACTTAAAAGAATTTTTTTTTTTAAATTGGACCATATAGGATGGAGGACTTCCTGAATGGTAGAAAGATGAGAGTAGTATTCAGAGAAAAATATTCAGGTTGGAAGGAGGTGATTAGTGGAGCTCTGCAAGGATCTGTATTGGCTCCAATAATGTTCGCTATTTATGTGAATGAAATGGATGACGTTGTGGAATGTTACATAAGCTTCTTTACAGATGACACTAAATTGTTAAGGAAAGTAAAAACTGCAATGGATTGTGAATCACTACAGGAAGACCTGAATAAGGTTTGAAAGTGGAGTCAGAAATGGGAAGTGGACTTCAATATTAAGAAGTGTAGCATAATGGAGTTTGGAAAAAGTAAAAATAGAATATCAGGACAATATAAAATTGGAACTAAGGAGGTAAAGAAAGTGGGATCTGAAAAAGATCTGGGAGTAATTATCTCAAACAGCTTGTCCTCTGATAAACAAATAAAAAAATTATTGGAGAATCCTATAACTTGCTAAGATCAATAAAAGTGGCATATACATATTTGGACAAAGAAGTGGTTAAAAAATATTAGTCACACTGATGAGGCCTAGACTAGAATATGCGGTAATATTGTGGTCACCCAGTACGAAAAAGCATACATACGTACTTACACCAAAGGCTTTTTCCCCCTTATATAGGGGGTAGCCAAAAAGAAAAAGGCATAGAAATCGCTCCCACCCATTTCATTTCCCATATATTCCACTCCCCTCCACCCTCCTCCCTCCCTCCTATCTTGGCACCTCCTGGATGACAGGTCATCCCTGCATCCTGTCCACGGTCCTGGGTCAGAAGCAGTGTCGCAAGACACAGCACATCCACAGCAAGGCCGCTTCATAAATTCGGCGACCCCCCCTTTCCGTCCTCTCATGTAGAAAAGGAGAAGACGGGGAGAAATCTCTTCGGGCTACGTCAATTTTTTTTCTCATACATACTTCCTCACCCCCCACCAACCACCCACTCCCCCTCATGCATCACAGCCTCATCTATACACAACCCTTCTCCATTCACCCCTATCTTCTGTCCTCTCCCGTCCTTCCTCTACAGACATTGCTCTCCTTTGTAAAGCCCCTTTCACCCCATCTATCCATCTCATCCTAGGACGCCCCCTCATATTCACTCCTTCCACCTCCGCCTTCCACACTTCTTTTACTAATCTTTCTTCACTCATTCTTTCCATGTGTCCAAACAATCCTAATACACTTTCATCAACCCTATCTCCCAGTTCCCTTTCCACCCCTGTTCTCCTCACCTCATTTCTCACTCTATCTAGCCTAGTAACCCCTATCATACTTCTCAGACATTTCATCTCAAATACATTCATACTCCTTCTCTCTTCCTCTCTCATGTTCCATGTTTCTGCCCCATACATTGCTGTTGGCACACTCACTCCTTCATATAACCTCCTCTTAGCATCCATTCCCAGATGTCTGTTTCTCATTACACTTTTTAATCCACCATGGCATTTACTTGCTTCTCTCAATCTACATTCTACCTCCACCTCCCACTCCTCCCTTTCCTGTGACATTCGCACCCAAGTATCTGAAACTATCCACTTCCTCTAGTTTCTCACCCTTAATGCTCACATCCAGCCTACTGTCACTCCCCTTGTACATCTCATCACCTTACTTTTACCCACATTTATCTTCAGCTTCCTTCTTTCACACACCTCAAACTCTGTCACTAACTTCCTCAATCCCTCCTCTGATCCTGCTACAAGTGCAGTGTTGTCAGCAAACAACAGCTGGCTCACCTCCCACTTTTCTCCATTTTCTTTAATCATCTCCAACCTCTGACCCACTACCCTTGCATTCACCTCTCGCATCACCCCATCCATGTAAAGATTGAACAGCCAGGGCGACATAACACATCCCTGATGAAGTCCCACCTTTGCCTCAAACCATTCACTCTCTCCATTTGTAATCCTGACACAAGCTCTACTACTCTCATAAAAACTCTTGACAGCTCTAAACAGCTTTCCTCCTATCCCATATATCATTAGTACCTCCCACAGTGCCTTCCTGTCTACCCTGTCTTAAGCCTTTTCCAGATCCATTAAAGCCCAAAAAACATCCTTACATTTTCCTATAGCTTTCTCACATATCTCTCTTGCCACAAAAATCTGATCTACATATCCCCTACCTGTCCTAAAACCACACTGTTCCTCACCAATTACTCCCTCTGTTCCTCTCCTAATCCTCTCAATCAAGACCCTCCCATAAGCCTTCCCAACTACACTCAACAAGCTAATCCCTCTGTAACTACTACAATCACACTTGCCCCCCTTTCCTTTTTAAAGTGGAACTATACAGGCACTCCTCCAGTCCTCCAGCACTCTACCCTCTCGTAAACAAACATTAGATAACCTCACCAGCCAGTCCACCATCACTGTACCTCCTTTCTTCAGACACTCTGCATGGCATCCATCCAACCCAGGTACCTTACCTGCTCTCATCATCTTAACAGCTGCTTTCACTTCATCCTTCCCTATTTCTCCTCTATTTTCCTCACTCGTCACTCATTTTCTTAGCACTTCCCACTGCAACTGCCTTTCCCTCCCTATCCTCCTTCACATTTAGCAACTCCCTAAAATACTCTGCCCACCTTCCTCTCACTGCCTTCTCTTCCATTATCATCTCTCCATTTGCACCTTTTACCGTTTCTTCTCTACTTGATTCGCCTCCTTTTCTCTTTTAACTTCCTTCCAAAACATATTTTTATTACTTTCAAAATTTTGTCATACTCTTTCCTCATTTCACATCTGCTCTCCCCTTTGCTTCCTTTATCTTATGCATAACTTCCTTTCTCTTTACTTTGTACCTCTCATATGTTTCCCTCGTCCTAATTTGTAGCCAATCTATGAATGCCTGCTTCTTCTCTTCTACACCCTTCTTTGCTTCCTCATCCCACCACTCACTACCCTTCTTTCTATTTCCTCCCACCCTCCTTGTTCCACACACCATCTTTGCACACCTTATGACTCCCTCCTTGAACCATTCCCATTCCTCCTCCACTCCTAGTTCTACTCTATCCTTTGCTCTCTCCCACTCCTCTCTTAACTTCTTCTTATACTCATTCTCTTTTTTTTCCTCATTTAAGTAATTCACTCTAAGTACCTCCCTATCTTCTGCCCTTTTCCTTTTTCTCTATCTATTCTCCACTCTCAATTTACCTTCCAGGAAATTATCTAATATTCCCCCACTCTCTCCCCTTAGAACATGTACATCCTTAACTCTTCCTACCATACTCCTGAACACCACTATATAGTCCATTAACGCTCTATTTGCCACCCATCCATCCACCACCCTCTCCCATGCGTATTTATGCTTGACTTTCTTCTTAAACACTGTATTTGCTATCATCAACTCTCTTTCAAGACACATCTCCACCATCAGTTTTCCACTACGATTTTTGCCTCGAACTGCATACTTCCCAATCTCTCTGTCAATTGGTTCCTTTCCTACCCTAGCATTTAGGTCTCCCAATACAACTACATTGACATTTCTCCCTAATCACTTTATGCACTCATTTATAGCTACACAAAATGCCTCTCCTCTATGTTCTTCTCACAACCAGGCCCATACGCACTTACAAAAACCCATATCTCCCTTCCCAGCTTCACCTTCATCCACATCAACCTTGATGAAACCTCCTCCCACTCCAATACCCGCTTACTTATCTCTTCACTTACTGGTATAGCCACCCCTTCTCTCCCTCGTCCCCTCTTCACTCCTGAGTACCTTCCAGCTACACTCCCAAACTCACAGTTCCCCTTTCATTTTAGTTTCACTCAAAGCCAGCACATCCACCTTTCTTCTCACAAACATATTACCTATCTCTTCCCTTTTACTATCATCTGTACCACATCCACACACATTAACCTCTTCAGTACGGGCCTTAAATCTCGTGGGCAGCAGCCGCTGCCAGCCATATGACGTGTCATAATAATACTCGCATCATAAAATATAGTCACTGCTTATATCAATCGTTCTCTCTTTCACCCGTGAATTTTTATAACCATAGAAAATGTAATTAAAGGCAGTTTAGAGAGTATGCCATTATGCAGGGGCAACTACATTAGATATAATCAAGACGCCAATATGGCAGCCTCGCGTATCCACTTGCTCCTCATGATGCCTACATATGCGGCACCGTATGGAAGGGGTTAAAAGACCCAAACCTTAGGGCACTGGTTGGAAAACTCCCAGACCCTCTTATGCCTTTTCTTTCTTTTTTAGGAATGTTCCCTTTTAGGGCTACAGGTAGTAGGACTCCTAATCCCATCCCCCATCCCTTTTTTGTCGCCTTTTACAACTCAAGTATTCTTTTCCCCCACCACAGGGTAGGTAGGTAGCTGAAAAAAGGAAATGAATATTCAGAGAAATGGTACAGGACAGTAACAAGGGGTTAGGGGACAGCATAATGGAGGGACAGTCGTATATAAAAGTGTCATCATTTCTCTATGTACAGAGTTTTCCTTTATCACAGACAAAATGATGTGTGGCTCTGGTCCGTAGGGGTGCCCCATATAGACCCTAAAGTATCAACTGCATGATACTTTGCCACAATAACATGCAGCCAATACCCCAGACGGGTAGTACCAAAAAGAATATAAAGAAAACCAAAAGAACCCAGAGAGCAGCCACAAAAATAGCTCCTGCACTTTCAAACTTGTCATATGAGGAGAGACTGGCTAAATTGGAGTTATCGACTCTGGAGCAAAGAAGAGAGAGAGGTGTACTGACCATCTATAGAATCATGAAGGACACAGAAATACTTGATGGAGAGAACTCGTTAAATTGGTACAGGAGAAACACAAGAGGACATGGGAAGAAACTCAAAAAACATAGTTATGGAAGAGATCTGAAAAAGAACAGTTTTCCAAATAGAGTGGTGGACACTTGGAACAAACTGGACAAAAAAATAGTGTGTGGAAAAACCATTCATGAATTTAAGAGTAAACTAGACACTGCGAGATACAAAGGCAGGACACCACGACCGTAGCTCCCCTTCCTGTAAAATACAACTAGGTAAATACACACACACACACCTTTCAAGAGTGTGTGCACTGTTGATATAAATTGATTATGCCTGGATTAGTGTAGCAATAATATCTAAGTTTAATAAAGGAAAGAAAAAGGAAAGCAACATTTTCAATTGGTTCCCCTCTCCCCTGCTGGTTGTGTCCATAAGGTGGAAGATGGGGAATAACATGATATTGGGAAGTATTTTCTTTCAGTATCTATAAAGGAGATGTTGGATGTGGTACCTGATTGAGTTTTCCAACTTCATTGGAAAGGAGAGAAATATACTAACATCAGCATTAGAAAGGAAGACATAGTCATATAGGTAGACTTAAAGCTACAAAACCCCCTACTACTTCACATGAAAAATTCCAAGTGTTAAACAAATGTAGATTTGAAATATGTGAGCACTTAACGGAAGTATTTGGTAAGTTGGTCGACACTGGATTTATTTCTATATTTTCTGGGGGAGGGGGGCAGGCAAACATTATTCTCGTATTTAAAAATGGTGATAAATCATCTTTCTACAACTACAGACCAATCAATTCTATATTGGTTACTCCGATTTACAGAGAAGTTGAGGCAGGGAGTAAAATAGTTGTTCTAGTCTAATTTTGATGTATTGCTTTCAAATGTGAAACCATTTTTTACTCATTACCTCTAGTTTTTTAAATATGCATGTGTATGTGTTTGTAAATGAGTAATGCATTCAAGGCTACTAGATTAATCCTTAAAAAAAAAAAAAAAAAAAAAAAAAAAATACCCCAGCATCCTCATTGCCCACTTGGTCCATCTGAAGGAGCCATACAATAATATGGAGTGCCTTTGGAAGCTGTCAAGAACAGCCAGTACTAGTGGGGTCTGCAGGGATCTCAAGGTCATTGGGCTCCTTAAGGGTATGCAAGTGGGTTTCACAAAGTACTGTTGCTTTTTCTGTATTTGGAATGTTAGGCTGTGTCTAAGAACTACAAGCTGAAAGACTGAGGGTCTATGAGCACTTTCGTGGCTAGTGAACAGTGTCCAAGAGAATCCTCTGGCCTAATCAAGAATTTCGTGAAGGTCATGGACAGAAATGATGCTACCTTCCAACACTTGTGCACTCTATTCCAAGGTCTGAGTTTTGCTAACAAGCTCTAGGAGGGCATCTTCTTCGTTACACCTCAGATCCAAGAGGTTCTGAAGAATAAGGACTCTAAGGAGCTTCTTACCAGTGGCAGATCCAGGATCAAAATTTGGGGGGCTGGGGTTGGGGCTAACCTGTAATATAGATGATTCTTTTAAACAGATGCACGAGTATAATAATTTTGAATATATATTGAAGTACGTGTTCACACTTGATTGAATGTCTTTCAATATACTGGGCAAAAGTAATACTTAATCTTACATTTTTAAAGATTTATCTTCAATAATGTGTTGTATATCCTTCCAATTATTCTCACTGAAGGTTTTTATTAAATCCTTGAAAGAAAAATATCTGACAAGGTTTCTTGACCTCTGCAATGAGGTAATGAAAGAACAAATTTGGAGGGGGTTTTAGCCCTGCCCCCCTGGATCCGCTACTGTTTCTTACCTTAAAGGAACTGAGAGCATGGGAAGCATTTGAGTTAATCTGCCGTGGCCTCCTTGGTAATACACGGGTACTAGATTACCAAGAGTGTATCTAGAAGTTGTTACAGCTTTTTGAGAATATGTGGTGCTGAATGTCACTAGAAATTCTCTTCTCCACTCCCACATTAACTTCTTCCCTCCGAACCTTGGAGCAGTGAGTAATGAGCATGGGGAAAGGTTCCACCAAAATATTACTGGGATGGGATGTTACTGTATTCTTATTTTCCTTGACTATTACAAGTAGACTTGATTAAAAAAAAGAGAAGCCTTACACATGTGACCTTTGCATCTTTCAGAGGGAAGGAAGAGTATTCTGGAAAAGACACATGGCGACCCACACAGGAGAGCAACCTTTTCAGTGCGATGCAGCTTTTAAAAGAAAGGCTGGTCTTGAACGTCACATGATGACCCACACAGAAGAGAAGCCTTACAAATGTGACCTTTGTGGTGCAGCTTACCTACAAAAGGGTAATCTTGACTATCACTTGATGACCCACACAGGAGAGAGGCCTCACAAATGTGATCTTTGCAATGCAGCTTTCAGAACAAAGGGTATTCTAAAAGATCACATGGTGACCCACACAGGAAAGAAGCCTTTCCCGTGTGACCTTTGCGATGCAGCTTTCCCACGCAAATGTAAACTTAAATATCACATGAGGACCCACACAGGAGAGAGGCCTTTCAAATGTGACATTTGCAATGCAGCTTTCACAGTGAAAGGTAACCTTCACCATCACATGAGGACCCACACAGGAGAGAAGCCTTACAATTGTGATCTTTGCCACACAGGTTTCAGAGGGAAAAGTAGTCTTAAAAGTCACATGGCGACCCACACAGATGACAAACCTTTCCAGTGTGACCTGTGTGATGCAGCATTTACGCAAAAGACTGGTCTTAAATATCACATGATGACCCACTCAGGAGAGAAGCCTTTCAAGTGTGACCTTTGTGATGCAGCTTTCAGAGGAAAGAATCATCTCAAAAGTCACATGGCGACCCACACAGATGAGAAACCTTTCCAGTGTGACCGTTGCATTGCAGCTTTCAGAGAGAAGCATCATCTCAAAAGGCACATAACAATCCATACGTGAAACCTTCCAATGTGACCTTTGTGATGCAGCTTTCATAAGGAAGTGTGACAAATGACACAAGAAGACCCACACAGGAGAGAAGCCTTTCAAGTGTTGTGACATTTACGGCTCAGCTTTCATAAGGAAACGTCGTATCAAATGTCACATTAGGACTATTAGGCTGGTTGAAGCAAACTCTGATGGAGAGGATTTGTTTATTTAGGAATGAATGTTGGGCGCCAATAATAATAGCTTGCTTTAACCCCTTCCATACGGTGCCGCACACGTAGGCGTCATGAGGAGCAAGTGGATTCGCGACGCTGCCATATCGGCGTCTTGATTATATTTATTGTAGTCGCCCCTGTGTTTTTACATTCTCCCAAATGCGGCCTGAATCCCATTCTCTGTGGTTTTCAAAATTTGCGGGTGAAAGAGAGAACGATCGATATAAGCGGCGACTATATTTTATGATGCGAATATTATTTCGTTACGTCATACGTCTGGCATTGGTTGCTGCCCGCGAGATTTAAGTCCCGTATTGAAGTGGTTAAGTGTGAGATAAAATGGGGGAGGGATGGTGAGGGAGGTGATGCCTGTGAGATTCAAGTTGTACCCCAACTTGGTCTGCTTGCAGGGGAGGGGGAAGAGGTGAGAAAGAAAGGGGTAGCAATCTAGGCTGAAAGCAAGGAGCAGCAATCCGGACTCATGTATGATGCTCCAAGGGTGTGTTAAACTGTATAAGATGAATTTTTACATGATATTTGCTTCATATTGATTAGCTGTTACATTTTACTTGTACAGAAGATGTATATAGTTATTCAAAAACATGATACATACCTGGAGTAGGAATTATACAACTGAATATTTGAGAGATTATTACCTCTTTCTAATCAGACCTGTTAAAAAAAAAACTTCTTCATATTTTCATATGTTTCTGTACTTTTTCCCATGCTTTTTGACCTGAAAAAGCCAAAAAATTACATCCACTTCTATCTAGGATGTATGGAAGCATTGCCACATGGAGGCTGATTTTTTTTTTTTTGCTGTTTTACCAAAAGGACCCATTCTGGGGCATTTCTAAGCATATCTTGTGATGTAATTTTTTATACAAGATAGAGCAATACATTAGGTACCAAATGAAAGAACAGAATCAACATATAGGAACCATTAGAATTGATGAATTTTCCCCGTGAATTTTAAAAGATATGAAATTGTTGAAAATCCTGGCTTTTTTGCTAACCTGGGAACATATTTTCTTTTATGGATGTATGAATTTTAAGTAAATTTAGACCAAAACTCATACATAATTTCAGCTTTTTATTTTGTATTGTTTACAGAAACCTGTTAATGATGTTGGGCAATACTGAACAATACAAAAGCAAGGCCAGCACTGAAACTCAATCCAAATCCAGAAAACTATCCACAAGATACTTCACAATGGCATTAAGCAAAGAGCTACAAGTACATATGGTTGATGTCTCAGAACCCCCACAAGCAAGCATCAAGTTGGCCATCCACCAGATCTCACTGAAACCTTCCTGGTTGGATGCCCTTCAGCATCCATCAGTGGCTCCCAGCTTCCCGCCAACAGACAAGCATTCCAGTACTTCCTTTATTTCCAATTTTTACCAGAAAAGACAGGGAAACCCTTGGTTCAAGACTTTTCCTATGAAGTGGTTGAAGCTATGATCCCATTCTGGCAGATGGCTAGGATCAAGACAGTGACCAGACAGAATAGAATTGTATGAAACTCTTCATGAAACTCCATGACAAACACAGAGCACTGATGAAGAGCAAGTATCCCTGGAGGAAAGAGGAGTGCATTTGTCTTGGAATTGGACAGCCTGCCCAACATAGGAGCTCCAGATGCTGTCCAGGATATAGAGAGCAACAGACTGTTATCCAGATGGAAGAAAGATGAGGACATCAGGTTCTACCAGGACCAGGGGACTGGGAGGAAAGGTTGCATATTAGGTCATGACAAGATTTTTGGGACATGATCCTGTCAACAAGTAGGCCAGACTGAGAGGCAACTGCAAAGGCAAGAACAAGGTAATCATACCCTCATACTTTTACTATTCATACTTTTGAATATCACAACAAGTTGGAAGTTTTATATGCTTGCCACATTGTATTATTTTGTAGTTTTACATGCCCACCTCCCTGTGGGATTCAACGGAGTCAACCAGGACCCATTCACCGGGCCAGATGGATAGCCAGGAACTTGTATTCCGTGGAGATGCTAATGTTTTGTGACCAGCTTGAGTATGATGAAGAGACTGTTGCTAAGCTGGAACGACTCACCTTCTTCCTGGCGCTGTTCTGCACATCAATGAGGATGAGGATGTCAACATCTGCTGTGGATGCTCCTGTGAATGATCTTCAGCTCATCCAGGACATGTTGAGTTACAAGAGATCAGACCCAGAGGTTGCTGAAGCAGTTCTTCCGAAGATGGAAAATCACAAGAGGTACTTGACACAGGAGCCTGTGCCATTCATGCTCTTCAGCAGCAGCAGGCTGAGTGACAAGCAGAAACAGGACATTGCAGCTCAGCTGCATGCCACTCAGAAGCCTGACAGCTTCAGAAGGGGAAAACCTGTGTTTCAGAAGGTGACAGCCAAGACCACACTAGTAGATCTCATTGGTCCTGAATTCCACCTTCTGTTAGACATCCTCAGCATTGGACCTGCCTGGCTCTTGGATCATGTTGAATCATGGCCAGAGAAGGAGGACTACAAGAAAGCCTTGGAATATGTGAGAAACCTCAGAGTAGAGAAATCGCTGGGCGTGGATTTAAAATGATGAGTGATTTTGCAAATGTCATCACCACAGGTCCCAAGCAGAGGGAATATCTCCTCCATGCTGTGGAATACAATAGATGGTGCTTCAAAAGCTTCAAGAAGCAAATAAATGACTGTGCAACAGCAGTTTGATACATATAATCATGATTATTTTGGTAGTTTCAGTTGATGGTTTGACTTTTTGCAAAATTACACTTTCCACTTTGATATATGTCAAATGTATGGAATTTTGTTATTTTTCAGTAACTATTATAAATAACATGCCATTTTTGTATAACGTTAATCATATTGCACATGTTTGAAAGAGCATTAAAAATGCTTTAATTTAATAACTATTTTGTTGCTCTATCTTGCTCCATGCAAAAACCATGTCTCCAGGTTAATAAAAAAGAAGATTTTTTGACAATTTCATATCTGTTAAAAGTCACTTGACAAATTCATCATTTCTAAGGGTTGATATATGTAAAGTAGATCCTGCTTATTCATTTGGTACCTAATTTGTTGCTCTTAGATAAAAAATTATACCACAAAATATGTTTAGAAATGCCTCAAAATTGGCCCCTTTGTTAAGATAGATAGCAAAATACTTTGGCCTTCATTGGCAATGCTTACATATATCCTAGATAAAAATGAATATGATTTTTGCTTTTTCAGGTCAAAAAGCATGGGAAAAAGTACAGTAACACATGAAAATATGAAAAAGTTATGTGAACAGGTCTATTATTTGTCTGTTAGGCCCTGAATAAATGCATTTGGCCTGTAAAAAGTTAAGATGTAGCAAATTGCTGTATCTGCAACTGTAGTATTTAACCCCTTCCATACGGTGCCGCACACGTAGGCGTCATGGACTTAGATCTCGGTGGCAGCAGCCAATGCCAGCCGTACGACGTGTCGTAATAATACTCGCATCATAAAATATAGTCACCGCTTATATCGATCGTTCTCTCTTCACCCGTGAATTTTGATAACCATAGAAAATGCGATTACAAAAGAATTAGAAAGAATGTCATTATGGAGGGGCGACTACAATAAATATAATCAAGACGCCGATATGGCAGCCTCGCGAATACACTCGCTCCCCATGACGCCTACGTGTGCGGCACCGTATGGAAGGGG
This sequence comes from Oratosquilla oratoria, assembly GCF_046742065.1. Lineage (NCBI taxonomy): Eukaryota > Metazoa > Arthropoda > Malacostraca > Stomatopoda > Squillidae > Oratosquilla > Oratosquilla oratoria. The sequence continues at coordinate 57,587,856 of NC_134788.1, forward strand.
TTAATATATCCCACCAGAGTGTGGCACATGTGTTCAGATCAGGGTATTTGAATTGCCCACGCGTATGGCGTGATCACGATAGACTCCCATAGGCATACGACACACATGCATTTGTAAACACATGTCAGGAAAGGAGACACTTATTTCCATGTGTAACGGAGCATAGGGACTATGTATGATAGATGACCTAGCTAGGATAATTCAGGCTAGGATGCTGATGCACATCTCATCCATTACCTTTGCCATGCTGACGCCATGACGTCACGGCATAGTTCCCGCCAGCAGGCAGTTGGAGCAGAGACATTGTGGTGCTTAGACCCTGTAGGGCCTGTGGACATGAACTAAGTGCAGTGACATTAATGTGGAACAATATTCACAGCTCTATATAGACAGGGCTCCATTTATGTATCCAAGTCCTTGTATACGGAAGTAGATGTAGAAACCTACGTACATATTTTTAATACCCTAGAACATGGGTAACACAGAGGATTTAATTTCGGCTAGAAGGAACCTGTACATGTTGAAAACGTTAATAGAGTATGTATGGTTCTGTTTGAAATTTTTACACTCTAAGGATATTCCAATGAAAGAGGTAAGTTGAGGATGTAGGCCCACATTTTAATGAACCATGTTTTAGGGATCCAGGGTGGCTTGGGATGACTGGACCTCTATTAGCTTCACGACCTCTTTGTGCACTGTCCCTCTGCCTCCCACACTCTCCTTTGTAGTGATGAAAGGGGTCAGTTGAGGCAAAGTAGATAACCATTCACCTTCATTGGTGACTCACTTTATAAGAGGTATGGTACTTGAATTAGGCTTATAAATTTCATAGATATTTGAGAAGAGAAGCTGGAACAGGTTGGAGTGTGTCAAGGAAGAAGAATCCATGCCTGCACATCGTTGAAGTTTAGTCAGGTGGTATCAGCGCAATGGCTTAGGTATGAAAAGAAGGGTGAAGTTAATATGTAAGAGAAGTCAAGTTAATATGTAAGAGAAAGAGTCAAGTTAGATTTCACTCCTGGAGTAGACTCTGCCACCTCAGTGCCAGGTGGGCAGGAGTGGTTGGTTCAACGCCTGGTCAAGAGTAGAAACAAGTTGTTCTGGCCTATATATATGTTCACTGTTGAATATCTTGATTATGCCTGATTTATAGTAGCAATATTTTTTAAGTTTAATAAAGGTAAGGAAATGAAAGCAGAGTTTTCCCTTTGTTTCCCTCTCCGCTGCTCATCATGTCTGTAAGGTGCCAACCTTTGCAAGACGGTATAACATGATATTGGAAAGTATTTTCCTGCAGTATTTACAAAACAGGGGTTAGATATGGTACTTGATTAAGGCTCAGTTTTCAGTGAGGAAGAAATAGTAGCATAGTATATGTAGTGAGATATAACTGATATCAGAAAGTATTCCAAGATCCATGTGGATATGGGTGTTAAGTGCTATGTCAGATATATTTAAGATGCTACACCAGGACTTAGGTGACATGAAACTTTATGACCAATGAAACGCACCCACCCACTCTTCTGTTCACCTCATCATATTTTGCTCAATGTAGGTTTTCTGATAAATCTCGTCACAGAGGCTAAGCTAGACTTTTGTTGTGTAGTTAAGGGAAAGAGATTAAAGGGAAGAAGGAAAATTTATTATTGGCATCCTCTCTAGACCTCATAACCTGAGTATAGGATAGACTAAACCCCTGTTGCAAGAAGTAAGGAGGGCATCACAATACAAGAATGTTGTGATCATGAGAGGTTTGCACTACACATTGACAGTGATATTATAGTTGATCAGGAAGCACACAAATCTTAAGATGTGATACAGGATAAGGAATAGATTACCTATCCTGTGATGGAGGGGAAAACTTTGGACTTACTGTTGATAAATAAAGATGATATCATAAAGCATTGATGGGTAATACACTAGGTATTAGTGATCATTAAGAGATATGATTTAGCATTAAGTGAGAGGAAATTAATAGTAAGAATAACATCTTAGTGTCTGACTTTGAAAAGCTGATTTCAAGGGAATGAAAAAATAGCTGAGTAAGTATGCAAGAAGTAATAGACCTGACTTAGGTCATGACATGTGGGAAGTAGGAAAACTCCCAAGTGTGGTCACTAACAAAGAGGTGTAGAAGAATTATACAATACCCTAACTGTTAGAATTCAGATCAGCCAACAGGAAAGTCAGATAATTAATACATCTACATGGATGACGGATAGGTTGAAAAATGAGATTGGAATGAAAATTGCACAGAGTGAAACATGACTACAAAATTATGGTGGCGACAAGTGGGATCTAGCCCCAAAGGCTTCTTTCATCTCTACAGCAATAAAGTTATAGAAAAGATAGGCCCAATACAACATGATGACGTCTTTATAGATACAGAGGAAAAAATGAGTGAGGCATCTTTCAGTATTTACAAAAGAGGTTTGATATGGTATCTGATTGAGATCCAATTTTCAGTGGGAAAGAGATATATATTAACAAGAGAATTAGCAAAGAAGATGGAGTAAAACTTATAGGTAGACTTGAAGCTACAAAATCACCAGGTCTGCTAAAAGAAAAAAAAATTGACACTAAAACAGAATGCCATATTAGGTTGGGGGGAAATGCTGGGATACTATAAATTATCTTGATAAATTGTATGGTCAAGGAAATGGGAAATTGACTTCAATATTCAAAAGTCCAGTACATTAAACATCGGATTATACAACCCAACTAATAGGTATAGCTTGGGTAACACCATATTTGAGAAGACGGAATGTGAAAAGGACTTAGGGGTGAAAGTGAGTCCTGATGTTAAATCCAGGAAACAGTGTATTTGTGCAAGGAATATGGCTAACAGGTCATTAAGTTTTATTGCTAGAATGGCTACAAACACAAATACAGCCCGGATATTAATTCACTAGAATCAGTACAGAGGAGAATTACCAAAATGATGCACGGATTTGGCAATTTACCATATAAAGACAGGATTAGGTATTTTAACTGGAAAGACAAAGAGTATGGAATAGTCTAATAGAAGTATTAAAATGGGTCAAGGGTGATGCAAGCAGGTTCTTCATATTATGACAGCAGAGGGTTGAAACATTTGGTTGCTTAAAGAGAAGATTAGATAACTATAAATAGGGAAAATAGGTGATAATGGACATGAAACTGCCTATAATAGGCCTTGTGGTTTCTTGGAGTCTCATCTACTCTTGTGTTCTTGTATAGAGGATCTGGAGTCGTATTGGTTTCACCTTAATGGTCATCACCAGGCAAGCTGCAGGTTTAACCCATTCAACTCCGATGACAAGATGTCTTGTCATTTGGTCAAATAAAACAAAAAATCATAAAACACCAAAATGTTTGATCAAACACCAGAAAAATATGACGTCAATCCTCGCTTCGCTCGCGAGCGAAGCGAGGACTGACGTCATATTTTTCTGGTGTTTGATCAAACATTTTGGTGTTTTATGATTTTTTGTTTTATTTGACCAAATGACAAGACATCTTGTCATCGGAGTTGAATGGGTTAAGGCAACCTGCGCGGTATGCGACAAACTACACGAGGGGAAAGAACAGCTGCGGCACCAGGAATTTTTAGTTGGGGAGGCTGAGCAAATTTTTGGGGTGGCTTGTAGTACTATGATTTGTGCGTTAGCGGCAATGCGAAAGGCGTAGTCCAAGGTCCGCCATGGGGTCAAAGGGGCCGGCCTAGGGTCCTTGGTGGTCCAGGGGCACCGCCCTGACGGGAGCTCTGCTAGGATTTTTTGTTGGGGGCTGAGGAGGGACTCAACATGTTGACGAGGGAGGGGGGGGGTCTCAGAAAATAAACTCAGATGATGATCATTCACAAACGTAGGAGACATACCATACTGTTTTGATCCCGGTAAAAAAGTTGATTTTCTAAACTCACTTATCTATTGTTCGAGTGTGGTAGACGATTTAATACACTTCTACAGCGCACACAATGAACGAACCAAGATAGGAATAATGATTGTTTTTTTTTCTTAAGAGCACTAAGGATATGCAGCAAAGAGTTTTTAGACAAAGAAATTGTGCATATCACAAAAACTTTAAGAGCACAAAATATCCAGAGGCGCTAATTTCCACATCTTTGAGAAAAGCAAAAAGTATCAGGCAACGAAAAGAAAAAGTGGTCAAAAAAGAAACTAGATACCTTGTCGTACCAGGCTCCGATTTCTCACAATCACTGGGGGATGCAACACGACCATTAGGACTAGAAATAATCAGCCAAGCAGGAAAGAAACTTAAAAACCTAACAACAACGACACAAACAACTAACGACCTAAGCGTTGTATATTGGATACCACGCAGCAGCAAATGTGACAGATCATACTATGGTGAGACACCCATAGAGGGCTTATGACCAGAATCAAAGAACACAAAGCAAACCTAAAATACCACAGGCTTTCCAACGCGATGTTGAGTCATACAGAACAAGAAGGTCATATGCCCGATTGGCTACAATCAGAAGTGGTTGAAAAAGGATTGACAAAGAGAAGAAGGAAAACAGTTGAAGCATTACACATTCACATTGTTACCAAACCCAACATAAACCAAAAAGTGGGAGACATAAAGTGGACAGAATACTCGGCGAGGTATGCGTCTATAGAAAGACGCCTCAGGGCAGCGCCGGCATGACACGGGGAATTTATAACATAACAAAACATCACGGTGACATTTATTTTTATTTTCATGTATTTTCATTGATTAAAAATCATATATTTTATTCTTATTATATACGCATTCTGTACCAATGCTAATTATCATGTTATTATGTTGTATGATATAGTATATCATGTATATATATATATATATATATATATATATATGTATATAATATATATATATATATATATATATATATATATATATATAATTCAAAACAGGCATGTTCGTTTTTCAACGGCATATTCTCCTCGAAATTAGTGAAGATCTAAATTCAGTATGACGACATAATTTATCCAATCATATTCCAGCACTGCCGTCGAGTTGCCAATAGTCCATTTTCACTCAAATTATTCCAATATTTCGCATTATTTCTCCAAAACAACAGTATGCATAAGCACGGCAATTTTTTACCATATCAATTAGATAGTAAGCATCGTCTTGGCAAGACAAAAACTAAATGAAGTAATGACTGCTTTTACCCTAAGCTAAAAAAAAAAAAAAAAAAATCACGTAACAATGCGCAAGAATACGGCAGTATAAGTGTAAAAAGTTTATTTTGTTGAATAATTTTATGGATCTATTTATTTTTCATTTACTTATTTACATATTGCGTTTTATGTGATTTAATTTTCATTTATTCTTATATTTTTCTTTATTAATTCTATTTGTATTTTTATGTTTATCTTATTTATATTATCAAGGGACAAAAACACCTTTACGGGTTTTTGGGGGGGAAAAATATCGACTGTATTTTTGTCATGTGTGAAGGAAGTCGGTGTGAGGAAATTTTGACGGTATTTCTGTCCCGTTGAAGGATTTTCTTTTTCGCGAATAGAACACAAAATATACGATTTTTCTGCCAAAGGTGAAGGAAGACATCGACATAGAAAACCAAAATCGACGGCATTTTTGCCTAGTGTGAAGATGGAAATCGACGTCATTTTTGCCTAGTATGAAGGAGGAAATCGACGGCAGTTTTGCCTAGTGTGAACAAGGGAATCAACGTTATTTTTGCCTAGTGTGAACATGGAAATCGACGGCAGTTTTGCCTAGTGTGAAGATGGAAATTAACGTCATTTTTGCCTAGTATGAAGGAGGAAATCGACGGCATTTTGCCTGGTGTGCAGATGGAAATCGACGGCAGTTCTGCCTAGTGTGTACATGAAAATCAACGGTAATTTTGCTTAGTGTGTATATGTAAGTCGACGTCATTTTTGCCTAGTGTGTAGATGCATATCGACGGTATTTCTACCTAGTGTGAAGATGGAAATCTACGGCAGTTTTGCCTAGTGTGAATATGGAAATCAACGTTATTGTTGCTTAGTGTGTATATGGAGATCGACGATATTTTTGCCTAGTGTGAAGATGGAAATTGATGGTATATTTGCCTAGTGTGAAGGTGAAAATCGATGGTGCTTTTACCTCGTTTGAAGATGGAATTCGACTGTGTTTTTGCCTAGTGACGACGTAAAAGATCAAGGTATCATGATATCATGGAGCGAAATTTTCGGTTCAGCACGTGGCCTCACGTAACACTGAACGAAAAATTCTGAGAAAGCCCAAAAATGTTATAAGAATATAGAAAAGACGATGAAGTTTGACAATTGTGTTCTTATCAAAACTGAGCGAAACATTCTGAGAAAATCCTTGTATACATATAGAGAGAAACGTTTTAAAATATAGAAAAGACGATGAATTTTGACAATTTGTCTTCATATTAACACTGAACGAAACATTCTGAGAAATGTGAGAATTCTTTTTAAATGTAGAAAATACGATTAATTTTGACAATTGTGTTGATATTAACACTGAGCGAAACATTATAAGAAAATCCTTAAACACGTGTAGAGAATTTATTTTAATACAGAAAAGACCGAGAATTTTGATTTTTTTTTCATATTGACACTGAGCGAATCATTCTGAGAAAACCTAGAGAAAAATGTTTAGAAATATTGAAAAGACGATGAATTTTGAAAGTGTTCATATTAACACTGAACGAAACATTCTGAGAAAACCTGTAAACAAGTGCAGAGAAAAATGCTTTAAAGATATAGGTTAGATGATTTTTGACAATTGTGTTCACACCGAGCGAAACATTCTGAGAAAACCATTAAACACTTGTAGAAAATATGAAAAAACTTGTATAGAAAATACGATAATTTTAACAATTATGTTCACTGAGCGAAACATTCTGACAATTGTGTTCATATTACCTCTGAACGAAACATTCTGAGAAAATCCTTAATCACATGGAGAGAAAAATGTTTAAAAATATAGAAAATACGATGAATTTTGACAATTGTGTTCATATTAACACTAAGCGAAACATTCTAAGAAAATCCTTAAACACGTAGATTTTTTTTTTAATGTAGAGAAGACGTGAATCTTGAAAATTATTTTCATATTAACAGTGAGCGAAACATTCTGAGAAAACCTAGAGAAAAACCTTTTAGAAATATAGAAAAGACCATGAATTTTGAAGTGTTCATATTAAAACTGAAAGAAACTTTCTAAGAAAACCCTTAAACCAGTGCAGAAAAAAATTAATTTAAGACATAGCAAAGATTTTTTTTTTGACAATTGTGTCTATATTAACACTGAGCGAAACATTCTGAGAAAATCCTTAAACACTTGTAGAGAAAATATGAAAAATACTCGTATTGAAAATTCGTCAAATTTGACAGTTATGTTCATTTTAATACTAAACGAAACATTCTGATAATTGTGTTCATATTAACACTGAACAAAGCATTCTGAGAAAATTCTTAAACACGTGGAGAGAATTTTTTTTTTAAATATAGAAAATACAATGAAATTTGACAAAACATTCTGAGAAAACAGAGAAAACCATTTTAACATATAGAAAGGACGATGAATTTTGAAGTGTTCACATTAACACTGAACTAAACATTCTGAGAAATCCCTTAAACACGTGGAGAGAAAACTGCTTTAAAGATATAGAAAAGATGATTTTTGACAACACTGAGCGAAACATTCTGAAAATATCCTTAAACACTTGTAGAGAAAATATGAAAAATACTCGTATAGAAAATACGATAAATTTTGACAATTTTGTTCATTTTAACACTGAGCGGAACATTCTGACAATTATGTTCATATTAACACTGAACGAAACATTCTGAAAAATCTTAAACACGTAGAGATTTTTTTCTATAAATATAGAAAATACGATGAATTCATATTAACACTGAGCGAAACATTCTGAGAAAATCCTTAAACACGTGTAGATATTTATTTTAAATATAGAAAAGACGATGAATTTTGAAAATTTTCATATTAACAGTGAGCGAAACATTCTGGGAAAACCTAGAGAAAAACCTTTTAAAATTATAGAAAGGACGATGAATTTTGAAGTGTTCATATTAACACTGAACGAAACATTCTGAGAAAAACCCGTGCAGAGAAAAATGCTGTAATATAGAAAAGATGATTTTTGACAATTCTGCTAATATTTACACTGAACGAAACATTCTGAGAAAACCCTTAAACACTTATAGAGAAAATATGAAAAATACTCGTATAGAAAATACGATAATTTTTGACAATTATGATCATTTTAACACTGAGCGAAACATTCAGACAATTGAGTTCATATAAACACTGAACGAAACATTGAGAAAATTCTTAAACACGTGGAGAGATTTTTTTCTTTTCTTTTAATATCTCAAATACAATAAATTTGGGCAGTTCTGTTCATATTAACACTGAGCGAAACATTCTGAGAAAATCCTTAAACACATGTAGAGAATGTTTTTAGATATAGAAAAATCGATGAATTTGGATTTTTTCATGTTAACACTGAGCGAAACATTCTGAGAAAACCTAGTGAATTTTTTGAATATAGAAAAGACGATGAATTCTGAAAAGTGTTCATATTAACACTGAACGAATCATTCTGAGAAAACCTTAAACACGTGCAGAGAAAAATGCTTTAAAGATATAGAAAAGATGATTTTTGACAATTGTGTTCATATTAACACTGAGGGAAACATTCTGACAAAACACTTTTCAGTCTCTAGGTATCCCGTGACGAATATTATTGTTTCGAAAAAATATATATAGAATACATTTTGATACAAATGATATGCTCACAAGTTTATAATTTTTAAAAATTTATAATTCAATATAAAGACAATAAGATATCCTACATTGGTAGTAGATACTATTAGCTCCGATATCTAATAAACATACCAAGTAGGCTACCTTTGTTCATTGTATAAGGAGACACTTTAGTAAACATTTCAGAATCCTTGTGAGGCGACATGAAGCATATTTGTAAACACTTCAGCCCCTATGCTAAACGTTCATTATATCAACAAATAAAATGTATAATAGTGGTGCAAAAAGAATGTTGCATTTCAGTAATGATTCTTCGTTTCTGTTTGTATTATTGTTGACTGGAAAATTAGATAAATGGTGACCGACCGTTTTCGTCTGTTTGAGACATCTTCAAGGAATCTGTCAAATGTAAATTGGGAAATCTGGGCCTATGTGTTTTAGTTTCCTTTTTCTTATACTTAATGGGGCCTCTGTTTGTTTCTATATGTACGGTTGTGATTGAATCTTCCAAGTCCGGTACTATTTTATGCTTCAAGCCTGCAACTTGAAGCAATTGCTACTCCGTCGTTGATTTCTTTACTCCTATTCCGCTGCTATACTGCACATTAATTGACTGTAGATCGCATAGCGAAGTAGCACTTTTTTGTGGTTCCTACATGTTTTAACATCGTATCACCCCCCCCCCCCGGGGGGTGACGGCACACAGCCACCTTTACCTTACGTGCAAGGACATCCAGGGAGGTTGCATAAGGAACATGAAGACATTCAACATGCGTTACTGGCACACACACATACGCACACAAGTGCACACACACATACATTCACACACATGTGCACAAACATATATATACATACATACACACACACGTACACAAGTACATACTGTGATAGGCAAGGATTTGTGTGTGTGTGTGTGTGTGTGTGTGTATGTAAGGTTTCAGGATTACTCACAGATCGGGTCATATATCATGAGCTCTCATCTAGGAGGGAAAAAACTGTCGACCACGTGCCCAACACGGGATCCAAGACAGTAATGCATTATACACAAGCACAGACACTTGCTCACTCATGTATACAGACAAGGAATGTTTAAACAATGAGAGACAGACAAGAAAAAAAACCGCTAAAATAGAATTAAGTGAAAAATTAATATGAAAAAACGTGAAAATGGAAATAGGATAGAAACGCTAAAATAAGATTAAGTGAAAACAAGAAACGCTAAGAAAAGATTAAGTGAAAACACGGACAGGGAAGGAGAAAGCACGGAATGGAAATAAGAAACGAGACGAGAAAAGAAAAAGGAACAAAAATGGAAACAGAAAAGAGAGAGAAGGAGAGAGACAGACAGAGATAGATAGATAGATAGAGAGAGAGAGAGAGAGAGAAACAATTATTGGTTTGACAGCTGACAAGTTACCATATTTTTAGAGAATTTGTAATTTGATGTTTGGGTGGAATTCTTTAATGAATGGATTTTAACATCATTTGAAAACCTTGTGTGCGTACATTTTTTCTTTATGTGCGCTAGTCGTGAAACATTCATGCGCGCGCACATGCGCACAATTAATAGGGAACGTTAGTAATTATCAACGAAGAAATACTAAAAGGACTTCTTCCTACTCATAAATACACCAACGTTGACATCAACATATATTTTCGGCTTGGTCAGCAATTTGCGTTCCGTACTCGCCGAAGAACGTAAACAAGAGGGCGCTGAGTGACCCAATCTGTCATGCGACCTCGGGTCACGTGATCGGTCGCGTCCACCTCCAGGGTCGAAGATCTTTGGACGACAGGGATGAAGAAAAGCAACGGCACCCATTGGAGAGACCGATTTGAGGTGCAGCAGGAACCTCTCGGAGAAGGCGGCTTCGGGTGTGTTTACCTGGCGAAGGACCACGCCAGCGGCACCCAAGTCGCGATCAAGGAAGCCCCTCTCTCCCTCGTCGACAACTGGGGGTGGCGCGATGGGACGAGAGTGCCCTTGGAGGCCTCTCTACTTCAGAAGGTCCAAGCGGTTCCTGGGGTCATAAATCTTTACGAATGTTTCGTTTCCGAGGGCAATTTCTACATGGTCATGGAGCTTGTGCCCGAAGCGACTTCAATATATGATTACATGGAAAAGCGCGGTAAGCTCCCCTATCCACAGATCAAGCGGCTCTTTTGTGACATCGTAAAGACGGTCCAAAGATGTCTAAACGCAGGCGTTTCTCACAAGGACATTAAACCAGAGAACGTCTTGCTCTATGTGGATCCAGCCTCAGGGGAGCTTGAAATAAAGTTAATCGACTTTGGATGCGGGGAGAGGATCAAAGGTTACAAGGGAGGACACACAGGCGGGACATCGTTTTACTGGCCACCAGAGTACCTCGCCAAAGGAAAGTTCCTGCACGTCCCGGCGACAGTATGGAGTCTCGGGACCCTCTTGTATTACCTGGTGTGCCATGACGACCCTTTCTACGAGGACAGCGACATCGAAAAGGGTCAGCCGCCCCTCCCCGAATACCTTCCCCGGCAATGCCGCGACTTGATCATGAAGTGCTTCGCCATGGACCCTTGGGAGCGGCCCACCCTCCACGGGATCTTGGACCATCCCTGGCTGAAGGCTTTTAGCCACTCCGAGGACGGGAACGAGCTCGAGCCGCCCGATCCCAAGCTCTTTCCGCCACATATCTTCAAGAAACTGCATTTCAAGGAGAGCGAGAGGAAACAGGATCCCCAGGCCCCAGTGAACAAGAATACCAACCGTGGTCTACAAGAAGGAAGTCAAAAGAAAAGTGCGCCACAAAAACAGAAGAAAAGAAAGAAGTGGTGGACAGCACTGATAAACATGAAGCCCATTAGACTCGTCAGGAAGCAATTTTAGTTGCTAAAAGGACGAATATAATTTGCCTGACAACGGCATGAAGTAACAGGCTCCCTCACCTCAAGAAGAAGGAGTTTACGGAAACTCGAGGAATACCGGAAAAAAATCCGTCTAAAAGAGCCATACATACTTACATAGCAAGGGCACACACATATTATATGGGCTACCAGAAGGAAAGAAAACATCCGTATAACATCCAGACAGACACGGAAAAGACTTTAAGAACAAAGACGCTCTTTACGTCATGACAGTGAGAGAGCTGAAAGAAGCCTTCGTCAGAAAGAGCCATAAAGAGTTAGAGAGAGGGCAAAGAAAAGGTTCAGTAAAGGAATTAGTCTTAAAGAGCCACGCACAGCGGGAGATCACTCTCCCCTCAGCTGAATAAAATCGCCTGACGGCATAACAGAAGGATCACAAGATATTCAGAACGCAGTCGGAGGCCCGACCTTGAGAGGTGTTCCTCTCAGCAGAATGAAATCGCCTGGTTAGGGAGTCGTTACTTACGGCGATGGTCGAGGAGGTGGTGGTTCGAATCCTGCCACCTTCGAGGTTCAACCAAAGGCATGGTTTATCAAATTCCACGTTACAAAGTCCTCTGTTAGGGGCACCGTTCTAGCCTACCTATATAGGGGAATTTGAGACGTTAAACCAAATCTCATATATATATATATATATATATATATATATATATATATACATATATATATATATATATATATACATATATATTATATATATATATATATATACATATATACATATATATACATATATATATATATATATATATATATATATATATATATATATATATATATATATGTATGTATGTTTGTAAAAGCGTAAAAAAAAAAGATAAGAATGAAGGAGACTGCAAGAGACCATAAGGCCTACACTAGGCAGCTTCGTATCCATCACCACCTGTCATCATCCCCTTCCATAAAGTTGTCTAATTGTTTCTTAAAACAACTGATAGTTTCAGCGCTTACTACAGGGTTACTAAGTCTACACCATTCGTCGACCACCCTATAGCAATTCTTGCCTTTTCATTCTTGAATCTAAATTTGTCCAGTTTAAAACCGTTACTGCGAGTCTTGTCCTGTTCTTTCAATTAATTAGTATGATGAACCTTCCCGTAGGTTTGAATTCATTTCTAAGACGGTTCTTTGAAAAGTGAGACAAATGATTTCTCGGTCCCCCCCCCCACCATGCCTTGCGGTTGCTAAACTTGTGTCGCAATGGAAAACTGGAAGAATATGTACAAGGATATACTCGTTATCTGACATAATTTGAGGCTGAAACGGACTTTTTCTTTTCTTTTGACCTTTGGGGCATTTTGGTGCAGTCACAGCCAGTGGCGGATTCAGGATAAAAAAAATTGGGGGGGGGGAGGGGCTAACCTGAATTCCTTCCTCTGAGTAGTCTGATGTATCAGAAGTCTGAGGTATACTTAACTTGATAATGTTTTCCAGATTTTTCTGTATTTTAGACATATATAATAGAATGTATATTTGTTTTATATTGTTACACGCTTGTGCTAGTCAGTGATAAGGCACTGGCACGCGTATACTCTCGCATAGAGAGAAATTATTGCAGGATCCGTGTGTAGTGTTAGTGCACATGGACTCATGGAAGTAATAAAAAATAAAAGTAGCTTTAAAAAACAGAAATACAAACAAAAACGTGTATGAACTTCTGAACCTGTTAATAAAGTTGTCTAAATTACATTAACACACAGCATTGTTCATGGGATCTCACACGAACATCAACCTCCTGTTTTTTGTTTTTTTTCCAAATACATTGATTACACTGTCTATTTCAATATTGATTTCATTGCGAACGCCGAGTAGCGCCAGGCCATTGAGGCGATCTTGACCCCAGGTAGGTCTTCAGTCGCTTCAGGGTTGAAAACGAACGCTCGGCCTCTGCGTTCGAGACTGGGAGCGTGATCAAAACTCGGAGGAGCTTGGCCAGGTTCGGATACATTCGGGTCTGGGCGTGGGCAAGGGCATCTCCAGTGGATTCGAACTTCATTGTTGTTGAATACCAGCGCTCTGCTTCCGCCTTCACGAGGCTCAAGGTCTCGATGTCAGCCTCATAAACCTTTGCCGCTTCCAGTACAGCAGCAACATCTCCGTCAGCGCTGCTGAGCAGATTCTTGATACTGAAGCCAACTGTTGCCTTCAAGATCAAGAATGATACTATTCCTGTTGGCTGCCAACAGGAATAGTATCATTCCCGAACCGGGTCTGCAGCTCAGTCAATACATGGTCGAGGAATGGGACATATACAGATCTTCGGTAATACTCCTCAGCTGTCTGGAAGGGTTAAATTCGCTCGCTGCGTTTGGCGCTTGTAAACTCGAGGTACAGGAATGGTGTCGTGTGATGAACCGATCTCCTGGAGGAGCCCCTCTGCCTTCTTGAAGACTGATGTCCTGGAAGCTGGTCAGTGCACCTTCCCGGGTCTTGTTTAGATGCGTCACCACATCACCAATCGTAGCGTACGCTGAGACTCGATCGACCATAGGGGACTGCAGGGCTCGGCTCGGCTCCACAGTGTGAGCTAGCACAGACTCAGCGACGGCGAGACCAATCAGAAAGCGCGGCTCTCGGATTGCTATTAGTAGTAGTCCCACCGTCGCGTCCGAGTTGCTCTCGTTCTCCATAAAGACGGCAATAACTGGCAGGAATTCCATAAACACAATGACTGAGTCGTGTCGCTCAACCCATCTAGTAGCGCAGAGGCTGACCAGCTTCTTCCGCCTCGTGGACGTGTGGTCTTTTACGAGCTCAGTATCCTCCGTTCTTCAAATCTGAATATTTGAGCCACGGGTATGTCGAGCACCAGGCAGGTTGGAACCGCCTCTTTTGACCGCCCTCGTAGCTGAATGGAAGAGCCTCGATAACTGGGACTTTCTGGTGGATGATGACCACCTTCTCTGCATCTGTTCCCTTCTTCCTCACGAAATCAGCAATGTCAAGTCGAGGCTCTTGAGAAGCTGCCACTGCAACTGTGCCTGCCGTCTTCACGTGACGAGTGGGGGACCTCGGCAGTCTTGGCTTCCTCCGGAACACTTGCCTCTGTGGTGACATTATCCATCTGCACACATTCAGGTTGTCGCTTGAAAAATACAGTGATCTTGGCCCGCTCGCTTCATTTCACTGGACCTGCCTGCCTGGCAGGGGCAAAAAAAACAAACAAATATCTGACAGGCTTATTTTCATAGAAGAATTCTGCCACAAACATAATCTCAAGTAAGGTCTCTGGTAAAAATTATAGAAGGAAATGGAAGAACATTGTGGAGAACTGCTAGATTAAATTGAATATCATTTGGGAAAATACATGGTAATCTCGATATCAAGGTAAAGTAATAATTTTCGTTTATAGAAAGGTGTTCCACCATTCAATTTCCCTTTGGGTTATTAAACAATTGCAAGAGATATTATAAACGAATAAGTAATAGTTTACCTGCTTACTCGAGTAGATGCTTACACCTCAACGTTTAACTGCAACTGTGCATTATACTTGTCACCACAATGATTTCGCCAATTGTTTGATAACTACATTTAATGAAGAAATTACTAAATTAATGACTAAAATAACATCAAGAAGAAAGATACCAATCAAACCTTGGATAACAAATAACTTATTGAAATGCATCAATTTAAAAAATAAAATTTATAAAAAATACATCAAGTGCAACTCTGAACTTAATAAACACAATTTTATCAGATATCGTAATGTTCTCAACTCATCAATTAAATCGGCTCGCAAGCAATACTATCTCAAAAAACTCGAAGAAAATTCATCGGTTCCGAATAAACTCTGGTCAATACTTCTTGAAGTAATTAATAAAAAGAGAAGTAATAATACTCTCAATTTGTTTATTCACAATAACAGGCAGGTAACTGACAACCATGAGATCGCTGACATGTTTGATAACTTTTTCTGTTCAATTGGTAGTTTATTGGCTGATAAGCTGCCAAATGACCCAGGAAACCCACTTCAATATATAACTCCAGTCTCATCACAATTTAGTCTAATAAAACCATCAACTCACGATATTTTGCGTATTATAAGTAATCTTAAAAATAAGTCCAATGGCTATGATTGCCTTAATACAAAGATCCTTAAACTTGCTGCTCCCAAAATTATTCATTTACTCATACATCTAATCACTTTGTGCTTTCAACAGAGTTGCTTTCCTAATGTCCTAAAAATTGCTGTAGTACACCCGATCCATAAAGATGGACCCACATCAAACGTATCAAATTTTCGTCCGATTTCGATCCTTCCGGTATTGTCTAAAGTACTTGAAACCGTTATTCTTGAGCAGTTGGTAGATTACCTTGAGTACCATGGGATCATTTTCGATAATCAATTTGGATTCCGTGAAAACCACTCAACATATATATGCCTGTTGCTCTCTTGCATGAATATATTACAACTCGACTATCTAATAAAAAATATGTGCCGCAGTTTTTCTAGACATTAAAAAGGCTTTTGACACAGTTGACTATTGATGAAAATGGCTGAGTACGGAATAAGAGACTGTGAAATTCTGATGTTTCAGTCATATTTATCTAATCGTAATCAAGTTGTCTTATCTAACGGTGTTAAATCGAGATTAATGGGTGTAAGTGTGGGGGTACCTCAAGGTAGTATTCTAGGTCCTATTTTGTTTTTGATTTACATTAACGATATCTATAAAGCCTGTGGTATTCCTGAACACTTACTGTTTGTAGATGATACTTCTTGATTGACTGCTTCAACTTGATTGCTTCAACAACACAAAACAATCATATAAGTGACAAAACAGGTATGTTAAACGGCCAACGAACGTGGTATATCTCCTTTCTATCCCTTTTCGGCGCAACTGAGACACAACCCTGGCAACCCTACAACACGCGCAGCACAAAACAGATTAATGGAATTAAACAAATGCCAAACACGTAAAGCACAATTCCTCCCAAATACCGCACACATCCTGTCATCAGCTTATCTAACCCCGGACCTGGCAAAACATCAGAAAGTACTAAAATCGATTAAATGACATCCTTACAATGATTCATGGAAGAACAAATTGGGGGTAGGGGGTGTTCAGCCCCCCCCCCCTACTTTCTCTGCCGATTCCCTAATGATATTCACTAAATTTAGATTCATATCTTCAACGGTGTCCTCGCTGGATCTTAGCGATCCGAATCTATCTTTAATTTCTATTTGAAATTTCTTATTATTGTCCTTAACCTGTGCAAGGCTGATTTTCTTTTTTAAAACAAATCTATTTCTCTCTGCTCTGAAATCAAATTTAGCTGTGCAACCTAACATTCTATGGTCGCTACCTAAGTTGACTTTATTTATGACCGTAACATTGCTAACGCTCTTGCTCTCATCTCCTAGTATGAAGTCTACTTCGGTCTTTGTTGTTCCATCTGGACTTCTCCACGTCCATCTACGACCTACAGGCTTTTGGAAGAAAGTGTTCATTATCCTCATGTTGTAGTTCTCTGCAAAATTGACTAACATCTCGCCTCTGTCATTTCTTTCACCTACTCCAAACTTCCCAATGCACGACTCATCTCCCATCTTCTTCCCCACTTTAGCATTAAAGTCGCCTATTACCAACGTGTACTTACTTTTTTCTTGATCCATAACTTGACTTAAATCATCGTAGAAGAAATCAATTTCATCTTCTGAACTGTGTGAAGTTGGTGCATAAACCTGAACTATCTTTAGAGTGTACCTTTTACACAGCCTAATCGAAATCCAAGCTCACCTGTCTGATAAACTACTGAACTTGACTACGTTCCCAGCGACCTCTCGGTTGATCAAGAATCCTACTCCACTTGATCTTTCTTTGTACTTACCTCTCTAGTAGAACAGGTGGTGACCATCTTTTAATTGTATTAGCTTTTCTTCCACTCTTCGGACTTGGCTCAGTCCTACGATATCCCACTTGATGTTGTCTAGTTCTTCCATTAAACTCTCTAGCCTGTGGTCTTCTGAGAGAGTTCTTAGGTATAGATCTTTATTTTCTTCATGTTGTTTAATGTCCAAGACTTGGATGTGCTTGGACAGTGCTTACTTACATTCGGTGGCACACTGCCCGTAAGCACACGAGGCAATGTAGTTGGACCTTTAGGAGACGATGATCCAACAGGAACGCCCGGTTTTCTTTTAGTTGTGCTGTTCATATTGACTATGAAGGGGGATTGGCAGTAATCTCACCTCCGTGCCAACTGGTTTCTGGTGAGATATTTCTCTGGTGTCACCTTATTCACTATATTGGGTGAATCCCTATATCTATAGGATGCCCAAAGGTCCACGCCGTCATTATGACGGTACCCCATATATCTATGAGGAATTTGCCTGTTCGCCATCAGGGACGTACCAGTTAGCAGTGGGTCCTACGACTGTGCGTGTGAGCTGCTCTTTTTCTGATCTTTCTTACAAAACCTGTTCGATATTGTTGACCCTACAGAGATTTTCTCTCAATCGACATAAGATTCTCAAGCCTATCCATCACGTGAAGGTGTCAACTCTCGGGTACACACACACACACACACACACACACACACACACACACACACACACACACTCACATATATATATATATATATGTATATATATATATACATAAATTTTTATATATATATAACCTATATATATATATATATATATATATATATATACATACATACATACATATATATATATATATATATATATATATATATATATATATATATATATATATATATATATGTATATATATATACAAGGTGGGAGATCAGACTATTTTATTTAGTAGTAGTTATTTTCACATCTCGATCTAAGCCTTCACCCGAAAGTATGTATATATACTTTTTTTTTTTTTTTTTTGTAGGTAAACTGTTTGAGCTATTGGGTAGGGTGAGGTGGGGTGGATGGAGGGGGGAAAAGGTTACCCCTTGTCTCATAAAAGATTATGACCTTTTTCACATCACCACCACCACCACCACTACCACACCCTCCATACCACACACGACAACACCAACAATCCCTGCCACCACCACCACCACCATTATGCCAACTTCCATTAGAAACACGAGACCCAAAACCACACAAATCTTCTTCCTCGGAGGTTAAAACCCTCCCCGCGGTAGTTTCTGCCCCCTGGGGGGGGGGGTGATGTCACGCAGCCACCTTTACCTTACGTGCAAGGACATCCAGGGAGGTTGCATAAGGAACATGAAGACATTCAACATACGTTACTGGTACACTCACATACGCACAGAAGCGCGCACACACATACATTCACACACAGGTGCACAGACACATACATGCATACATACACACAAATACATACTCTGATGGGCAAGAAGGTTTGTGTGTGTATTCACTTGGTCTTTGGATCACGTGTTGGACTCGTGATCGATAGCTATTTCCCTCCTGGAAGAGAGCTCAGAGCTCGTAAGTCCGATCTATGGGTAATGCTATGACCTTTCACACACACACACACCCCCAACTCCCCGCCCACGAGAGTCAGAGTAACGACCCGAAGCGCAGTTGTACCGAAATTAATTTCGGCCCTGGGCAGGATTCGAACCAAGCACTACGCGCACCACCATGCTAGTAGTTCATCGTTCTACCAACTGCGCCACCGAGTCGTGTGTGTGTGTTTGTGTGTGTGTATGTGTGTGTGTGTGTACGTGTGTGTGTGTGCGTGTATTTCAGGATTACTCACAGATCGCGTCATATATCATGAGCTCTCATTCAGAGTGGTAACAGCTGTCGACCACGTGCCCAACACGTGATCCAAGACCGTGATACATCACACAGAAAGCACAGACACTTGCTCACTCATGTATACAGACAAGGAGACAGAGAAGAGAAAAGCGCTAAAATAGAATTAAGTGAAAAATGGAAACGAAAGAAAAACGTAAAAACGGAAATAGGATAGAAACGCTAAAATAAGATTAAGTAAAAACAAGAAACGCTAAAATAAGATTAAGTGAAAACACGGACATGGAAGGAGAAAACACGGAATGGAAATAAGGAACGAAACGAGAAAAGAAAAATGAGCAAGAATGGAAACAGAAAAGAGAGAGAGAGAGAGAGACAGACAGAGAGAGAGAGAGAGAGAGAGAGAGAGAGAGAGAGAGAGAGAGAGAGAGAGAGAGAGAGAGAGAGAGAGAGAGAGAGAGAGAGAGAGAGAGAGAGACGATTATTAGTTTGACGGTTGACAAGTTACCATATTTTTAGAGAATTTACAACCTGATGTTTGGGTGGAACTTCTTTATTGAATGGATTTTAATATCATTTGAAAACCTTGTGTGCATATATTTTTTCTTTATGTGCGCTAGTCGTGAAACATACATGCGCGCGCACATGCGCACAATTAATAGGGAACGTTAGTAATTGTCAACGAAGAAATACTAAAAGGACTTCTTCCTACTCATAAATACACCAACGTTGACATCAACAGATATTTACGGTTTGGTCAGCAATTTGCGTTTCGTACTCACCGAAGAACGTAAACACGAGCGCGCTGAGTGACCCAATCTGTCATGCGACTTCGGGTCACGTGATCGGTCGCGTCCACCTCCAGGGTCGAAGATATTTGGACGACAGGGATGAAGAAAAGCGAGGAGCGACACCCATTGGAGAGACCGATTTGAGGTGCAGCAGGAACCTCTCGGAGAAGGCGGCTTTGGGTGTGTTTATCTGGCGAAGGACCACGCCAGCGGCACCCAAGTCGCGATCAAGGAAGCCCCTCTCTCCCTCGTCGACAACTGGGGGTGGCGCGAAGGGACGAGAGTGCCCTTGGAGGCCTCTCTACTGCACAAGGTCCAAGCGGTTCCTGGGGTCATACAACTTTACGAATGTTTCGTTTCCGAGGGCAATTTCTACATGGTCATGGAGCTTGTGCCCGAAGCGACCTCCTTATATGATTACATGGAAAAGCGCGGTAAGCTCCCCTATCCACAGATCAAGCGGCTCTTTTGTGACATCGTAAAGACGGTCCAAAGATGTCTAAACGCAGGCGTTTCTCACAAGGACATTAAACCAGAGAACGTCTTGCTCTATGTGGATCCAGCCTCAGGGGAGCTTGAAATAAAGTTAATCGACTTTGGATGCGGGGAGAGGATCAAAGGTTACAAGGGAGGACACACAGGCGGGACATCGTTTTACTGGCCACCAGAGTACCTCGCCAAAGGAAAGTTCCTGCACGTCCCGGCGACAGTATGGAGTCTCGGGACCCTCTTGTATTACCTGGTGTGCCATGACGACCCTTTCTACGAGGACAGCGACATCGAAAAGGGTCAGCCGCCTCTCCCCGAATACCTTCCCCGGCAATGCCGCGACTTGATCATGAAGTGCTTCGCCATGGACCCTTGGGAGCGGCCCACCCTCCACGGGATCTTGGACCATCCCTGGCTGAAGGCTTTTAGCCACTCCGAGGACGGGAACGAGCTCGAGCCGCCCGATCCGAAGCTCTTTCCGCCACATATCTTCAAGAAACTGCATTTCAAGTAGAGCGAGAGGAAACAGGAACCCCAGGCCCCAGTCAAGAAGAATTCCAACCGTGGTTTAAAAGAAGGAAGTGAGAAGGAAAGTGCGCCACAAAAACACAAGAAGAAAAGAAAGAAGTGGTGGACAGCACTGATGAACATGAAGCCCATTAGACTTGCCAGGAAGCTGTTTTAGTTCCTAAAAGGACGAATATAATTTACCTGACAACGGCATGAAGTAATAGGCTTCCTCAGCTCATGAAGAACGAGTTTATGGAAACTCGAGGAATACCGGAAAAAAAAATCCGTCTAAAAGAGCCATACATACTTACATAGAAAGGGCACACATATATGGGCTACCAGAAGGAAGTAACACATCCGTATAACATCCAGACAGACACGGAAAAGAGCTTAAGAACAAAGACGCTCTTTACGTCATGACAGTGAGAGAGCTGAAAGAAGCCTTCGTCAGAAAGAGCCATAAAGAGTTAGAGAGAGGGCAAAGAAAAAGTTCAGTAATGGAATTAGTCTTCATGAGCCACGCACAGAGGCAGATCACTCTCCCCTCAGCTGAATAAAATCGCCTGACTGCATAACAGAAGGATTACAAGATATTCATAACGCAGTCGGAGGTCCGACCTTGAGAGGTGTTTCTCTCAGCTGAATGAAATTGCCTGTTTTGGTCGTCGTTACTTTCGGCGAAGGTCGAGGAGGTGGCGGTTCGAATCCTGCCACCGGCAAAGTTGAACCAAGGGCATGGTTCATTAAATTCCACCCTATAAAGTCCTCTGTAGGGGCCACCGTTATAGCCTCCCGGTATGGGGGAGTTTGTGACGTAAAACCATATCATATATATATATATATATATATATATATATATATATATATATACATATATATACATATATATATATATATATATATGTGTGTATTTCGGCAGCAATCTTTCTCTGATGCATGTAGTGTTAAATGCGACGGAAATCTCAGCGTTGATAATCTTTTTCTGAAGACTTTCAATTCTTCGAAAGGTTAAAGGAACCGTAATTCTGGACCAGAATGATGATGTCCATCGCCTTTCTCTACTGGAAGCTCTTTATATAAAAGATTGATCACCCTCAATAAATATCCAGAGTGGTGATCTCCTGACCCTTCCCTCTAGTAGGGACATTTCACCACTCCCCCGATAAAGCTCCCCACGGAGCGCCATGTACCCAAATGTCCAGCAAAATTGTATAGACCTTTCCCAATATTAGTTTTTGCATTTATAACCATGTACCAGAACCCCTGTATTCAGTTGAAAATGTAACAAGAGTTACGAAACGTCCTGTCAGTAAATAATAGAATCGACTTTATTCGTCTCCATGCCCTACACTTTCGGAGAATTCCTATATTCCTTAAGTAAAGATGAGAAACGCCTCTTTCGAAGAATTGAAAGTCTTCAGAAAAAGATTATCAACGCTGAGTTTTCCGTCGCATTTAACACTACATGTATATATATATATGTATGTATATATAATATAAGTATATATATATGTATATATAATATATGTATATATATATGTATATAATATATGTATATATATATATGTATATAATATATGTATATATATATATATATATATATGTATATATATATCTACTCCAACCACTGTTGGGGTAGAAAAGACTGGAAACGGGGAATCTATATATTTCGATTGCAAACTGCAATCCTCTTCAGTATGACGACATAATTTAGCCAATCATATTCCAGCACTGCCGTCGAGTTGCCAATAGCCCATTTTCACTCAAATTATTCCAATATTTCGCATTATTTCTCCAAAAGAACAGTATGCATAAGCATGGCAATTTTTAACCATATCAATTAGATAGTAACTAGTAAGCATCGTCTTGGCAAGACAAAAACTATATGAAGTAATGATTATGCTTTTACCCTAA
Source organism: Oratosquilla oratoria (assembly GCF_046742065.1). Lineage (NCBI taxonomy): Eukaryota > Metazoa > Arthropoda > Malacostraca > Stomatopoda > Squillidae > Oratosquilla > Oratosquilla oratoria. Next base: position 57,610,917 of record NC_134788.1, read on the forward strand.
GCTAAAAAAAAAAAAAAAAAAAAAAAAAATCACGTAACAATGCGCAAGAATACGGCAGTGTAAGGGTAAAATGTTTATTTTGTTTAATAATTTTATTGATCTATGTATTTCTTATTTACTTATTTACATATTGCGTTTCATGCGATTTAATGTTTATTTATTCCTTTATTTTTCTTTATTAATTCTATTTGTTTTTTTTATGTTTATTTATTCATCTATTTATATTCTCAAGGGACAAAACGGGTTTTTGGGGAAAAAATATCGACTGTATTTTTGTCATGTGTGAAGGAAGTTCATGTGAGGAAATTTTGACGGTATTTATGTCCCGTTGAGGGATTTTCTTTTTCGCGAATAGAACAAAAATATACGCTTTTTCTGCCACATGTGAAGGAAGACATCGATATAGAAAACCAAAATCGACGGCATTTTTGCCTAGTGTGAAGATGAAAATCGACGTCATTTTTGCCTAGTATGAAGGAGGAAATCGACGGCAGTTTTGCCTAGTGTGAACATGGAAATCAACGTTATTTTTGCCTAGTGTGAACATGGAAATCGACGGTATTTTAGCCTAGTGTGAAGATGGTAATCGACGTCATTTTTGCCTAGTATGAAGGAGGAAATCGACGGTATTTTTGCCTAGTGTACAGATGGAAATCGACGGCAGTTTTGCCTAGTGTACAGATGGAAATCGACGGCAGTTTTGCCTAGTGTGTACATGAAAATCAACGGTAATTTTGCTTAGTGTGTATATGTAAGTCGACGTCATTTTTGCCTAGTGTGTAGATGGAAATCGACGATATTTCTACCTAGTGTGAAGATGGAAATCTACGGCAGTTTTGCCTCGTGTGAAGATGGAAATCGACGGTATATTTGTCTAGTGTGAAGATGAAAATCGATGGTGTTTTTACCTCGTTTGAAGATGGACATTTTTTGCCTAGTGACGACACCAAAGGGAAATCAAGGTATCATGGTATCATGGAGCGAAATCTTCAGTTCAGCACGTGGCCTCACGTAACACTGAACGAAAAATTCTGAGAAAGCCCAAAAATGTTTTAAGAATATAGAAAAGACGATGAATTTTGACAGTTGTGTTCTTATCAAAACACCAGAAAAATATGACGTCAGTCCTCGCTTCGCTGCGAGCGAAGCGAGGATTGACGTCATATTTTTCTGGTGTTTGATCAAACATTTTGGTGTTTTATGATTTTTTGTTTTATTTGACCAAATGACAAGACATCTTGTCATCGGAGTTGAATGGGTTAAACACTTGTAGAGAAAATATGAAAAATACTCGTATAGAAAATACGATAAATTTGGACAATTATGTTCATTCTAACACTGAGCGGAACATTCTGACAATTATGTTCATATTAACACTGAACGAAACATTCTGTAAAATCTTAAACACGTGGAGAGAATTCTTTTTATAAATATAGAAAATACGATGAATTCATATTAACACTGAGCGAAACATTCTGAGAAAATCCTTAAACACATGTATATATATATATTTCAAATATAGAAAAGACGATGAATTTTGAAAATTTTCATATTAACAGTGAGCGAAACATTCTGAGAAAACCTAGAAAAAAAATTAAATTATAGAAAGGACGATGAATTTTGAAGTGTTCATATTAACACTGAACGAAACATTCTGAGAATACCCGTGCAGAGAAAAATGCTTTAAAGATATAGAAAAGATTATTTCTGACAATTGTGCTAATATTTACACTGAGCGAAACATTCTGAGAAAACCCTTAAACACTTGTAGAGAAAATATGAAAAATACTCGTATAGAAAATACGATAATTTTTGACAATTATGTTCATTTTAACACTGAGCGAAACATTCTGACAATTGAGTTCATATTAACACTGAACGAAACATTGAGAAAATCCTTAAACACGTGGAGAGATTTTTTTTTTTTTAATATCTCAAATATAATAAATTTTGGCAATTCTGTTAATATTAACACTGAGCGAAACATTCTGAGAAAATCCTTAAACACATGTAGAGAATGTTTTTGAATATGGAAAAATCGATGAATTTTGATTTTTCTTTTTATATTAACACTGAGCGGAACATTCTGAGAAAACCTAGAGAATTTTTTTTTAACATAGAAAAGACGATGAATTCTGAAAAGTGTTCATATTAACGCTGAACGAATCATTCTGAGAAAACCTTAAACACGTGCAGAGAAAAATGCTTTAAAGATATAGAAAAGATGGTTTTTGACAATTGTGTTCATATTAACACTGAGCGAAACATTCTGAGAAAACATTTTTCAGTCTCTAGGTATCCCGTGACGAATATTATTGTTTCGAAAAAATATATATAGAATATATTTTGATACAAATGATATGCTTACAAGTTTATGATTTTTTAAATTTTATAATTTAATATAAAGACAATAAGATATCCTACATTGGTAGTAGATACTATTACCTCCGATATCTAATAAACATACCAAGTACCTTTGTTCATTGTATAAGGAGACACTTTAGTAAACATTTCAGAATCCTTGTGAGGCGACATGAAGCATAAATATTTGTAAACACTTCAGCCCCTATGCTAAACGTTCATTATATTAACAAATAAAATGTATAATAGTGGTGCAAAAAGAATGTTGCATTTCAGTAATGATTCTTCGTTTCTGTTTGTATTGTTGTTGACTAGAAAATTAGATAAATGGTGACCGACCGTTTTCGTCTGTTTAAGACATCTTCAAGGAATCTGTCAAATGTAAATTGGGAAATCTGGGCCTATGTGTTTTAGTTTCCTTTTTCTTATATTTAAAGGGGCCTCTGTTTGTTTCTGTATGTACGGTTGGGATTGAATCTTCCAAGTCCGGTACTATTTTATGCTTCAAGCCTGCATCTTAAAGGAATTGCTACTCCGTCGTTGATTTCTTTACTCCTATTCCGCTGCTATACTGCACATTAATTGACTGTAGATCGCATAGCGAAGTAGCACTTTTTTGTGGTTCCTACATGTTTTAACATCGTTTCTGTTGAATGACCAGTATAACATATTGTGTTTACGTAATCTATATATATATATATATATATATATATATATATATATATATATATATATATATATATATATATATACATTTTTATGTATCTTGATCTCTGTGTGTTTCTATCGCTTTCTATTGTTTGATACTATTATTGTGTAACCGTTTGTACGTAATGATGGGCAATAGTTAAATAGATCTTTAATTGGACCTCATGCTCCTTGAGATTTCACCAAACAACAGCTAGGCGTTTAGAATACTAAGGTTAAACCTTGGAAATGCAGTCTTTGAAATCCACATTGTAATTTGCAGCGGCGGTGCCAGGAATTTTTAGTTGGGGAGGCTAAGGGGGGGCTGAGCAAATTTTGGGGGTGGCTTATAGTACTATGATTTGTGCGTTAGCGGCAGTGCGAAAGGCGTAGTCCAAGGTCAGCCATGGGGTTAAAGGGGCCGGCCTAGGGTCCTTGGTGGGGTCCAGGGGCACCGCCCTGACGGGAGCTCTGCTAGGATTTTTTGTTGGGGGCTGAGGAGGGACTCAACATGTTGACGAGGGGGGGGTCTCAGAAAATAAACTCAGATGATGATCATTCACGAACATGTGAACATGGGAGGCATACCATGTTGTTTTGATCTCGGTAAAAAAGTTTATTTTCTAACCTCACTTATCTATTGTTCGAGTGAGGTATATCGAGTTTCCAAACCCACTGCTGGAGGTCTATTATTATCACTTCACCGAGCTGCTATTCCACTTAGGTTGCACAAAATTACACGGTACTTTGGACAGGATTGCAATCAAAACCCCCTCTACATGCTCTGCATGCTGTGACTAGGGTTTCTTGAGCTGGATTAAATGTCTATGAATGGGGTATTATTGTCTGTCAATCATCAAATTGTGTAATTGGGTAAGGAAGGAAATCAAGTGTATATTTTTACCATGACCAATTCATCATGCAGTAAATGCCATAGGAAATTCAGGGCCAATGTGGAAATTCAAAAGCTTCTTATATAGTATTGTGGGCCCTGGGATCTAATCACCCTTATAACCCATGTAGCATATCAGTCTGTGTAAATTGCTTCATGAAACATTACTTGAAGTAGGCTATATTTCTTCAATTGTCGAATAAACAAAATTTGAAATAAAAGCAAAAACAAAAAGGTTTTACGGCTTGTAAAACATTTATATGAATGAAAATTAAATTCATATATAGCTGAACAAACACTTTTGAAACATAAGCACTTCCCTAGAAACTATTTACATATTTCGATAAAGATGTAATCCTCTTGCTAAACTTAATTGCAAGTTGTTCCTTAAGAATAGTTTTAAAAACAGATAGAAATACATGTTTTCTTCATTCATTGTCCTTCATATGAAAAGGCCAATAAATCCTTGATGTTTTCACATTTCATGGATTTCAACCATAAACAGATAAAGTAAAAAAAGAGAGAAACTCACGATGATATATCTCAGGAAATACATCGTTCCACTTGCTTTAAAATGATACGCCTATTCATATGGTTGGCAGCAAATGCATCGATAATCATATCCCTGTCTAACATCTTTGCTCTTTGGGAATTGATGTTTAATACTCCAAGATTACTGGTACGTTTGTCACCGCTACTGTTACACAAGTAGGTTTTCAGTTGCTTTAGGCACGAAAAGCTTCTTTCACATGAGGCTGAGTTAATTGGAAGAGTAACATTAATGCGCACTAGCTTATACAAATCTATGAATGCATCTTTGTACGGTTGGAGCATGATGGCAAGTTGCATAGGTGTGTCCACTTCCATTCCCTGCTCCTGCTTTCTGGCAATCAACCTTCTTAGTTGGTGCAGCTCTACGGATAGATCTTTGTCCTCCACCCCGTAATTTGCAGCCATCCCTGATAGCTTTTCCTTGTTCAAAAAGGTTGGATGATTGGGGTTGAGGGCAGCCAATAAGTACCTGACATGCATCGCCGGAAAACCTTCTTCTCAACTCACAGAGAAACTTGTCTATCACGGAGTAGTAAATCCGTCTCTTGGTAACATCGGAGTCATTTGAATCATCATCTTGTCCTATGCCGGATGTTATGACAAACTCATCCAAGTATCGTGGGGCTGCCCTTTGCCTCTGACGTGCAAGTTGTCTGCGAATCCCTACAGTCTGGCACAATTCTTCAGCATGATTTCGTAGTTGCTCCCAGCTCTCTTCGTTTCTCATCTCTGTGAGACTAGACATCACTGCTTCAACCAAATCAACTGCTGAGGCAAGCTGGAGATCGGGGGACTGGAGTTGATTTGACAAGGTTTTCGTCAAAAGCAGCAAACTCTCCATGAACACCAGATTCGTCACAAAATGGTGATCCACATTTCCCCCTTCCATTAAATGTTTTAGGGTTGCAACGATGCCAGGCAAGGTCCTCTTAACAGCTTGGCAGGCTAAGTGTTGGCATGCCCATCTGGTGTCCGATAACCGTTTGAGTTCTACATGTGGTCTTTCAGGGTTCAGCTCCTTTTGGAATTTTAGAAGTTCCTGATACACCACCGACGAGGAGAAACAATTGTACAGTGATTGGATCGTGACGAAAAACTCAGAGATTGACCTTATATCGTTTACACAGTCAACTAAAACGAGGTTTAACCAATGAGCATAGCAGTGGATGTATACAGCCTGTGAAACATCTCTTCTGAATCTTTCTTGGACCCCATTGGTGCAACCCGACATAACTCCCGCTCCATCATAGCACTGACCGACACAGGTATTGTGGTCAATTTTACATTTGGCTAAAGTTTCTGTTATCTTGTGGAGTAATGATTCTGCATCAAGGCCTTCAGCTGGTGTGAAATCCAAGAATTCTTCATGAAGTTTCATGGAGATACCTCACAGCAATAGAGATCTGCTCTTTCTTCGCTATATCCTTCGTTTCGTCCACCATGATGGCAAAGTGCACGGCTTGTTTCACCTCATCACTTATCTCCTTTCTAATTATACCTGCCATTATTTCAAATAATTCATTCTGTATATCGTGGTGAGTATATTTTGCATTCCCCGGACCGTTAACTTTTTTTGTGACTGTATGATCATACTTGGTTAGCACATTAAGTAATTCCAAAAAGTTTCTTCGATTGTCGGATTCATCCCCTTCTCTGTGCCCTCTCTGGGCAACATTTTGACATGCTGTATAGAGAAGTACATCAATAACTGCTTTAATGTACCGCCGATTATCCACCACTGTCTTGGCATACCCGGCATCAATGGCTTGATAAATTGTTGCCCCTGTAACTTTCTGCAATTTGAATTTTCCCCAAGCTTGCATCGCAAATTTATGACAAGCTGAAGTATCATGAGCCTTCAGAGACATGGTTGCCTTCTTACAATTCTTGAATCCGTTGTGGGTGAATGATTGTTCAGCTCGACCAAGATGGGAAGTTGTAAAATGACGACACGCAAAACAGTAAGTTACATCTTTGACCACGGAATATTCAAGCCAAGAATATTGTTGGTGCCATCTTTTATTGAATGATCTTGTCTGACCACCTTGCATGTGTGAAGGATATTTCTTCAAATCAGGACAGGTAGGCCCACTATCTGGCAGCAGGCTGATGTTGTTTGGCCCTGGAGGACGTCTTGTGTTTTTCTGGGTACTGTCATCATCCACCTTCTCTTCCAACTTTTCAGTAGAACTAGAAGTACAGTACATGGTTCTTGATTGTCGTCATTAACTTGTTGCCTCTTGTGGGGAATTAGGAAGTGATCCATGACCTATACAGAAAAATAGATCGCATGATTAAAAATGGGGGTGGGACAATTTTTTTTAAGTACTATAGGCCCTATACATAACACACTAACAATCAGAAATTGTGTTCATTTTCGTGGTTCATTCAGCCCTCGCTAGCAATGGCTGATTCGGACCACTTATAGACTTCGTGACTCATTCGTCAATTGTCACCATTGGGAAATACATCAGGTAGGTTAGGTTCACTTTAGGTTAGGTTTTAACTGAATTAGGTTCGGTTAGGTTAGCTTAGGTTGAATATTTGTATAAATATTCCATCCTTTTGATGACTTTTGTTACAAAAATATGATAAGCTTATTAATTTTACATTGATTCTAATTCTCTAAGAAGAGATTGATATTTCTTCTTTAACATTTCTATCTTTCCTCTTTGTCTTTTAACACAAAATTCACATAAAACATTATTATCAAATAAAACATTATTATCGAATAACATTTATAGTATAGTAACTGTGTCATCTTGATAGGGTCGCTGCATTCGTTTAAAATCCAATATTGTACTCGAAACTGAGCGGGCCCCCCTGCGCTAATGTGCTGCGAACAATAACCACTAAACGAATAGAAAACATCCTTAAGAAACAAGAGCCTGTATAGTTATTAGTGGAGCTGTGAAATTAAGAAAAAGCATGTGCTTCACAACGAAACAAGAACAGTGGAAAGTACATATAGTTTTTTGTATAATTATGCATAAAAATGCCCATATATCAATAGCAGCACCACAATATAAAAACAGATACATGAAGTGAAATCATCTCCATGTGGGGAAAACGATTTACAAGACTGAAACAGCAAGTTGAAAAACCTCAGCATGTACAAAATCACAAACAAACCCACAACCAACCAAACTGAAACTGCATGAATAACAACCACGAAATTCCTCAAAGTGTTTCCAATCAAACTGATTGAAGTTTATAGTTGCCAAGAACACATTTTCGCCTAAAATATGCATCTTCCTTATGAACACTACATATCAAACTTGCAAGGACAACGAAGGCTGTAAAATTGAAACTTCAATTGAATTTATTTAATTAGTTTTAATTGATTTCATCATCTATTGCGTCTTTAAGAAATTACTCAGTCTCATTAGTCATTAATATTAGTTATATCTGTTTTTTCCATATAAATACGATCCATTCATATTGGCACCATCTCAAATATGACAGAAAAAAATCAACGTGGGTAGAGGATAAGAATGAATGCGAAGAAAAGTTTAAGAAGAGTTAAGAACCAGTAGTGGGATTCAAATTTTTCGTCAGCCGGTTGTGTTACAAAAAAAAAAGGAAAAAAATAAGTCAAATTTGCCAGCAAATAAACTGATCCCATTTTAGTTTTTTTCCAAATAACATTTCGAAATAATGGTTAGACAAGCATTATTATGATGATGTTGAGGATGTTTATATTACTGTCCTATATAAATAATTAACGTAAAAACCTGAAGGTATATCTCTATGTACCAGCATCCTGAATACACATGCTTGAATGTTTTTTTTTTCAGTTGTCATTACTTTTTTTTTATAAATCATATATGTATTGTTGCTTATAGATTTTATGATTATGTATATTTTCAAAAGGTAATAATAAAAATGTTTTATTATATATCTATTATTTGGCATTAAATGCTGTAATTCTATAAAAGATAAAATAAACCAAATATTCATCAAAGAAAAAATATAAAACAAAATCTCTACTGGAATCTCTTAACATATATTTTGGAATATTTTACTTTAAATATTTCCAAATGGCGACCTGGTTATCATCAATGTCTTTATCTTTCTTTTTCTTTATCCTGTTGTCATCAGCCGAGTGGTTTCTTCTAAGCCATGTCTTGACCGAAGGAGTGGGCTCCCATGAGCTAAACGGGAGACCAGTCAGATTAATTATCATAAGATTAGCTACATTTTCAACAGTAAGACGACTCCTTTTATCTGAATATATGATATTCATTCTTGAAAAACCTCGTTCAGCCTCTGCAGAACTGACAGCAATAGCATTGATGATATTTTTAACTTTCTGTACACTTTGAGGAACCTCAGCCTTCGCTGGGTTGCTAGAATTTTGCGAGACATTTTCCACGTAGTCCCGAAAATCATTGATACTGATTTCATGATGAAAAACTTTATCAAATTCCTTCAGGTTTTCTTCTGCAGCTCTCCAAGGTACAACTACTTCCTCAATATTCCACGAATTGGGCTCAAGAAAATTAATCAGATCATGAATTTTATCATCTAGTTCATTGTTCTTTGATGTTAAACTGTCACAGCTCATCACCCTTTTTTTCATATTTTCTATTACTGTTTCAAGTAGTTTTTGACGAGGAAGGTTAATGACTTTGTTATTTTCAACAAAATGAATATCCTTAAAAGCATCTGAAGTAGCTCTGACATCGATTTTCGTTTCATAGGTTCCTTTGTTTTCTTTAAGCATTTCAAATGCCTTAATGGTCCTTTTTATTAGCTGTTCAGCTTTTTTCAATGTTAAACTTCTGGCTTGAAGAGCATTAGAAAGCAAGGAAATTTCTTGAAGTATATCTATCATTAGTGCCAAATCCTCTAAGAAATGCTTGTTGCAAAGACGTGCAGCCATCCCTGAATGTTTTGCTTCACTAGAAAAATATTTGTACAATGCTGGATAAGCACGCCACACAGCAAGCGCAAGTCTTAGACTGCAAGCAGCCCACCTTGGTCCTAGAACTCTACCTATCTTCAGAATTTGTTGCCCAAGCTCTTCTGAAATTTTAAAGAGTTGCATTTGGTTTTTGTTTGGTTGCTGAAAAATTGTGTAGATTTTATCCATGAATATATTGAAATGGTTCACTTGTTTTATGTCATTGACAGAATCGTCCAAAATAAGTTGCAAAGGATGAGTTAAGCAATGCCAAAGTACAATGTTAGGATAATCATTTCTAAGTCTAATGCCTACCCCAGAATTGCGGCCAAGCATTACACTTGCCCCAACTGAAGAGAAAGCAATCAATCTATTTCTCAAATATTCATTATCAAACCCACCATCGTGCAAACTCTTTAACAGCGACATGTATATTTGTATTACTCCTTGTCCTTCCAATTCAACCATATCAAAGAAAATTGTTGGTGATAGATCACAATCTTCAATCTTCAAAAAAATTATAACAACTGGTTTATTAGATATGGTTGAAGCTTCATCCACGATGACACAAATTTTCAAGTTTTGTTCAATGATTTTGGTAAATATTTCTTTATATCCTTTGCAATGTGATCAACTATTTTCACAGCAGTTTTGCGAGAATGAAGTCCAGCACCCCTGTCAACTCCATTTCTTATTTGAAGCTCAATCTCATCTTCAACATCAGAAAATGGCCTGCATCTTTTTGCCAAACTGTAGACTGTACTGAAAACTCTGCATGTAGAGGCAATATATCTCTCATTCATTTTATCAATGCTTTTCGTAATTGCATCATATGCATGATCCTCTTGTTGCTTTACACAGACACTATGTGCCTTTGATGAAAAATGCTCCTTCGTTTTTTTTCCTGAGTCGAGATGCTTGCTGAAAAATGGTTTAATTCTTTCCTGAGGCTTCGACACTGCAGCTTCCCCATTCAACTGAAAATCGAATTCCTTTTATGTATAGAGAATCAAATTTGGCACAGTGATCACAACCAAGTTTCTTGCTACGAGAAATCAATCCATCATACTTTTTTTTGAAAATCCTCGTATTGCATCGCACTCCAGCAGTCTGGCAGAGATGAAGCGGCATCTGACTGATCTGAAGGTGACACAGTAGCTATAGTACAGACGTTGCACCAGTATTATTCATCAAAGATGGAGGTATAACTGTTGCATTCTCAGTAGCTTCTTCCACTGAACTTTCAATTCTTGGGATTTTATGCATGAACTTTAGTATATTTTGTTGTCTCTTCATTTTAAGGGCTAAAGACCTAAAAGTATAAACAAAAAGAAAAACTGCTTTACTAACATTAGAAATTAGGATTGCTACAATATTTTTAATGAACAATGTAAAATAAGATTTTCTTCAAAAGCTTTTTCCAGAATAAATTTCATAATCAGAAGGAAGTAGCATGAATTGTGCACGAATATATTTAATACTTAGGCTACCCTGTTATAAGGGAGTTCCAAAATACAAAAGCAGTTGATTGAAAAATAGAGAAGAGATAGGAGGTGTAATCAATGTGCTTCGTATCCTGAAGAGAAGAATGAAAAGATAGGAAAGGCAGCAGCTCTAGTAAAATTTATTGACCTTTAACTGTACGTACTTTATGATTGTGTGTGTGCAAGTGTCTGTTACATGCTGACATATGTTTGTGTGTATGTGTGTCTGTATATAGTGCGTATGTATGCATATATGTATTAACCCATTCAACTCCGATGACAAGATGTCTTGTCATTTGGTCAAATAAAACAAAAAATCATAAAACACCAAAATGTTTGATCAAACACCAGAAAAATATGACGTCAGTCCTCGCTTCGCTGCGAGCGAAGCGAGGACTGACGTCATATTTTTCTGGTGTTTGATCAAACATTTTGGTGTTTTATGATTTTTTGTTTTATTTGACCAAATGACAAGACATCTTGTCATCGGAGTTGAATGGGTTAATGTGTATGTTTTATATAAGTGCAAGTCAGGGTGCCAAAATTGACCATTTTATTGAGATAATCTTGCAATGAAGAATTCCATTAAATTAGTCCTAGACTTGGTCCTTCATCTGAGAATAGCCCAGCTTCATTATCATGGCTATAAGCCCTAAAAACTATAGTATAAACATATGATATCAATATCTAGACTATAAATACCTTTCTATATTGTGAGAAAAATTTTAACTTTAGCCAAACCTTCAGTTGAGAATAGTCCAGCTTCCCTTAGGCCTATCAATCATCTAAAAACAAGGCTATAGCCTTGTTTTTAGATGATTGATTTCAACAAATGATGATTGCTTTTAACAAATATATAAGATATAAAAACATTTCTAAATTGTTAGAAATATGTGAAAATCTTTAACTTAGCTACCACTCACCCTAAACCCCTAGCTTTACATTTATTGTTATAGTCGGTGTATTTCCATCTGACACTAATTTGCAACCACATCTTAGCCACATTTTCTTTATATTATTGTTATCAATTAAATATTCTAACTAGAAATATGGAAAACTAACAATATTATATTTAAAATGCATCTCTGGCTGCCAAACGTAAAAAATATTCAAATATTTACATACGAAAAACCTGAAAAATTGTCAGGTGGAAAAAAAAAATAGTTAGTCTCGTGATCAAAAAATTCGATTTGGGCAACCTAGTGCAGGTGTATTTATTTTTTTACGGACGCATGTTTGTGTGGGGGTAGTGTGTGCATGTGTAGGCTATGTATGTGCTTACACGTGTGCATATGTGTACATGTACATGAGTATGTGTGTGCATGTGTACAATGCATTTGTGTTATTTATAAACAAACATGTTTGTGTGGGTAGGCCTAAGGAGTGTGTATGAGAGTGCGTGTATGTATGTATGTCCATAATTATAATAAAATGTAGTTTAATAACACAAATATACAGAGAAACCAAGCACTATATACATGAAAAAAACTGGTAACCACTTGTGTAAATAAACTATGCAATAAATCACTAACGAAAGTTACGAAACATACCGTCCCGGTACTTATCGGATGAGATGCAGAAGACCACTGACCAGCTGAGCAACTAGTCGGTTCGCCAGTTAGCCGGTTCGCCGAACTGACAAATTTGCGTGAGCCGGTTCTAGCGAATAGGTAAGAACCGGCTGAATCCCACTACTGTTAAGAACTATGATGAAGTTTGGAGTGTGACAGTGGTCAAATGTGATATGACTTGGGTGCTTCGAATTTATATATATATATATATATATATATATATATATATATATATATATATATATATATATATATATATATATACATATATATAATGCTTGATAGATCATTACCTCTAATTAATTCATTAGGCTATGAATAAATACAATCGGCCTGTAAAACAATTAAGACGTAACCTTTTGCTGCGTTTGCACACATATATCAAGGGCTTTTTCCCTCTTACAAGGGAGATAGTCAAAGTCCCCACATACTCCACTCCCATTCACAACATCTCCCTCTTTTCTTGGCTCCTGGATGATGGGTCATCTCTGCATATCGCCCACTGCCTTGAATCAGAAGCAATGCAGCAGGACAGAACATCCACAGTAAGGCCGCTTCATTTAATAGGCGACCCCCATCTCCGTCCCCTTATGCAGAAAAAGAAAACAAGGATAAGTCAAACCAGACTATGTCAAAATATCGTTCACACATACTCCCTCACCCCCATCCCCCACCCACTCCCATGCATCACAGCATCATCCATACACAACCATTCTCCAATAGAAAACACAATTGATTTTCCATACAAGGAAATAAGAACAAATAATTTACGCCCTCATATCCAAGAGTTGACACCCTAATGTGGTGGATAGGCTTGAGAATCTTAATGACTACAAAAGCTATGTCGATAGAGAGGAAATCTCTCCAGGGTCATCCATATCGAACAGGTTTTGTAAGAAAGACCAGACAAAGAGCACATCACACACACAGTCGTAGGACCCGCTGCTAACTTGCACATCCCTGATGGTGAACAGGGAAATTCCTTATATATATATGGGGTACCGTCATAATGACGGCGTGGACCATTGGGTAGCCCATAGATATAGGGCTTCACCGAATATAATAAATAAGGTGACACCAGAGAAATATCTTACCAGAAACCAGTTGGCGGGGAGGTGAGATTACTACCCAAACCCGTTCATAGCAACCATGAATGGTACAACCAAAACAAAACTGGCCATTCCTGTTGGATCATTGTTTCCTAAAGGTCCAACCGTATTGCCTCGTGTGCTTACGGACAGTGTGCCACCGAATGTGAGTAAGCACTGTCCAAGCAGATCCAAGTCTTGGGCATTAAACAGCATGAAGAAAATGAAGATCTATACTTACAAAGTAAGAACTCTCTCAGAAGACCACAGACTGGAGAGTTTAATAGAAGAACTGAACAGCATCAAGTTGGACATCGTAGGACTGAGGGAAGTCCGAAGAACGGAAGAAAAGTTGATACAATTACAAAAGGGTCACCACCTGTTCTACTATAGAGGTAAGGACAAAGAAAGATCTAGTGGAGTAGGATTTTTGACAAACCGAGAGGTTGCTGGTAATGTAGTCAAGTTCAGTAGTCTATCAGACAGGTGAGCTTGGATTTCAATTAGGCTGTGTAAAAGGTACACTAAAAATAATTGAAGTTTATGCACCAACTTCACAGAGTTCAGACGATGAAATTGAATCCTCCTATAATTATTTAAGTCAGGTAATGGATAAAAAAAAAGTAAGTACACGTTGGTAATAGATTACTTTAATGCTAAAGTGGGGAAGATGTGAGATGAGTCGTGGATTGAGAAATTTGGAGTAGTTGAAAGAAATGACAGAAGCGAGATGTTAATCAATTTTGCAGATAGCTACAACATGATGATAATAAAAACTTTCTTCCAAAAATGTGTAGGTCGTAAATGGACCTAGAGAAGTCCAAATGGAACAACAAGGAACGAAGTAGACTTCATATTAGGAGATGAAATCAGGAGCGTTAGCAATGTTACTGTCATAAATAAAGTCAACATAGGAAGTGACCATAGAATAGTAGGATGCGCAGCCAAATTCAATTTCATAGGAGAGAGAAATAAACTAGTTTTAAGAAAGAAAATGAGCCTTGCAAAGGTTAAGGATAATAATAAGAAATTTCAGTTAGAAATTGAAACAGATTTGAAGCTCTAAGAACCAGTAATGTGCACAGACATTGTAAGGGGCAGGTGCTCTGGGGAGGAAATTGGGCACTTCACTCTTTTGTATTATTCGTATTTGGCAACTATTCGGTAGGGTGCAACACCATTTTCCAAATTATAATTTCTGAATGGTAAGAAAATGGAAAAAGCCTGTGAGAAATCATTTTTCATTCATTTTTTTTTTTTTTTAATATATATTTTTGCGAAGGGCATTTTTGGGGAATAGGGCAAAGGGGCAGGTGCTCAGGCACCCCCCCCACCCCCCTCCTCTGCTCATATTATGTTAGCTCAGTTGTACTCCCTGTGCTTACGTCAAGAAAGTGTTCCTGAATCGTGGTGCAATGCCATAGTGATTTTGCTTCATAAAAAGAGAGACCTGAAGGATCTTAGTAACTATCGACCGATTAGCTTGCTATCAAATGTATATAAAGTATTCTCCAAAATCCTTACAAATAGACTAAGTCAGGTTTTAGATGGAAATCAACCGAGAGAACAGGTAGGCTTTAGGAGTGGATATCCAACTCTAGACCATTTGCCGGCGATGAACCAACTAATCGAGAAAACGACAGAATACAGCATACCTCTCTGTTTAGCTTGTGTAGATTACGAGAAGGTTTTTGGCATTGTAGAACGAATAGCAATACTAAACTCGCTACACAAGCAAGGTACAAGCGAACAGATCGCAAGGATTTTAGAAAAAAGTTTATGTGGTGTGAATGTAGCGCGAACGGGGACGGGCACCCCCGATGGGGGTGGGAGGGAGGCAAAAGGGCATGCGGGTCGGTAACCCCAGAGGGTGTAATGTCGGCGTGGGTCCGTAGTACTGAGCAAGGACCGCGGGTGTGTGGAGGTATGAATGTGAGTGTAAGGGAGGGAAACCCACAAAGAAGGGAGGGTTAGCATTAGAAGTTAGGAGATAGGGAAATTAGCTTAGGGGCTGTGTTGTGTGTATTCCAAGGAGGATTAAGGACTGACCCAGAAGCAACCACAGGAACAGAATTCTCGACGGAAAAACAAGTACCACAAGCTATCTAGACGCCACGGAGATGACCGCACCCATGAGCACCGAGGCGCCATTCAAGATGAACAGTATTACCCTAAGGCCGTTTGACGGCAATGAAGATATCGCCGTATGACTTACAAAGGCGGAGTTGGTCGCGAAGCTAACGGGAGTAACGGACGTGGCAAGTTATATTGCTCTAAATTTGGAGAATGACGCGTTAGCCATCTACCTGGAAATGGTGACCAGTGATCGAACGGATGCAGAAAAGGTGAGGGAAAGGTTAAAGGAGGCTTTCGGTGAGAGCCCTTTTGATGCGTTCTGTCAGCTGCAGCGAATGCGGTGGGCAGGTGAACAGGCCGATGTGTTCGCCAACGAAATCAGATGATTAGCGGGCCTGGCTACTCTCGAGGGCAACGGCTTGGAAACGATAGTGAGAATGGTTTTCGTGAATGGATTTCCGGATCGCATATCGGTTGGACTGTAGGAAATGAATAATGCGGCAAAGGCGAACTGATAGCCCGCGCCAGGCTCCTGACTAGGGTTAAGGATGGAGGGCCGGTGGGAGCCGTGGCTAGAGAAAGGCTGCGGAAAAGGACACAGGCCGCAGCGGGAGAAGGAACGCGGGCAGGGACAAAGGGCAGCGGGCCTTTGGAGGAGGCAGCAACGAGAGAAAGGAAAACAGGTGAGCCCAGGAGTGACTTCAGCGGATGGCGGGGGCAGTCTTGGGTCCATTGTCACGAGTGTCGGCGACTAGGTCACCTCACGAGGGACTGTACAGAGGTAGAGCTCGTCTGTTACGCATGCAATCAGCCAGGACATATGGCTCGACACTGCAATCAGGGAAACGGAAAACCGGCGGCCGCTACGCAAGGGGCCGCCGAGGAAATGTAAGGACACTGTTCAGCCGTATGCCGAGCGTGAATGTTCAACCACGATCGTGAGGACCGACGTAGTTCAAGAGTTCAGACGGGGAGATGTGGCCCTGATGACAGTCGACGGGAGGGAGACAAAGTGCGAAGACGACCAGGAAATTGAAATTATAGTAGAGAGTATCCCGATACGACTAAAAGTGCTCGTCATCAGAACGGTTCCAGAGGGAATAGACGTGGTGCTGGGAATGGGTGGAATTACCCAGCTTGGAGAAGTCACGTGTATCGGCGGACGAGTGAGGATTGGAATGATACACGCCTCGGAAGGGAGAACGAGGACCCGACTGAGACCGGGTGTGAACGTTGGAATGGCAATGGGGGCCCCGGAAGGCGGTGCCGCCCCGAAGCTCGACCCTGTCGAGAGGGCGGCGCCGTGCACGATTGAGGACGAAGACTTCCTGGCGGAATTTGATGGCCACAAGTGGGAAGTACAGTAGAGTGGTACCCGAAAGAAGGCTTGCCCTTTTTGAAAAACGAAGTCGATTGCTACACACAGACCCTGAGAGAGGGGGTGAGGGAAAACTTTGACCTTGAAGTGGAGCGCTGGATTGAGGAGGGAATCTTGAGTCCCTGGAAGGAATTGGTGGAGGGTGGAATCCTGCCCTTGATAGCAGTGGCACAGCCAACCAAGAGCAGAGTACGACTGGTGTTGGATTTCCGAGAACTGAACCAGTTTGTGAGGTGTCATACTGGCGACGAATTTGTACATGTGTGCAGCGAGACCCTAAGCACGTGGCACCGAATGAGGGGGGCGTCCGCGATTGTAGACTTGTCGGTAGCTTACCTGCAAATTCACGTGGCGAAGAAGCTATGGAAGTACCAGCTAGTAAAATACAAAGGGAGAACTTACTGCTTAACCAGACTGAGGTTTGGGCTTAGCTCAGCCCCGAGGATCATGACGAGAATCCTGAAAACAGTGCTGGAGAAGACTGAAACGATGAAGAAGGGCACCGACTCGTACCTCGACATACTGGTGGATGATAGCGTGGTATCAGCGTCGAGAGTAGTAGAACATTTGGCTCGGTACGGATTAATGGCGAAGGAGCCGGAAACGTTGGAAGGAGCAGTGTTGGGACTGCGTCTGGAAAGGGACGGGACCGGAAATCTGATGTTCAGGAGAGGCAACGAGATCCCGAAGGTTACGGATGAAATGAGCAAACGAGAGCTCTTCTCCCTTTGTGGCAAATTAGTGGGCCACTACCCGATCGCCGGTTGGCTCCGTATGGTGTGCAGCTGCATTAAGAGGCGGTCGGGGACAAAGGATTGGGGAGAGAAGATGGATGAGAACACACTAACCATGATACGTGACGTCGTACAACGGGCGATGCACCATGTGATCCGGTGAGGGGACAGTGGAACGCTCCCCAGTAGAGCCGAGGCGTAGTGTGGTGCGACGCGAGCAGCATAGCGACCGGCGCCGTCTTAAAGATAGGGGGCGTGGTAGTCGAAGATGGAGCGTGGCACCGAAAAAAGGACGACTACCATCATATCAACGTATCAGAGTTGGACACGGTCATAAAAGGAGTCAATTTGGCACTGAAAAGGGGGATGCGTGAGGTCGAAATCAGAACTGACCCAGCCACTGTAGCGGGGTGGATGAACTCAGTGTTTACGGCTGAGAAGAGAGTACGCACGAAGGGGGCCCTTGTGAAGCGCCGTCTTGGGATCCTGAGGGAGCTCATCGACGAGTTCAGCATGAAGATGAGGGTGAGCGAGGTGCCGTCGGAGATGAACAAAGCGGACGCGCTAACCAGAGTGAAGAAGAACTGGCTGAACGTGAAGGAAGAACATGACAAGGAGAAGCTTGAAGTGTGCGCCGCAGGGTCCCCCCTTCGTGCCAAAGAGTTGCACGAGACTCATCACCTTGGAGCCGATAGGTCATTGTTCTTGGCAAGGAAGGTTGACTCGAATATATCGAGGGAAGAAGTACGGCAGACGGTGAGAGCGTGCGCCCGATGTCAGTCCATAGACCCCGCCCCCAGACCGCACTTGGCGGGGGGAACATAGTGTGGGAGGAAACTGGGGGCGGCTGGATGGCGGTTGATGTAACCCACTATCAGGGTGCCAGGTACCTGTCGATGGTCGACTGCGGGCCGAGACGGTTCGCTGTCTGGCGAGAACTGAAGGAGGAGACTGGAAAAGAGATTGCAGGGGTGATAGATGAGCTATTTCTGGAACGGGGCCCAGTGGATGAAGTCCTGATGGACAATGGCACGGCGTTTTGGTCGGAGGCGCTGAAAGGCATGTTGGACAAGTGGGACACAAGACGCTTCTTCCGGTCAGCTTACCGACCAAGCGGAAATTGTATAGCTGAACGACACCATCGTACGATTAAGTACATCGCCGAGAAGGGGCGAATATTATCGACGGAGGCAGTTTTTTTTTTTTTTTTTTTTTTTTTTGTATAACATGTCCCCCAGGTCAGGCCAAGATGACGGCTCTGTTCCACAAAGAGCCGTGTTTAGATACGACTGTGGGCATCCCCAGTCGGGGGCCGGGACTACTGAAGAAGACCCGACCTCAGTGCAGGCGCGGGAGGAGGCATGGGTGAGGCCAAAGGACAGGAAGTGCACGTCACAGTGGACGAAAGGGATAGTGGCCGAGGTGAATGGGACCTTTCGCAGTGAGCGATTTGATACCAGATACCGCCAGATCTTGTAATTCTTGCCGGAAAATAAATACTTTTTCGGGCAAGTTTTATAAGCTTACAGAGGTGTGTCGTTGTACATTATTGTGTCTGAAATTTAAGTCAATTAATTTCATGATTGCAAAAGGCATATAGCATTGTTTGAGCCTCTATTCATAATTACAGATGATATTCATAAAACAGCCTATAATTGTATCAAGCTAAGCAATTTGTCATTTTCTACCGACTTCAATGGACGTTTACTGATATATACTTTCATTTGAATGCACCAAGCAATAGGCAAATCCATGTAATGTATAGAAAATATAATTTTGCATCGAAGACGGTAGGATTACGATTTTCCGGTACGATTAAGTATTGTCTTTCTCTTATTTTTTCTTGAATCTGACGTGCAGTCTGCCACGGCACACATACAATTAGTCATATTTGTTTGAAAATAGCTCCCAGCAGATCTAAGAGGCTATTCTTTACACAAACGTAACTCGCCTCGTACGTCCGCCACCACTGTTGTTATATTTCATCTCACTGATTATCTTCATATATAGGACGTGACAGTGATATCCATTATTTTCCAACACTCTCAGATAAAATGCACAAACTGAAATCAACATCCTCTTATTTTTTATTGCTCATACTTACTTCAGTAAAAATAATTACCTATTTTTAGTTTTATCTTCTAATTAAATTAACAAAGCCTTATCACACACAGGTAAGTAAAAATTATAACATTAAGAGTCATGTTTTTAATTTTAAATACACTTAGGCAGCAATTTATATCGTATTTTTTTTAAATATCGGTTTCCAAATTAGCTAAGTTACCCCTTTGCCTCGTGAAATCCGAGACAATTGAAAATTCTAGCGCTAATAGGCATCTACGAGCCTGACTGCGAAAGGTCCCATTCACGGAACAACGTCTCTGTCGAGAGAGTGCCGCGGCATATCTTGGATGTTCGGCGTGTGGTGAGTGAAGGAAACGACGAGGAGGAGTAATGTTCAACACAAAAGTTCAAAGTAAAGAGGTTATAATCGATGGTGAGTCTTAAAGAAGTCGAAGAGTATAACAATTTAAGCCAGATGGTGAAAGTGACAAAAGATCATGATAATGAAATAAAAAGACGTATTACAATTCAAATTCAATTCAGATCAATGATGGGAATAACCCTGAGAGACCGAAAGAGAGAGCAGACTAGAGTGAAATATATTGTAGAGGCGATAAAAGAGAGGAAGTGGAATTGGGTAGGTAAGTTAGTGCGAACGACTGATGAGCGATGGAGCAAGTGTGGTACGGAGTGGACGCCGCGAGATGGAAGAGACGAGATTGAGAAATTTGCAGGAGTGACGTGGCAGAGGTCGGCGCGGTCGCGTGAATCTTGGAACGCTATGGAGGAGGCCTGTAATTGTTCAGCTGTTGACTCAGGATGGCTGAACTGTTTGATAGATTGATTGACGTTACTTAGTTTACTTAGTATAATTCAGAGGGTCTTCCTCATAGCTGTGGTGGTCCACCGCTACTTCCAGTCCGGGAATCTTCTTTTTGTAGACTGATTTGGTCAGGAATGGAATTTGAGGCTGCCCTGCAATGGGCTGTGTATCCAGGTACGGGAGGCTCGTCTGCCAGTGATTTCAGATATTTATCTAGATGTTGTTTAAAGTTTGTGACTGGGCAGTTCTTTATCTCTTTTATATGTTTTGGTAGGCTATTGAAGATTCTGGGGCCATTGTATGTGAAGCTGGAGGCCAATAGGGTCCTGATTCTGTCTGGGGCAGATGTAGGCAGTATTTTCTTTTTACACTTGCGACCATTTCTACTATTGTGTGTTTCTAGTAGAGACAATGTAGTAGGGTCGGGTACCTGTTTCTCCAGAATTTTCCACATATATATGGCCCGGTGTCTCTCTCTTCTGCTTTGTTGAGAGTATAGGCCTAGTTTTTTCAGGCGGTCCCAATAATTGAGGCCCTGCATGCCTTTGATTTGCCTTGTGAAATGCCTTTGGACAGACTCTAGTTCCTGTATTTCTGCCCTTTTGTGTGGTGACCATAGTTGGCTACAGTAATCGAGCACTGGTTGTATAAGTGACTTCCAGAGTGATAACATTAGTTGTTCGTCTCTTGATTTGAAGGTCCTTAGTACCCATCCAGCCATTTGTCTGGCTTTACTAGTCGTTTTGAAGATGTGGTTTCTGTAGGTAGCCTCTTCATTGAGGTGAATTCCAAGGCACCTTACAACCGGACTCGAGGATATATTTATGCCTCCTTTGGTATGGAGTGCGGTGGAACTTTTTAGGTCAGAATTTGGGCCACACCTTAGTATTTCAAACTTCTGCTCATTGAAATGCATGTTGTTAAGTTCAGCCCATTCTGAGATTTTGTCCAGGTTGTCCTGCAATTCCTGGATGTCGGCCTCATGGCTGATTCTATGGCTGAGGGTGGTGTCATCCGCAAAGGAGGACAGGAATGAGCTGTCAACGGCTTGGCCTATGTCGTTCATTAGGACCAAGAAAAGTAGCGGGCCCAGCACAGAGCCCTGCGGTACACCACTGAGAACTGCTGACTTTTCTGATTGGTGGCCATCGACAGCTACCACCTGTGACCTTGTTCTGACAAAGTTGTGGAGCCATGTCCCAATCTTTCCCTTCATTCCCACAGCTTTGGGTTTATGTGATAGAATGCCGTGGTCAATTCGGTCGAAGGCCTTAACAAAGTCGAGGCATACAACATCAACGTTTCCTCGTCTTGCAAGCCCCTGGAGCAGCCATTCATAGTGAATTAACAAGTTAGAAAGACATGATCTCCCTTTCCGAAAACCGTGTTGAGATTTGCTTAATAGTTGATGGTTTTCCAGGTACTTGATGATGTTATTTCTCAATATCTTTTCAAAAATCTTTATGATATGTGATGTAAGTGCAACTGGTCTGTAGTTTCTGGCCAGACTTCTTTCTCCTCCCTTACATATTGGGGATATTATTGCTTCCTTTGGTCTGTTAGGTATCATTCCTGTGTCGAGGGACAGTCGCCAAATTTTCTGAAGGGGGGATGTTAGAGCCTATTTACATTTTGTAAGAAAGATGGCAGGCACACCATCTGGGCCAGCAGCTGAGTTAACTCTAATTTCACTTATTGCCCTCAGCACATCAGTCTTGGTGAAATGAATGTCATTGAGTTGTGGGTTTTCGTTGTTTTGTACTGAGAAGAATTCTTGTGGGTTATTTACAATACTTTCTGCTTTTGGTTGGGAAAACACTGTTGTGTATTGTTGCGCTAGGACACTGCAGGTTTCCTGGGGGTCATGACGACATTTTACCATTATCCAATTGGAGTGGTCCAATTTTGGTTTTTGCTTTTGATAATTTTTTGCAGTAACTGAAGAAATACTTAGGATTGGATTTAATGTTGCTTATTGCTTATATTTCTTCTTTGTTTCTTTGCTCCTCGTGTGATGTTTTGATTTCCCTTTCAATTGTGGCTATTTTTCTACTAAGTGCCCTTTTGCGGTTACCATTTATTGCTTTCATTAGTTGTTGGGTGAGAGAAGTTTTTCTTTTCGTCAGTATCTTCCGGCTTTTGGGGATGTTACTTTTTCGAGATGTTTGTGATCTTCTCTTTGGTATTTTGTCTTCGTTACTCCTTCATAAAACTTCTGTTTGAAGGTGTCTTTGTTATCATTTTAGTAAGAATAACAATAAAAAGCAATTTATTTCTATAACTGATCTTGCAGAGTTCCAAAAATATTTTAAATTCTTTGGTCATTTGTGAGACTCAAAGTATCACGAAAAGTGTAAACAAAGAAGGCGGCCATACACGTATGTTGAAGTTATTTGTAAAGTTCGACAATAAGGTACGTGGTTGCTTTATACATGTAAGTTACAGGCCATCATGGTAGTAAATATTTAGGTTTTCGATACTTAAAAAAAAAAATTGTAATCGGTAATGAGAAAGAAGCCCATTGCTTCAAACTTTTGCACGGGGGAATTTTAGACGGGATATCTAATAATATTGAAAGCATGTCAAGTAAGTAACGGTTACGATGACCTTCTAAGAATTAGGAAGTACTTTACATTATATCCTGATGTTTTATAGCAGTTTTAGATACGGATTGAAGTTCAATTAAATCAAGTACAAAGTTATGCACAAAAGAAGACCAAGTATGAGTACGCATTTTTTGGAAGGAAAAAAAAAAATAAAGTGGAGAATGAAAAGGATATTGAATTAATGCTTATATATTATGTAAGCATTATATTTGTGGCCTGAATGAAGCAAATGGGATACTGTGGTAAGTGGCTCAGTATATCTACTTACAAAAAAAATCTAGCTATCAAGTAATTATAGATTGCAGTTCCACCAACAGTGTATATTTATTTTTGTTGGGGTGGGGGATGTTGGAGGGGTAAAAGTACACTGGCAAGCCATAAAACTCACATTAATGACAAGAAATTGAATATATAAATGCCACTCAAAGTTTTTTAAGTCTGTTCTTAAAAAAATAAATAAAAGAGAAACAGAATAGGTTAGGTATGGTTAAGATGTATATGGGTAAAATTTTACTTTCGACCTTTGTTGGAATATAGCAATATAAAATTAAATAGTAATTTTGTAAATTAAAATGTATGAACATAATATGCAATTTTGTGTGCGGAAATGAAAATAAAAAAAGTTGCTAAAACAGATTTATTAAGTAACGAAGTTGTGTACTACGAATGGTACGCCATGTTTGTTATGGTAGATTCCGACGTCGGAGAAATGAAAGAACGATAGATTTGTCTAAACTAAAGTAAAGTAAACTAAACTAAACTAAACTAACCTAACCGGTAAAATTTTACTTTCGACCATTGGAGGAATATAGCCATACAAAAGCTGAGAGAGTGGTTGAAAAGCCCACCAACGTCTCTCACGACGACGACGAGGACCAGCCGGATGATATCTAATTTGCAGGTAATGATTTATTAAACACAGGTTAGTTTAGTTTTAGACAAATTTATCGTCCTTTCATTTCTCCGACGTCGGCATCTACCACAACAAACATGGTGTACCATTCGTCGTACACGACTTCGTTACTTAAGAAATCTGTTGTAGCAACGTATTTTTATTTTCATTTCCGCACACAAAATTGCATATTACGTTGATACATTTTAATTTACAAAATTACTATTAAATTTTGCATTGCTATATTCAAACAAAGGTCGAAAGTAAAATTTTACCTGTATATGTGTGTGTATATCTATATATATGTTTTACTCACCTGGTTGGCTACCCCGTTCTAGACCAGCATATTGCTCGAGAGAGATAAGCTTTGGGTATACAGGGATAGCCCACATCTTGCTGGCACGCCAGCCCTTGTTCAATATACATCAGAACAGAAAAGTACAGGGTAAAAGGCTGAGTTGTGTGCCATGTGCACAGAAAGTAGACAGCTAGGAACGAATATCTG
The DNA here is from genome assembly GCF_046742065.1 of Oratosquilla oratoria. NCBI lineage: Eukaryota > Metazoa > Arthropoda > Malacostraca > Stomatopoda > Squillidae > Oratosquilla > Oratosquilla oratoria. Next base: position 57,635,536 of record NC_134788.1, read on the forward strand.
GGTAATGATTAATCAACATATTCAAAGAGTGTTTGGCCCAACTGTATGTGCAGGTGTTTTTTGAAAGATGTAATTGAGTCACAGCTAACAGCATCATCAGACAGGGAGTTCCAGAGGTCAATACATCTAGCACTAAAAAATCTGCGTCTTTACTCTAGAGATATATGGGGTGTGGTTATCTTAAATCTGTGACCCCTGGTGTGTGTTATTGGAGATAAGGAAAAAAGATCTTGGGGTGAAATAGAAGACTGCTTGTGAAAATTTTTCCAACATTTTATGAGATCAGCCCTGATTAATCTGCCACGGACTGAATAAAGATCTAAAGTTAGCAGACGGTCTGCATAGCTAAGCTCTGCCATTCCAATTATTTGTTTAGTCCACCTGCGTTGCGTAGATTCCAGGAGTGTAAGGTCACCTAGGTATCCAGTGTTCCATACAGTGGATCCAAACTCCAACAGTGGTCTGATGTGGGATTTAAACAGGGTGATCATGAAGTCCTTATATATGTGGAAGCTTGTTGGCCAAGTGAGTTTGGGGATCATTACTTGCAGCGAAAGTCGAGGGGATGGCAATTTGAACCCTACCACAGTTGAAGTTGAACCAAGGTCATGGTTCCATAAATAACACACTACAAAATCCTCTGTAAAGTTTGACATTTAAACCAATTTATATATATATATACATATATATATATATATTTACCTAAAGTAAGGGTCATTAGGTACCCAATGAGGATAATTAGACCCTGTACTTAGGTATAGTGTCCTCTTCATCAGTTGAGAACACCGCATCTTTTAATGTGTTGTTGTTTTACGCGGGGGTTAGGGACCAGGAACCCCCGCGTAAAACGAAAATCCGCGTAAAATTCCGCCACTGAAGGAGATATACCAAAACAATCATTAGAACCCTAATAATTTTATTTCCACAATGAATTGCCATATTGAACAAAATAATACAATAGAAAAATAGGAAAACAATACAATACAAACAAAAGAACAAGAAAAAACAGTGCATGAAATGAATATATGTAGAAGGGGTAGTAGTCTAGGTAGCAGTCTAGTCGGACTCGGCATCAGAATTAGCTGGACCACCACGTTTCTGTAAAAACATGGTGATGGGCAATTGTACTCGGCGCTTTTTCATGTCCTGCAAAACGGCTTTGTAGGGCGCCATAACACTGTCGATGCCATTCTGCGCCGCAATTGCCCTCACCATGGATGTGTCAGTCTCATAAATGGCAGCCTTGAGAGCGGAGGCCTGTCGTATCAAGGCTGCCAATGAGTCCAAAGTTAATCCTTCCTGTGGCTGGCTTTCTTCTTCAACATTGCCCTTCTCCTCCTCCTCCTCACTGGCCGACTGGACGAGTTCCACCAGTTCCTCCTCAGACAGCTCAACTGCATGGCCACGAACCAGTTCCCGAACCTCTTCTTCCTCCATATCTGCAAATCCTTCACCGCCAACTTCCTTTGCTAAGGCTACAGTCTTCTTCACCTGATCTTCCACTTGCTCATCCGCTGTATATATATACAAAAACCCAAAAATCCGCGTAAATTCAAAACCGCGCATAAAAAATCCGCGTAAAACGAGGGTCTACTGTATTTTATGCTTCTCTTACTCAAAATTTATATTTTTCAAAAATCTAGCTGTCATCAAGAAATTATAGATCAATGTACCACCTACAATGTTTTTTTTTGGGGGGGGAGGAGGGATAATTTTAGATGGGAGAAAGTAAAGTGGCAAGCCACTTAAAGCTACAAAACCCCGTTCTTCACATGAAGAATTCCAAGTGTTAAACAAATGTAGATTTGAAATGTAAATTGACCTCTCATTAACGGATACTGCATTACTGGATATCAGATGCAACAGACAAAATCCACTGGTCTGGTCAAAAATCTGCTGGTCTGGTCCGACAGTCTAAATTTCGCGGGTAGGGTGAATGCGTCCGTTAGTTTGGCGTTTGTCCACTGAGTGGCTGATGGTGTGATGGCGCACACTTTGTTTTGTTTACTAGTTAACAAGATCGTGATCGGTGTGGACGTTTATTAGCTGTGTTAGCAGTGTTTTCTGTGTTTTTTGTGCTGTTGTTTAGTGCTGTGGAATCACTCTGCCACCCAAAGCTAAAGCAAAGCATGTTAATCTAAATATTAAGAAGAAATTAGAGCTAATTAAGAAGTTGGAATCAGGTGTGTCTGTGGCCAGTGTGTGAGGAGTTTGGAGTTAAAAAACAAACAGTGAGTGATATTCGTAAAGCGAAGGATAAGTTAAAGCAATATGCCACTCATTTTGATGTCTGTGCTAGTAAGGACAAGAAAGGTGTTGAACATGCTCGTAAGCATATGAAAATTCAAATTCGTGGTATTAAGCACCTTGATGACATGGTGTATAAATGGTATGTTCAGCAACGTTTGGTAAAGATGAAAGTGCGTGGTGTTGAGATCATGGCTGCTGCTGATAAATTTGCTCGTCAAATGAATATTGACTGTAAGGCTAGCACTCCAAATCAACGGATTATTCACATCAATGGACACCGTTACCCCCCTTTTATTCCGTTAATGAGAGGTCAATCTGTATGTGAGCACTTAACGGAAGTATTTGGTAAGTTGGGTGACACTGGATTCGTTTCTACATTTTCTGGGGGGAGGGGGGTAGGCAAACATTATTCTCGTATTTAAGAATGGGGATAAATCATCTATCCTCAACTACAGACCAATCAATTCTATATTGGTTACTCTGATTAACAGAGAAATTGAGGCAAGAAGTAAAATAGTTGTTCTAGCCTAATTTTGATGTACAGGAGTCCCTCGAATAACGCGGGGGTTAGGTTCCTGAAATTACTGTGTATGACCAAATCCGCATATGCTGACTTTCCATATTAAATACCAAGAACCGTATGTATGTGTACGTGTGTGTATGTGGTGTATGTATGTGGCATATGTATGTGTTTGTGCATATATACATTGTGTATGTGGTGTATATGCATATGTGTATGTGGCATATATACATGTGTGTGTATGTGGCATATACACGTGTGTGTGTGTGTGTATGTGGCATATGTATATGTGTGTGTATGTGGCATATGTATGTGTGTGCGTGCATGCATATATCGCTTGTTTGCGAAAACGTGGTCATAACTCAAAATATCGAATTTTTCAGGAGAGGCATTTTAAAGTTTCAAAACGCTCTCAATATTATAAAAAGCCCTCAAACACCATAGGTGGAACATTTTTTGGAGCATCAAATACGCCTCTAAAGTTTATTGAAGTTGAAACAATCATAATCTTTACTAAGTCTAAAATATTTGTTGGAACAAGTTGGAACATGTAAAGTTATGTCGTTGGGACATTTAGCACTCCCTAGCGGTCAATTTTTGAGCTACAGATATGACACTGTTACCAAAAATCCGTGTTTGAAGATGAATATGTCTGTATAGATAACTCAAAAATTCATTTTTTTGAGTTATGACGACGTTTTCGGAAACAAGCGATATGTGTCTGTGTTCACATGTACAAGTAAGCATGTACGTATGTGTGTCTGTGTTCGTATTTGTGTGTACACGCACGCGCATTCACAACATACACTGGTTGTCTAACACGTGTCTACGTGTGCGTGTCTACACGTATGTAAGCGTGTATATGTCTGTTTTTGATCTCCCAAACTATCACTGCCAGTAACAACAAGAACCTCATAAGAGAAATTAAGACACGACAAGCACAGTCATTATCAGACTTATTAGTTGTGTTCCAAACGAAAGAAACATTACACTTCAACAGGTTAGGGTGGTAAAATTTCACGATAGCACGGCGCAGATGGTGGAAGCGACAAGCTAAAGCTTGTTGGCTACCCCCCTACTCCTCCCCTCCCTCCCTCCTGCATCAGTACCCAGAGGTTGACACGTAACCGCAGGCAGCCACCCACGGCTATCCCCTCGCCCCACACCCTTGTTTGAGCAGTTCCCAGTGTACATAATGACCGCGTTATATGAGGATCGACCGTATATGGTAAAATAGAAAGCAGTCATCACAAATGTTTGCGATGTTGCCGTGTGTGTGCATATGCGTGCCCGACTCGGTGCGAATTTTAAAACGTTTCTCTACATTTGAGATGGTTTTGAAATAAAATCCGCATATGATTGAATCTGTGTTAATCGAATCTGCGTTATTTGAGGGGCTCCTGTATTGCTTTCAGATGTGAAATTTTTTTTTACTCATTACCTCTAGTTCATTTCCTACCCTAGCATTAACCCATTAAACTCCGATGACAAGATTCTTGTCATTTGGTCAAATAAAACAAAAAATCATAAAACACCAAAATGTTTGATCAAACACCAGAAAAGTATGACGTCGGTCCTCGCTTCGCTCGCGAGCGAAGCGAGGACTGACGACATACTTTTCTGGTGTTTGATCAAACATTTTGGTGTTTTATGATTTTTTGTTTTATTTGACCAAATGACAAGAATCTTGTCATCGGAGTTGAATGGGTTAAGGTCTCCCAATACAAATACATCGACATTTCTCCCCAATCCCTCTATGCACTCATTTATATCTACCCAAAAATCCTCCCTTTCCTCTACGCTCTTCTCACTACCAGGCCCATACGCACTTACAAAAACCCATGTCTCCCTTCCCAGCTTCACCTTCATCCACATCAACCTTGATGAGACCTCCTTCCATTCCACTACATGCTTATTTATCTCTTCACTTACTAGTAAAGCCACCCCTTCTCTCCCTCGTCCCCTCTTCACATAACCCTTGCATTAACAGGGAGTTGACTGTAAGTGCAAATTTGTGCATGAAATAAGACCAAATATGATTACATGTTATTAGGGAAAAATTAAAGTGGAGAATGAAAAGGATATTGGATTAATGATCATACATTAAGCAATATGTGCCCTAGAGGAAGTAAATGGGATCCTGTGGTTAGTGGCTCAGTACATATACAGGAGTCCCCCAAATAACGCTGATTCGAATAACACGGATTCAATCATACATGGATTTTATTTCAAAACCATCTCAAATGTAGAGAACCATTTTAAAATTCACGCCGAGTCGGGCACGCATATGCACACATGCAGCAACATCACAAACATTTGTGGTGACTGCTTTCTATTTTACCATATACAGTCGATCCTCATATAATGCGGTCATTATGTACACTGAGAACTGCTCAAACAAGGGTGTGGGGCGAGGGGATAGCCGTGGGTGGCTGCCTGCGGTTACGTGTCAACCTCTGGGTACTGATGCAGGAGGGAGTGGGGGGTGGTAAGGGGGTAGCCAACAAGCTTTAGCTTGTCGCTTCCACCATCTGCGCCGTGCTATCGTGAAATTTTACCACCTTAACCTGTTGAAGTGTAATGTTTCTTTCATTTGGAACACAACTAATAAATCTGATAATGACTGTGCTTGTCGTGTCTTAATTTCTCTTATGAGGTTCTTGTTGTTACTGGCGGTGATAGTTTGGGAGATCAAAAACAGACATATACACGCTTACACACGTGTAGACACACACACGTAGATACGTGTTAGACAACCAGTGTATGTTGTGAATGCGCGTGCGTGTACACAAATATGAACACAGACACATACATGCATGCACGTGTACACATACACACACACACACACACACGCCACACACACATACATACGCCACATACATATACATACGCCACATACACACACGTGTATACACCACATACACACACACATGTGTATACACCACATACACACACATATGTATATACGCCACATACACATATGCATATATGCCACATACACACACATGTATATACGCACAAACACATACATACGCCACAAACACACGCGCACCCACATACACATACACATACAAACGGTTCTCGGTATTTAATATGGAAAGTCAGCATACACGGATTTGGTCATACGTGGTAATTTCAGGAACCTAACCCCCGCGTTATTTGAGGGACTCCTGTACTTCAAATGTCTAGCTGTAATCTAGAAATTATTGATTGGGTGAGTGGGGACATTATATACAGACCATCTTTAAAACAATTTTGGATAGGAAAAAGTACAGTTGTGAGCTCCAAAACTAGCATTAAGTACAAGCAACAAAACATAGAAATACCGCTCAAAAATATTTAAGCCTGATCTCCATAAAAAAAAAAAAAAAAAATAGAGAAACTGGGTAGGTTATTTTTCTTCTTTCTTTTTTGTTTGATTTGTTGTTTCTCATTTATTATTATATGATGCATAATTACATGAAAAGGGGTGCACAGCTTGCTAGTGCACCCACTCAATAAGAATGGCATTTCATCCCCACATAATCTATTCCCCTTCACCCCCCTCCCTCCCTCCCTCTTATCCTGGCTCCTGGATGATGCGTCATCCCTGTGTCCTGCCCACTGCCCTGGGTCAGAAACAGTGAGCAAAACACAGCACATCCACAGCAAGGCTGCTTCATTCAATCAGTGACCCTCCTCCCTTCTCCATTCCCCCATACAAAAAAAGAAAAGACAGAAATACCCCTGGGCTGCATCAATATATTATTCACACATACTCCACCACCCACTCCCTTCCATGCATCACAACATCATCCATACACACTCACCCCATCCTCCACCCCTCCCATTCCCCCAACAGACTTTCCCCTCCATCCCAATGCCCCCCTACCCCATCCATTCATCTCATCCTTAGTTGCCCTGTCATGTTCACTCCTTCCACCTCTGCCTTCCACACCTCTTTAACCAATCCCTCCCTACACACTCCCTCATGTGCCCAAACTATCCCAATACTCTTTCATCAACCCCACCCCCCAACTCCCCCTCCATCCCTGCTCTCCTCCCCACCCCACTCCATCCAGCCTAGTAACCCCAATCATACCTCTCATGCACCTCCTCTCAAATTTCTCCCTTACACCTCTCTCATGTTCCATGCCTCTGCCCCATACAGTGCTGCCAGCACAATCACTCCATACAAGTGTTCCATTTTAGCAGTGAACCATTTTTGTTGTTTCAGTACATATATTTTACATTTACACATGTGTTTTGATCTATTTACAGATATGGTTGCTAGTACAATAAGTCCTCGTTATACAGTACATATGCGTTCCTGAAAACCTTACCGCAAATTGAAATTACCATATACCGAACCCATTATAACATGTAATAATAGGATACTTGTTCCAGCACATCGAAAGTCACCCCCACAGACATGAAAATACATGAAAATAGTCACATAAGAAAATGTAAATTACTGCACAAAAGAAATAAACAGAAAATGTTTTTATTTACCTTTCACTCGCCACGTATTCTATCCGATGATGTCCCTCCCGAGGCTAAGGGACAGTAGGGATCTCAGCCCTTACTCATCTTTTGCTGAGTGGGCAGACGAATATAAGGGTGAGGCAGGAGGCTGAAAACCCTCAAACACTTCGTCGTCTGCACTGTCAGAAGCAGATGTGGAAGGGCCAGCTGTAGCAGGGTCGGCACGTTTGATTGGTTTGAAGAAAATAGATATGGAGGAACGACCAGCTGTAGGACCGTTGGCAGCAGATGAGGAAGGGCCTGCTGTAGCAGGGTCGGCAGGTTTGACTGGCTTGAAGGACAAGAAGATGGAGGACTGTTTAGCATTTCTTCTTTTTTCATCATAAATTTCTTGATAAGTTTTGACACTTTTCTCTATGTCATGAGCCACTTTGCTACTCCTGGTAGGATTTGGATCACATTCCTTCAGGGTTTCCAGGGCTTTTTCGATACTTCCGAGACATTCTCTAAGAGTTTTGATGTCCAGGCCACGCATAGGTTCTTCTTCCTTATTTCCCTTTTTTTTCTGCCTCCTGTAATGCCTTGTCTAGCTCTATAAGTTCATCATTTGTGAGAGGTTTACCATGGCTTTCCAAAAGATATTGAACATCATCATCATTAACTCCATCGAAGCCAGCCTTATGGCACAGATTTATGATGTCATCTCTGATCGCACTGATATTGTCTTCAGCGAAGCCTAGGAAGTTATGCACACATTCTGCCCATACTTTACTCCACACCAAGTTCATGGTAGAGTTCTTCACTTCATCCCAAGATGACTTGATGTCTAAGGGATGCTTAATGTTATAAGACTTCCACCATTCTCTGATAGTGGGCTTGCCAGGCCCATCTGTGCCCTTTATCAGTTGCTGCATGGTTCGCCAATGGTAATATGCTTTGAATGTCTTGATGACTGTTTGATCCATCAGTTGGATCAGAGCTGTGGTGTTTGGGGGGAGGAACATCACCTCGATATTATCCGTCCAGTCTTCCATAGCCCTTGGGTGGCTGGAAGCATTGTCAGTGATCAGTAAAAATCAGTTGGCAATGTTGTTAGCTGATGCATACTCCGAGTTGGAGACATATATGATGTAAAATTCCTTGTGAATTGAAGTGGTCAGCCATGCCTTCGGATTTGATTTCCATACCACAGGTAAGTATTGCTTCAGTAACCCCTTGAGTGCTCTCAGGTTTTCTGAGTGGTATATGAGGAGTGGCTTTAGCTTCAAATCCCCTTCTGCATTGCCTCCAAGTAACAGGGTTAAGTGATCCTTAGAGGCTTTAAACCCCTTCGCGCTTTTTTCTTCCTTGTCAATATAGGTCTTACTGGTCATCCTCTTCCAGTAAAGTCCTGTTTCATCATAATTTATAAATTATTTCTTGCTGTACCCTTTCTCTCATATGCATTTTTCTAATTCTGACTTGACTTTGTCTGCAGCCTCTGTGTCGGCACTAGCAGCCTCACCTGTGACCTTGGTATTATGGAGAGCTGAACGTTGCCTGAATTTATCAAACCACCCTTTGCTTGCTTTAAATTCAGTCTTCCACTCCCATTTCTACCTTCAGTCTTTCAATAATGGACAATGCTTCCTGACAGATTAACTTCAAAGACAGAGCCATATTTTGACGATTCTGGTCATTGATCCACATTTTGAGCAACCTTTCCATCTTATCCATTATTGGCTCACGGTGTTTTGTTAGCAATTTGCTCTGCAGATGCGTTGCATTCTCCCCAGTTTTTTTTTTTTATAGCCTCACGATTCTTCAATACCATCCAGACTGTTGACTGGGCTAGGCCCAAATTTCGACTTATGGCAGACGTACCTTCTCCCTGCTCTTTCCTCTTCAAAATATCTAATTTTACCTCCAATGTCAGATTACTCCTCTTTTGCTTTGCCTTTTCAACTCCAGCAATGTCTGCAGAACGTTTTGTGGCCATTATGGGTGCATCACTGTGTGTCGTGATAATAATATCTACAAAAAACACACCGTAAGGATTTAACTTGTGTTCAAAGGGAAATGTGGGAAGAGACTGATTGTTGTGGTGGCCACACATCATGGTGGCGCTATGGTATGGTGTAAACAAAACACAAGCGGATACTGTATCTGTGAATTTTTCTTACCGTAAATAGAATTGAGGGTAGTAATTATCAAATATAGATGCTCCTCTACTTACGTTCATTCATTTTACATTTTTTCTATTTTGCGTTTGAACTGACTGTAAAAAAAAAAAAAATTGTGAGTGAATTTTTGAGTTTAGCCCACTCTCTGTAGTACGAGACGTTCAAATGATACTTAGGCATGACGCTGCATCCATTGTTTACATGGCACAAACGACAGACTGAATGTGCCTTGCCTCTTCCCAGTTCACCGCGTGTTACCCTTGTGATCTCTGTGTTTACATTGTTTTGCGTATTTGTAACCTTAAGCAAATATGATTGGTCAAAAGTGTAAGATCTGCTCCCATGGTGAGGAGTTAACAAATGAAGACCTTATGAAGTTGGAGGCTCAGCTTTATGCGGAAGAAGAAGGAGAAGAGGACGAGTCCATTCCGATGAAGAAATTTGAGTCCAAATTGTTGGCGGAAGGGTTTTCTCTCATAGACCAAACCCTTGCAATTTTTGAGAGACAGGACCCAAACGTTGAGCATCACACGAAGGTCACAAATAGAATATATGATGCAATACAATGCTACCATATAATTTATGATGAAAAAAAAAGAAGACTATCCAATCAACCCTCGACCTCCAAAGCCGCTGAGTCTCAACCCTCGACTTCCAAAGCTGCTGAGTCTCAACCCTCGACCTCCAAAGACGATGAACCTCAACCTTCAACCTCTTAAAGAGCCGACCCTCAACCCTCAACCTCAACTTTCTTCGATGATAGTGAAACTGATGTTGACGATCCGCAAGCCTTATGTGACTTCTCCTCCTCCCCCTCCTCCCCCTCCTCCTCCTCCTCCTCCTCCTCCTCCTCCTCCCCCTCCTCCTCCCCCTCCCCCTCCTCCTCCCCCCTCCTCCTTCTCCTCCACCATCTTAATCAAAATGGCTTTTACTTCTTTCATATCAAAAAGGAGATTATAATCAAGTCTTCTGCCCTTAACCCATTCAACTCCGATGACAAGATGTCTTTGTCATTTGGTCAAATAAAACAAAAAATCATAATAAAACAACAAAATGTTTGATGATCAAACAGCACCAGAAAAATATGACGTCATCAGTCCTCCTCCTCGAGGAGGAGGACTGATGACGTCATATTTTTCTGGTGCTGTTTGATCATCAAACATTTTGTTGTTTTATTATGATTTTTTGTTTTATTTGACCAAATGACAAGACATCTTGTCATCGGAGTTGAATGGGTTAAGGCCTACTCATATAGTTGTCTAATACACTGGTTATATCTCTTTAACTTCATTTTTTCTATTTGATATCTGAATTGTACTTTTATTCTGAGTTGTCATTTCTCTTTTTCTCACCAGCACTAACAATGTGTATTTTAGTTTGCTTGTTTGTACTTAACAGATCTTTGACCATTTGTTTGATTTCAGATATTGCTTTTTTTTTTTAACTTATTCTTAACATGCTCCTTTTCATGAAAATGGGGATTTACTGCATTTTGTTCTAATGGTTGTTTGTCCATAAGTGCTGTTACTCTAGCCCTATTTTCCCAAACATTTACAGGTATACAGGAGTCCTTCAAATAAGGCGGGGGTTAGGTTCCTGAAATTACTGTGTATGACCAAATCTGCGTATGCTGACTTTCCATATTAAATACTGAGAACCATATGTATGTGTATGTGTACGTATGTGTGTGTGTGTGTGTATGTGGTGTATGTATGTGGCATTTGTGGCATATGTTGTTTGTGCGTATATACATGTGTGTGTATGTGGCGTATATGCATATGTGCATGTGGCATATATACATGTGTGTGTATGTGTCATATACATGTGTGTATGTGGCGTATGTATATGTGTGTGTATGTGGCATATGTATGTGTGTGTGTGTGTACGTGCGTGCGTGCGTATATGTGTCTGTGTTCACATGTACAAGTAAGCATGCACGTGCGTGTGTCTGTGTTCGTATTTGTGTGTACACGCACGCACATTCACAACATACACTTGTTGTCTAACACATGTCTATGTGTGCGTGTTTACACATGTGTAAGTGTGTACATGCTTTTGATCTCCCAAACCACCACCGCCAGTAACAACAAGAACCTCATAAGAGAAATTAAGACACGACAAGCACAGTCATTATCAGACTTATTAGTTGTGTTCCAAACGAAAGAAACATTACACTTCAACAGGTTAGGGCGGTTAAATTTCACAATAGCATGGCGCATGTGGTGGAAGCGACAAGCTAAAGCTTGTTGGCTACCCCCCTACTCCCCCTCTCCTCCCCTCCCTCCCTCCTGCATCAGTACCATGAAGTTGACATGTGACCGCAGGCAGCCACCCACGGCTATCCCCTCGCCCCACACCCTTGTTTGAGCAGTTCCCAGTGTACATAATGACCGCGTTATATGAGGATCGACTGTATATGGTAAAATAGAAAGCAGTCACCACAAATGTTTGTGATGTTGCCGTGTGTGTGTGTATGCGTGCCCGACTCGGCACGAATTTTAAAACGGTTCTCTACATTTGAGATGGTTTTGAAATAAAATCCACGTATGATTGAATCCGTGTTATTCGAATCCGCATTATTTGAGGGACTCCTGTACTTGAAATTTCATTGAAATGATTGTTTTCAACTTGATTCTGAGGTATAAGTTTTTCTTGGGGGCTCACTACCTGGGGGGCTTGTTAAGTACACAATTTTGAATTTGCTTTGTGTGAGCCTCCACAGTTGCAGCATCATGGTGTTACATTTAATTTTTTTCAGTTTTATCATTGCATACTTTTGATTTGTGTCTTTCACAATACCTACACCTAAACCCCTCATTGGATGTCCATGCCATATGCCCCCATTTGCTACATTTGTACTAGATTACAGGCTTCTCTTTGTAAACATAAATTTTCCTGTACCCTAAACACTTTATAAATATCTTATCAGTCACTGGCTCTTTCATGAGTGCAGTAAGCTGCAGTTTCTCTACCAATTTCCCTTCAATTTAACCCCTTTGATACGATGATGCCTACGTAGGCGTCATGAGGACCAAGTGGGTACGCGAGGATGCCGATGTTGGCGTCTTGGTTATATATATATTGTAGTTGTACCTGCATGACCCCCATACTCTTTAAACTGGCTTCATCATATTTTCTATGGTTATCAAAATTCACGGGTGAAAGAGAACGAGCAATACAGCGGTAACTTTATTTTTTATAATGCGAGTATTATGACGCAACATCGCACGTCTGGCAGCTAATGCTGCCCGCGAGATTTTGGCCTGGAGTGAAGGGGTTAAACAACACTGTATTTAACCCATACACACTCTTCATATGATGATTCCACACCAATTTCCATCACACCCACTGTAGCTAAATCAACCACTGTACACCGCACAGTAGCCAAGTTGTGAGGTCAATTATTCCAATTTGCATTTAACCACTTGACTCCGGGGCAAAATCTCGTGGGCAGCATTAGCTGCCAGACGTACGATGTTGCGTCATAATACTTGCATTATAAAAAATAAAGTCACGGCTGTATCAATCGTTCTCTCTTTCACCCATGAATTTTGATAACCATAGAAAATGTGATGAAGCCAGTTTACAGAATATGGGGGTCACGCAGGTACAACTACAATAAATATAATCAAGACGCTGACATCGGCATCCTCGCATACCCACTTGCTCCTCATGACGCCTACGTAGGCATCACCGTATGGAAGGGGTTAAGTTCATTCTTAACAGCAAGGTAGTAGACAATTTTATTTTTCTTATTAGCTACTAGTTTTGTACATTTCTCTTATTCAAAATGCTTATTTCCCAACACAGTCTACCATTAGTGGTGGAGGCTGGGTGGCAGTTAGTACAAACAAGTAATTTCCGATTGAAAGGAACAGATGGCTGATTTATTCAAATCAACAAGAAAACTGCAAGAAAAATAGCTTTACAAAATGAATTAGCCTGTAGGATGGTTTCTCAACATTAGGATTTATATTGCTATTTTTACGTAACTGAATGACATATCTTGGTTTTTCACCTAAATTTCCCTAGACCATTATGGGAAACTCTTGTAGACCAGTAAGATGATATTTTCTAAAGTCAGGTATCACATATGCACGAATGTTTATTGTGATTTTTATTCATAGAAGGTAATTAGATTGTGACCACTACAAGCATTGTTTTCATCACCACTAGTTAACATATTTTCATAACTAGCGACCAGTAGGTTGAGTACATTCCCATGACATATGTATTCTTTTCCACACTGCCCTAAGTAATTGTCTTGACTGACGTCCAGTAAAGGACATCACAATTGGAAGAGGCATCTTCCAATGTTTTTGGTTATCAGGAACCATTGAATGGCCAGTAGCTACAATGACAAAGCATGAGAGCTGACAGGCAACCCTTTGATCCACAAATAAGTCCAGTAATCTGTTGCAGGATGAAGTCCATGGAGTCTTCAGCCACCAAGAACTCAGGATATTCATCTGTGTTAAATGCCAATAGAGCAAAACTATTGGCAAAGGCCATGTGATACTTGTTGGTCGGCAAGATGAAAGGCAGCCCCAATGTGAGGACCATAAGAGGAGGTGAGCCAGTTTTGAGGCTTTTATTGAAAAGTCTCTTTATTCTAACACTACTTCATATGTAGCAGATACAAGCAGTACCTGTTGATGTCACCCACTGTATATCTTTCAGGTGCTCTTAATATGTGTGCACGAAATGGTATATACATATGAAGCACATGTTTGAGTATAAAATGACCTTTGTACAAGATAAAGTTAGTATGAAACGTCATCACCCCTGACAGTATGTAATCTGTAACTAGATGTTAATTTTTATCACCACAGATGGGTCTTAGTGTGATTAATGTTAATGTTCAATATCTTGTTTGAATAGATCCCATCACTAGGTATTAGAATATGAATTTTTTTCAGGTCCAGGATTTACCAATTCAGGTTTCATATGGCGAGTTGTCCTTAAGCTCTGTACATTCGCCATGGACACTGGAGAAAAAGCCTTCCATTGTGGCTAATGCAGTGCAGATTTCTCTCACAAGAGTAGTCTCAGCAGACATAAAAAGATCCGCACAGGAGAGAAATCTTCCCAGTGCGGTGTTTGTGATCCAGCTTTTACTAGAAAGATTGATCTTGAACAACACATGATGACCCACAGAGGAGTGAAATCTTGCAAATGTGATCTTTGGGACACAGCTTTCAGAGGAAAGAGGCGTTTAAAAAGTCATGTGGCGACCCACACAGGGGAGAAACTTAGTATTCGAATGGCTTCTCTCTTGTGTGGGTCGTCATGTGACTTTGTGATGCAGCTTTCAGACAAGAGCATCATCTCACAAACCATATGGTGACCCACACAGGAGAGAAACCTTTCCAGTATGACCTTTGTAACGGAGTGTTTTATCCCTTCCATATGGTGCCGCCTACGTAGGTGGCATGAGGAGCAAGTGGATACACGAGGCTGCCATATCGGGGTCTTGATTATATTTATTGTAGTTGCCCCTGCGTAATGACATACTCTCTAAACTGTCTTAATCACATTTTCTATGGTTATCAAAATTCACGGGTGAAAGAGAGAACGATCGATATAAGTGGTGACCATTTATTATGATGCAAGTATTATGACGAAACATCATACGTCTGGCAGCTAATGCTGCCCGCGAGATTTTGGCCCGAAGTGAAGTGGTTAAAAGAAAGACTCATTTTGAATATCACGTGATGACCCACATGGAGAGAAGTCATTCCAGTGTGACCTTTGCAACACAGCTTTCAAGAGTAAATGTGACCTTAATTATTACATGAGGACTCACAGGAGAGAACATTGCAAATGTGAATTTATGATGCAGCTTTTGCAAAAAGAATACTCTAATCAGGCATTTAAAGATTGTTTGATGATCAAACAGCACCAGAAAAATCCGCCGTCGTCAGTCCTCCTCCTCTTCGAGGAGGAGGACTGACGACGTCATATTTTTCTGGTGCTGTTTGATCATCAAACATTTTGTTGTTTTATTATGATTTTTTGTTTTATTTGACCAAATGACAAGACATCTTGTCATCGGAGTTGAATGGGTTAAGCGACCTTTGCAATGAAGGTTTCTCACAAAGTAATGATATCCATATCGCACAGTGACCCATACAGTAGAGAACCAGTGCTTCCACTTTTAGGGTAAATACCCTATTTTAGGGTAATCAAGCCTATGCTGGGGTAGAGTTTAGGGTAATGTTTTTTTTTTTTAGGGTAATTGGGCAAATTTTGGGGTACAAATAGAGAATGTAGGGCAATCAGACACATTCACATTCCTTTAGAACAAAACCAATTTAGAATATTTTTTTTCGACATTGATAAATAACGAATATATATGATGGACAGGTATGATAATGTTCTGTCCAGTAACTCCTTGGCCTTTTAAAATTGTGGATGGGGTGTGAGGCACATTAGTAACTCCTATGAAGCAGCTGCTAATCATGACCGTTGGACTGTTGGCCTGGTAGCTCAGCTGACTGTCTGGTGAGGGCGTGAGGCCCGCGATGCTGGTCACTGGTGGATAAGCATCCGGCTCTGACTCGTGTGTGTCAATGGTGTGTTGGTGATGAGCACTGGAACATGGTTTTCAACAAAAGAAATGCAGCTGGAATTATATGCTTTCCCAACCTAAAAACTGTGATCAGTACCTTACTGTCACTGCCCTTTTCAAATGCATCTGTTGAAAGGTTTTTTAGCAAACTAAATTTAACCAAAACATCCCAGAGGAACAGTCTAAAAAAATGAAACAATCTGTGGGCTCACAGATTGTTTCATTTTTCAGACTGTTCCTCTGGGATGTTTTGGTTAAATTTAGTTTGCTAAAAAACCTTTCAACAGATGCATTTGAAAAGGGCAGCGACAGTAAGCTACTGATCACAGTTTTTAGGTTGGGAAAGCATATAATTCCAGCTGCATTTCTTTTGTAGAAAACCATGTTACCACATGAAGAACAACAATGCAAAAGCAAATACCTTAATTATTGACAAAAGTTTACTTAAAGCTGTTAAAAATGTCAAAAGCAGTGCTACTTGCAAAGAATCTACTGCTCTAAGGGGAACCTAGCTTCAATACTTCATAAAATAGCATGTTGCACCTATTTGGAACCAGGGGATCTGTCTTTATTTTCTGGATTACGGTCTCCAGTACTACATAAAGTAGCATGTTGCACCTATTTGGAAGCAGGAGTTCTGTCTTTATTTTCTGGATTACACTCAGTAATGTACTTGTTATTTTTATAGAAATACCTAAATCTTTACATAAAGGTGACTTTGACTTACATAATACTGTTCTTATGCACTTCTATTATATGCCAGCAAAAAAAAAAAGAAAAATGTGATAATATATATATATATATATATGTATATATATATATATATATATATATATATATACATATAGATATACAGGTAGTCAACTTACGACCTATGCGACTTACGACTGATCGACTTTACGACCACGAGATAGTGCAATAATATTTAACATTTAATAGAGTAATAGAATTGTAATGTTATGCCTGGCAGTGCAGTACAATTACTTTGCACACCGCGAAACGCAAGTACGATAGTATTGGCAGGCTGCCGGCAGCGTCAGCATCTCAGCCAGCTAAATATTCTTTCATTTTGTTTCTTTGAAGTAAAAGGTTTCCTAATTTTGCATTGCATTTTGTATTTTCATATATTTTGCAATTAATAAAATGTAACAGCAAAACTTTTTTTTTATGCCTAGGCTAGTTTGTTGCCAATAACAATATGTTCGGTACAGTACGTAAACGAAAAGAATGTGTTTTTAAATAAAATTTTACCTTACATTTTGTATTTTTTTTTCCTATGTTTTGCAATTAATAAAATGTAACCGTAAAACTTTTTTATGCTTAGTCTGTTGTCGATAATAATATATTCGGTACAGCATTTTGTATTTTTATGTGTTGTGATTATAAAATGTAACAGTAAACTTTGTTTATGCCTAGTCTATTGTCGATAACGATATTTTCGGTATACTACGTAAACGAAAAGAATGTTTTGAAATAGAAATTTTCCTAATTGTGCCTTGCAATGATTTTAATTTAACAAACAAAAAAGTATTTGTAGGTCAGGGATGACAGGACTTTATTCAGTATGCGTTGGCCTAGGCTACGTTTCCTAACGAAAATTATAAAAAAGGAAGGAATATTAAAGAACGTAGCTCAAAGATAATACGATTTTATTCAGTATGCATACGTTTCCTAAAGAAAGTCTGGTGGTAAAATAATAAAAATGTTGAAATATCTAGTATCATAGGTCAAAGATGATAGGATTTTATTCAGTATGCTTAGGCCTAAGCTAGGTAGGTCAAACACCACCAGAGGCGCCACCATCGATGATGAGCACAATAGGGCATCATTTTATGCGCACACCATTCAAACGGCCAGATTTACATACCACGGGAAATTTTATTAGTAAAAATGTTGTGTGAGTGCATTTACTACGATCGTAGTAAATTTCAAACGTTCACATCATCAGTTATATGTCGGTCAATAAAACACAAGATAAACATGGTGGCCTGCATTCAACAGTAAATCGAAAATTGGTATTGTTTCAACGTAAAAAATGAGCTAACAAATTTAGGGTTGTGGCAACTAACCATAATAAAGAAAAACTACTAGTCTCGCGGATTATTCTAATACCAAAATAAAGGCAGCGTGTTATGGTAGAGCTGAGAAATCGGTGGTACTAATTAGTTTTTTTTTTCTATCGAGTCGGATTATCGGATAACAACGTCAACATCCATCCTGCCATCGTATCTATCACTGGTGGTATGGATCAAACTTCACTCTATTAAGTTTCTTACTGCGACACTGCTTCTGACCCAGGGCGGTGGGCAGGGTGCAGGGATGACCCGTCATCCAGGAGGTGCTCAGATGAGAGGAAGGGTGGGAGGGGTGTGGAGTGTATTTAGGGATGAAATGGGTGGGACTGTTTTTATGCCTTTCCCTTTTTGGCTACCTCCCTTGGAAGGGGGAAAAAGCCTTGGTATATGTATGTATGTTATTAGTGTAATAGACTTATAGTTGAATTATTTGAACTATTTTCTTTAAAATGTGTGATTTTCATGTAATTTGATCAAAGAGAAGTTACGTTTTTATCCTCCGTAATATTACGGACCACAGCTACGATTCGTCCTGCCCGCTATCTATGATCACTGGTGGTATGGATCAAACTACACTATTAAGTTTGTTACTATTGTGTTATTAGTGTAATAGCTTGCATATAGTTGAATTATTCAAACTATTTTCTTTAAAATGTGTGATTTTCATGTAATTTGACAGTATTCGTAGCTGTGGTGGGTAATTTTGCAGAGGATAAAAACGTAATCCTAGGATCAAATTACATGGAAATCACACATCGTAAAGAAAATGGGTCAAATAATGCAACCGTATGCTAAATTTTTATATAAAATTGTGCCTGTCAGTAAAAACCGTCATTGTTTACGTTTGATCGGCGATTAGTCAGACCGCACGTTTCGGCCCGATTTCCGGGGACAAAATAGGCCCGATTTAATTCCATTCAAAATGCAATATCTCGAGAACTAGGACAGCTAGATGGATAATTCAAATTGCATTATACTCGTAGCGACTTTTTGCATCCCATGAGAACTACTTCAGCTCAAATATCAGGAATTCCATATTCATGTTGACCTAGCTACCTAAGCTACGTTTCCCAAAGAAAATCAGATAAAATTATGAAAAGGTTAAAAATACTATACAACATAGTTCAAAGGTGCTAAGATTATTGCAGTATGCAAAATATACAATATATATATAGGAAAAAAAAAATATATATATAAAGGGTATTATATACTGTATATATATAAAGTCCGACTTGCGTCCAGATCGACTTACGACCTGTCTGTCGGAACCGAACTCGGTCGTAAGTCGAAGACAACCTGTACACACATATATATATATATATATACAGGAGTCCTTCAAATGACGCGGGGGTTAGATTCCTGAAATTACCACGTATGACCAAATCCGCGTATGCTGACTTTCCATATTAGATACCGAGAACCGTATGTATGTGTTTATGTGTATGTGTGTGTATTTACCTAGTTGTATTTTATGGGAAGGGGAGCTATGCTCGTGGTGTCCCGTCTTCGTATCTCATTTTATCTAATCTATTTTTAAATTCATGTATTGTTTTTGCACACACCACTTTCTCATCTAACTTGTTCCAACTGTCTATTACTCTGTGAGGAAAGCTGTTCTTTTTCAGATCTCTTCTATAGCTGTCTTTCTTGATTTTCTTTCTGTGCCCTCTTGTATTTCTATCATCCCATTTTATCAGATTCTCTCTATCAATAATTTCTATGCCTTTCATGATTCTGTAAATAGCTATCAAATCTCCTCTCTCTCTTCTTTGCTCTAGTGTCTTGTGCGTTCGTGTATGTGGCGTTTGTGGCATATGTATGTGTTTGTGCGTATATACATGTGTGCGTATGTGGCGTATATGCATATGTGTGTGTATGTGGCGTATATACATATGTGTGTGTGTGTGGCGTATATACATATGTGTGTGTATGTGGCGTATACAAGTGTGTGTGTATGTGGGGTATGTATATGTGTGTGTATGTATGTGGGGTATGTATATGTGTGTGTATGTGGCGTATGCATGTGTGTGTGGCGTGTGTATGCGTGCGTGCGTGTATGTGTTTGTGTTCACATGTACAAGTAAGCATGTACGTGCGTGTCTGTGTATTTGTGTGTACACGCACACGCATTCACAACATACACTGGTTGTCTAACACGTGTCTACGTGTGCGTGTATACACGTGTGTAAGCGTGTATATGTCTGTTTTTGATCTCCCAAACCACCACCGCCAGTAACAAGAACCTCATAAGAGAAATTAAGACACGACAAGCGCAATCATTATCAAACTTATTAGTTGTGTTCCAAACGAAAGAAACATTACACTTCAACAGGTTAGGGCGGTAAAATTTCACAATAGCACAGCGTAGGTGGTGGAAGCGACAAGCTAAATCTTGTTGGCTACCCCCCTACCTCCCCCTCTCCTCCCCTCCCTCCCTCCTGCATCAGTACCCGGAGGTTGACACTTAACCGCAGGCAGCCACCCACGGCTATCCACTCGCCCCACACCCTTGTTTGAGCAGTTCCCAGTGTACATAATGACTGCATTATATGAGGATCGACTGTATATGGTAAAATAGAAAGCAGTCACCACAAATGTTTGTAATGTTGCCGCGTGTGTGCGTATGCGTGCCCGACTCGGCGCGAATTTTAAAACGGTTCTCTACATTTGAGATGGTTTTGAAATAAAATCCGCGTATGATTGAATCCGTGTTATTCGAATCCGCGTTATTTGAGGGACTCCTGTACCGGTATTTGTCATTTTGACAATTGGAAATAAACTCATCTGCTGGGACTCGAACCCCCGCCAGAGCAGATTGCTTCATATAAGGCGAGGATCGTACCCCCTGTGCCACTACAACCCTTCAAAACAGAACGAATTAGTTCAAGGACTAATCATTCTGCCGAGGGCACTCGGGTGGAACGTGGTATTTACTGTATTTCATCAAATCCTTTATGCAGGCAGGAAATACTTCAAAGATAAATATCAACAACAAAACATTTATTAACCAATAAATAATTGCATCACTCCAGCTGACTACTTCACCACTGCTGTTGTTCTCGACTTCTCGTCCTCTAGCTTCTCTGCGCAAGGCTGTGTAGGAATGTGTAGGCCACTTTTAGCTGGTGGCTGCTTCTCCATTCACACACCTGTAGACAACTCGTCAAAATCCGTACAACATTCTTAGTAAAAACATTTAAAAGTTTTAAATAAATTCTTACTTGTACAATGACATACCATGTAACTTAATGAAAATAGGATGAATAAGGAAAATCAATAACACCATAATAGAACAACTACATACCTTTTACCACTTCTAAGTTATTATCAATTGAAGACGTATTCAAGATATCTACTACTGCTTCTGATGATGCTGAGGCTCCAGATGTTGAAAGTTGTGGCACTGGCTCAGCAGACTGTACCGCAGGCTCCTTCTTTAACCCCTTCCATATGGTGCCGCACACGTAGGCGGCATGAGGAGCAAGTGGATACGCGAGGCTGCCATATCGGCATCTTGATTATATCTCTCTAAACTGTCTTCATCACATTTTCTATGGTTATCAAAATTCACGGGTAAAAGAGAGAACGATCGATATAAGCGGTGACTATATTTTATGATGCGAGTATTATTACGACACATCGTACGTCTGACAGCTAATGCTGCCCGCGAGATTTTGAACCGTACTGAAGAGGTTAAGAACATGGTGATGGGGAGCTGTGAACGTTCTCTTTTCATCTCCTTCAGAATCTCCATATAAGGAGATATGCCGTCTTCAAATTTGTTTTTGGCGATGGTTGATCTCTCTCGAGAGGGATTATATTGGGAAATCAGCAATACAAGATGTTTCCAGGCCCTCTGAATTTCTCCCAATTTCTCCAAAGTCCATGCATGTGGTAATGAAGTTTCCTCTTCTGCCTGATCCTCTTCCACTTCCTCTTCATTCAACAAATCTTCTATCTCTTCATTAGTCAATTCTTCTCTTTCTCCCAGTAACTTTTCGCGAATTTCTTCTTCCTGCATGTCCTCAAAACCTTCTCCCCTGACACCCCTTGCCATGAATTTAATCTTAAAGATGTCTGCATCTGCACTCGGAAATCCAGCGAAATCATTCACAGCTGAAGGCTCAACACTTCCTCCATGATGACTTCATACCTCTTTCACTCAGTTCGTCGAGGCTTTCCTTTATAATCTTTAACCCATTAAACTCCGATGACAAGATGTCTTGTCATTTGGTCAAATAAAACAAAAAATCATAAAACACCAAAATGTTTGATCATCAAACAGCACCAGAAAAATATGACGTCAGTCCTCGCATGAAGCGAGGACTGCTGACGTCGTATTCTTCTGGTGCTGTTTGATGATCAAACATTTTGGTGTTTTATGATTTTTTTGTTTTATTTGACCAAATGACAAGAATCTTGTCATCGGAGTTTAATAGGTTAAGCAATGGGCTAGGTTATAGCTCTCCCACCATGACTGAAGATCTTTGCCTTCATCTATGGCTTTCAGCATCATGGTGAACTTTCTTTTCACATACTTCGCCTTAAACATGGCGGTTACACCTTTGATCTATAGGCTGAAGTATGGAGGTGGTGTTTGGAGGAAGAAATTCAACCTGGATGTTGGGATGGCCAAACTTCAGGGACTCGGGATGTCCAGGATGATTATCAACCAGCAGCAGCACTTTCAACTCCAGCCCCTGGTCCTGGAGCTGCAGCGTCTACGTCGTGGGACCACCCCCCAACCCCAAGAGTTGGGGGCCAAATGGCAGCAACCACCTCTGGCCACCGGCTCTACGCAGGTGGCACCGATCCCCAAGAGGAGCTATGCCTACCTTGGGTGGTACCACAATCCTTTTTCCCAACATGCAATATTACATTTTTTCCAATACACAAACACTTGGACATGTTCTACCTGCCCTCCAGTAACCCCACTCCCACCTCCCCAACCACAGCCAGCACCCTCACCCACTCCCAATTTCCCTCCGCCCTTACCCCCGATTAGTACGCCCCTCCCTTTGTCCCCGATCTCTCCTTTCCCCCCCTCTGACCCAGATCCTACACCTTCCCCACTACCACCCCAACCTCAACCCCAAACGGCAACATACAACACATACAAAACACACAACATCAACATATTAAAACACAACATTGACGGTATTAACACGAAGAAACATGAACTTGAACACTTTCTTAAACAACACAACATACACATTGCGATTTTACAAGAAACAAAACTAAGACACTCACACAAAACGCCATCATTTCATAATTACACCACCATCAGACAAGACCGGACTGACGGCTATGGCGGTGGACTCATCACCCTGATCCACCACTCCATCTGTTTTGTGGACACAAGTGCCACAACCAAAATTCTCCTCCCTACCACAGATAACACAACAGAAATCCAATCCATTTGAATCCGCACAGGCAACAAATCAACACTGACAATAGTTAACATGTACATTCCCCCCCAATCATCCCCCACAGTTCCAGACACCTTCAGGCTTCATTTTAGCCAACTAGCCTCAATCCCCAACCTGATCATGGGTGGAGACTTCAACGCCAAGTCGTCTGCCTGGTATGTCGACAACCCTGACACAGACAGAGGGCTTGATATACAGACTCAGTTTGACTCATTGACTATCATGAACAACACACATAATCATACACATATCCCACACCAAGCCCTCTACACTCCCTCCTCTCCTGATATCACCTTCTGCTCCCCCTGCCTAACCCCAACAACATCATGGAGAGTGGTCGGAACCCTTGGCTCTGACCACCTTCCAATCATCATCACCACCAAAACAAGATGCACCCCAGTTGGCCACAGACACACTTACACCAATTACAAGAGAGCTAACTGGGAAGCTTTTATTGAAGAGAAAGAACAACATTTTGAAACACGTAACAGTACACCACTCACAAACATAAACAATGCTGTGCACACTTTTAATACAATCATACAAAATGCAGACAAGAGATACATCCCTAGAGGCAACAGAAAATCACACAACCCCAACTTCATACCAGAAATCCAAAGCCTCATCAGACAACGTGACACACTTAAACACGGTACCCCCACACCTATCCCTCAAAACATAGCAGACCAAATACAAACACTAAACACTGTGATTGCCAATAAAATACCTGAACAAAGAACACAAAATTGGCAAAACTTTATCAATGCACTTGATCACAAAACAAACAACAGCAAATTGTACAAAACACTCAACAGCATTACACTATCCAACAGTAACACTACACGCTCTCACACAGCAATAATCACAACAACAGATAATCTACCCTCAAACAGACAACAAGCAAATGCACTCATACGTCATTTTGCACAGACAAGCCATCTCACTTCTCACCCTGACGACCGACGCACCATTCGACGTAAGAAAGACTTTCCCACAGACTCAGACTATATACCCTTTATAGACAGTCAGACAAAACTCATAATACATAGTCTCAAGCACTCATCTGCCTGTGGCCCTGATAACCTAAGCAACATCCACCTAAAACACATTGGACCACAAGGTATACACGCACTCACAAACATTGCAAACTACAGCTATTCACACAACACTATACCCGACATCTGGAAGCATGGTAAAATAATCACCATTCCAAAACCGAACAAAGACCCAACAATCCCAACATCGCACCGCCCAATCACACTTCTCTGCACCCCCTCTAAAGTCATTGAACGCCTAATACTTAAACTTGTCACACCACATATTCCCCTTGCTGACTCACAACACAGTTTTAGGCCACTACACTCCACAAACACTCTTCTGACAAACCTCACACAAAGAATTTTAGATGGCATCAATTCAGATAGGCCCCACCAAAGAACACTTCTTATAACATTAGACATTAGTAAAGCTTTTGATGCTATCCCCCGCCACAACCTAACAAATAAAATATATAACACAGACATGCACAATAACACCAAAAGATGGCTGGCCAATTATCTGGCAGGTAGGAATGCTTACGTGTCATATAATGTCCAATCATCGCACATCAGAAACATTAAGAACGGAGTACCACAGGGCTCAGTTCTATCCCCCACACTATTTAATCTATACATGCATGACTTACCCACGCCAGACACCTCAGAAATACAAATCTCTTCCTACGCAGACGACATAACAATCACATGCACACATCATAACACAGACAAAGCTGCAGAAATAATCCAGCCATACCTTGACACACTCAACACATGGTTCATCACAAACAGACTCAAAATAGCTCCAACCAAATCTACAGCAACACTTCTCACAAACTGGACAAAAGAACACAAATACATACCTCATCTCTACATCAACAACACTCTAATACCACACACAAACACACCGAAAATTCTTGGTGTAACATACGATACATCCATGTCTTTCAAACACATCACAAACATAAAAAACAAATGCACACCCAGACTTAACGCCCTTAAATCAATCACTGGAACAACATTTGGACAAAACAAAGAAACTAATATAACAATATACAAACAATGCATACGCTCAGTGTTGAATTATGCGAGTCCTGCATGGGCTCCTAATCTCAGTGAGACACACCACAACACCCTTCAAATCATACAAAACAAAGCCCTAAAAACAATTACAGGCTGCACAAATACAACACCAACAGACCATTTACACCATGAAACAAAAGTCCTCAAAGTCAAGGACCACCTCGACATGAGAGGCACACAAACACTTGCCGCAGCCACCACAAACACATCACACCCGCTACACTACATAGCAGAACACCCACACACACCAAGAAATATTAAAACAACACCCAAAGACCTTTATCACGCACAGATACTCTCTTCTCTTCCTCCACAACCACCAAATACCAGCCTCCGGAAACATATTCATAATCATATCACTCACCGCTCCATTAACACAATGAAAGACAACACACTGCTGCATGCCAGACCCCCTGATATCCACCCTTCTGAATCCTCTCTCCCACGAAAGGACAGAGTCCACTTGGCCAGACTGCGGTGCGTCACCACCCAGCACTTCTAAGCTACCAGAAGAGGCTGGACGACCGCATTGTGAACAGCTGCCCAGGATGTAACACTTCACCCCATACCATACAACACATAATGGAAGACTGCATTATACACAATCATGCACACAAACAACACAACATACGCTCTATAAAGGATTTGTGGGAAAACCCAGTTTCAGCTATGGCATTCCTTGGGGAGACGGGACTGCTCGGACAGACAGTCTAGGGAACGACAACAACAACAACTCCAGCCCCTTTTGTTGCAAATATTTTTCCACTTCCGGAACAAAACAATTGTGGAACCCAGTCCATTATAAGTACCGATGTCATCCAAACCTTCTTGTTAGATCGATGAAATAATGGTAACATATTCATGTTCTTGGCTTTGAAACAATGGGGGATGTTTAGCTTTGTACAGGAACATAGATTTGATCACATGGCCAGCAGCATTACCACACAGAAGCACAGAAACTTGGTCCTTTGCTGCTTTGAAACCTGGAGCATGCCTCTCTTGTTTAGATAGAAATGTTCTGCTGGGCATCTTCTTCCAAAACAGACCAGTCTCGTCAGCATTAAATACTTGTTCTGGCAGATATCCCTTCTCTTGTACCATTTTCTCAAACTCGTCTTGATACTTTTTGGCTGCTGCATGGTCAGCTGATGCAGTTTACCCTGTGAGCTTTAGATTGTGAAGTGAATATCTCTTCTTAAAATTTTCAAACCATCCCTTGCTTGCTTTAAATGAGGAATGTGTATTTTAGCTGTAGTGTTCATACAGTTTGGTTGCTTTTTCTCGTATAGCTGGGCTGTCCACAGGAATAAGACATCTGTTCAAATCTTCTAACCAAATATTGAGTGCCTTTTCCATTTTGATAATCAAAAGATCTCTCACATGCAGAGTCACTTTTGCAGTTGCTGGAGGACAGGCAACCACTGCATCTCTTATTGACTTTTCGGACTTCTTAATTGATCTTATTGTGGACTCATTTACCCTGAATTCACGTCCGCAAGCTGCGTAACTTGTGCCGCTCCGGAGCTTGTCTAGCAGACCTATTTTTTCCTTTAGGATCATCACCTTGATTCTCATCACCACTTTTCCATTCTTGACTTCATTCTTCTTAGATGATGAAGATGTACATCCAGGAGCCATTTGTAGGGGCTTCAGTGAGAGTAAAAAAAGAACATGGGTGTGCAGGGAGAGAGCTATTGAGATGTTAACCTGTGCAGTGTTGCAGCAAATCACCCACGGGGGTGAGTCATTGAGGGAGTCAAACAGCTTGGTTCCGCTATTGGCCGCCAGAGGACGGTAGTGTCACAGTCTCTGTCTCATGCCAGTGCGCCGCAGCTCAGTCTCATTGGCAGCGAGCAGCTGGTAACATTTCCCGATATTGTGAAATATATTGTAAATCTGGAGCCAAAGTGAAGAAATACAATCATATTCAACCACTAAAATATGCAGACAATGAAACAGACTCAATATATGTGTAATAAAACCTCTGGTGAATTTATTATTTTTATTCTAAAGTATCACACACACACAATAGTTAGCAGTAATGCCAGGCCTGGCGTGCGCAGTCGACAGTCAACCACGACCAACGATTGGTCGATAGGCCACGCCCACTGAGTCGATGCACTAGTGCTCTGAGTGATACAGTTGAACATAGGTCTAGTTTTTTGCTATTTTTGGACAAGCTATTGCTGATATTGGGGAAAATTTGGTACTGATCAACAGTAAACTGATGAATGAACAGCTATAGAAAAAATAATTATTTTGAGATGATTCACCTTATAAGTATTTACCTTGAAGAACACGTGTGAACTGAGTGGCGGGTCATGCTGCACGCAGCCAGCATGGGCCGCGGGATGCATTAGTGGCTTTCCAATGGGTTAAAATTTATATTTTTCATTTTTTTCAATTGAAATCCATGAATAGTCAAAACCGCAGATAAAAAAACCTGCGAATAATGAGGGATGACTAATTGAGTTGGGCCGCATGGAAGCCCAGTAGATACCATGTGGAAATCATGAACAGGGTCTTGTAAGTTTGATTCACGAGACCTGTTACATTCTTGCATTGGTTTCCAACACCCTTGGCCAGGTGGGGAGGCGACCTAAATGAAAAAACGGGGGCTTGCTGTAACTTAGAGCGCTTGCCCTCCCAGCAGGGTTCTCACATATTACTTCGTGAGAGTGGGATGGTAAATTTGGTGAGATACTTGAGTTACCCAATGTTTAAGAAGATGGAACAGGTTGTATCGTGTTGAGGGGAATAGTCTTTTCCTGCACTCTGTTGAAATTGTCAGATAGCATCAATGCAATGGCCTCGGTATGAATAGAGGGGAGAGTTGGTATGTAAAAAAGGTTAAGGTCATAGAGAGTTGGAATTCCTGCCTGGAGTGGGTGGGTGTGGTTGGCACAGCACCTGGTTGAAGGTAGAAACAAATTATTCTCTTCTATGTGTGTGTCCACAATTGATATATCTTGCTTATGCCTGATATAGAATAGCAATATCTTTTAAGTTTACATACATACATATACCAAGGCTTTTTCCCCATTACAAGGGAGGTAGCCAAAAAGAAAAAGGCATAAAATCATTCCCATCCATTCCATCCCTGAATACACTCCACTCCCCTCCACCCTCCCTCTTATCTTAGCACCTCCTGGATGATGGGTCATCCCTGCACCTTGTCCACTGCCCTGGGTCAGAAGCAGTGTCACAAGAGACAGCACATCCACAGCAAGGCCGCTTCATTAAATCGGCGACCCCCCGCTCTCCATGCCCCCATGCATAAAAGGAGAAGACAGGGAGAAATCCCCTCAGGCTGCGTCAAATTTTGCTCACACATACTACCTCACCCCCATCCCCCCACCCATTCCACCTTATGCATCACATCATCCATATACAACCATTCTCCATTCACCCCTATCTTCTGTCCTCTCCTGTCCTTCCTCAACAGACATTCCCCTCTTCCCCAAAGCCCCCTTCACCCCATCCATCCACCTCATCCTAGGACATCCCCTCATGTTCACTCCCTCCACATCTGCCTTCCATACCTCTTTTACTAGTCTTTCTTCTTTTTAAATTTAGTGAAGGTAAAATAAAAACTGCATTTCTAATTGGTTCCCCTCTCCACTGCTTGTTGTGTTCATAAGGTGTCAACCTCTGCGAGACAGGGCGTAAGATGACATCAGAAAGCATTCCACAATCCATGTGGGCATGGATTTGGGTGTTAATTACTGTGACAGGTATGTTTATGACGTCAGACAAGAACTGAGGTTACTTGATATTTTATGATCAATGACACACGTAGACAGAATTATGGCAAGGTCTCTAGATTGCAGATTTAAGTTTGAAGATTTCTCTTTAATAAGAAGGGCCTTGAGAATTTGTAAGCATTTGGTATCCTGTGTTTATCCAATGATTCATGTGTTTTCCATCAACATTTCCCTAGTTAGAGTGGTGTGGCATGTGATAGTGTGAGTTTTTGGTTTACCATTTTGGAGGTGGGGAGTAATTCTACTTATTAAAGAGAAGTCTCCAAACTTAAATCTGCAATCTAGAGACCTTGCCATAATTCCATCTATGAAGTCCACCACCACACGGAGTTCCACCACCATCCCTTCCCCTTGATCATTAGCATGTGACCTCACCCCACACCATGAACTCTTTTTTTTGCCAATCTATAAACCATGTCATTTATTGTAATCAGTATCACTTGAAAGTGTATGAAACATTGTGAATAGATTGAGAATTCTCCACTGTGTTTTACTATCCCGTTTAGTAGTAGTATTTCTGTGCTAAACTTGTATGTCTGCAGTTTGCAAAGTAGAGAGTATCAACAAAATCTAGATACAGAAGTTGCTGTATACCAAATATGCTTACAGAAAAACCTGCTGCATAACTATTCAAATGTATATATGTATATATAAATGGATAAGTAACCACTACGAAAAAGTAAACTAACGAAGCAGAGCGCTTTCGTTTAATTACATCTTCAGTGCTAATACAAAGAAGGAATTATTATAAAACGAAGAAACAAGGTACAGAATATATGACTGAGTGAGACATGGTGAAGAGGGAATTCAGAGATGTACTGGAAGAAGTACACGTGACATTTGATACCGTTTTGGTAACCAACAAGTATGGGACAATTGCTCATAACTGGTATATTGCAATTTAAATATTTTTAAAATTTCATGGCAAATATAACTACAGTCACTATCCGAGTTACAACCTAGATTGTTCCGACCAACTAGTCGTAAGTCAGATCCTATTCAAAATGACCGACACGAGGGTTATACTCTAGGATACATAATATCAATCTGTTGCATCTTTAACTATTACTGTTTACTGTCTGTCAATTTTATGCCTTTTAGTTTTCTTTTTTGTCATTTTTTCTTAGTTTTTTAATGTACTGTACTGTATTTCAGTACAGATTGACCTCTCAATAACGGTGTCCGTTTATGTGAATAATCTGTTGATTTAGAGTGGTTTTTGTGTGTGTGTGTGTATTGGGGGGGAGATCACCTCTTAAGTTCTATAAAATCATAGTATACGTACATACATATTAATACCAAAATACCTGTAATAATGTAATTATTATGCACTAATACTAGTAATACTGAACGTCACCGTTACCAGAGAGATCAACATAAGTTATGAGTGTGTCAATAGCCTGGCGCACCTCCGACATCACGATCTTGTTAACTAGTAAACAAAACAAAGTGCGCGCCATCACGCCATCAGCCACTCAGCAGACAAACGCATTCAGCCTAACCACAAAATTTAGACTGTCAGACCAGACCAGCGGATTTCTGACCGGACCAGCGGATTTTGTCCGTTGCATCCGTTATCCGGTAATGTGGTGTCCATTAATGAGAGGTCAATCTGTATATGTATGTATACAAGTACTATATGTATATACTATACCTGTATACACACATGTATTAAAAATAACCTTGCTTACCATTTTTAAGGTTTTTAAATTGTAGTTTCCTTTTAATAATTTTTTCTTAACTCTTCGATTGTTATATGCACTCCAAATATATGTGTATTTTAAGATTATTTTTCTCATCCATTTTAATCTATTTTAAGTGTGAGTAATTGGTGAGGAACAATGTGGGTTTAGGACAGGTAGGGGTTGTGTAGATCAGATTTTTGTGGTAAGACAGATATGTGAGAAAGCTATAGGAAAAGGTAAGGATGTTTTTTGGGCTTTTATGGATCTGGAAAAGGCTTACGACAAGGTAGACTGGGAGGTACTGCAGATATATGGGATTGGAGGGAAGCTGTTAAGAGCAGTCAAGAGTTTTTATGAGAGTAGTAGAGCTTGTGTTAGGATTAGAAATGGAGAAAGTGAATGGTTTGAGGCAGGAGAAAAATATAAATATAATTTTTTTTTTTTTTTTTTTTTTTTTTTTTTTTTTTCAGAGCCATTTTTGATACTTTCAGAGCCATGTTTTTACAGGTTCGATTTCCTTCAAACTATTGGAAGGCTAACTCATTACTCATGTCGGAGCGAGTTTGCATATGTACAGTGTACGTATGCATGCAGTATTGGGTATGGTGCATTGTACATGTAGTCAGCGCGTTGATTGGGCAGCTAGCTGCATGCAACCAATGAACTTCCCTGCATACAGGTACCATGCAATTCAAAACTAGTGACATTATGTAGCACGATAGTCGAGTAGAGTCTAGTCAACATGTACTAGTATACGCGCGCATGCAGCTGATACGAAGCTAGGCTAGGTAAGCCATTGAACTCTAGCAGCTATACCGCGTACACATATGTACGTACATCAACAAATTAAAGTTGATTGATGTGTTGTGTTTATGATATCGATTGATAATGCAATGATTGATCATGGGTAAGTTGTGTTTGCTCTGATCCTTTCATGGTGATGGGATTCAGGGATTGCCAAAATGATGGATAATACATGAAAAACGTTGAATCTTGCAGTGGGAGCGATTTTTTTGTGGGGGATCGCTCCCGCTATTGGATTTGTGAGAGCGACATTGGAACTCGTCGCTCCTGTGTATTTTTTTTTGCTGGTTTAATCTAAAGGTGGAACTTCATCAGGGATGTGTTATGTCGCCCTGGCTGTTCAATCCATACTTGGATGGGGTGGTGCGAAAGGTGAATGCAAAGGTAGTGGGTCAGGTGTTGAAGATGATTAAAGAAAATGGAGAAAAGTGGGAAATAAACCAGTTGTTGTTTGCTGATGACACTGCACTTGTAGCAGGATCAGAGGAGGAATTGAGGAAGTTAGTGACAGAGTTTGAGAAGGTGTGTGAAAGAAGGAAGCTGAAGATAAATGTGGGCAAAAGTAAGGTGATGAGATGTACAAGGGGAGAGAGTGGCAGCAGGCTGGAAGTGAGTATTAAAGGAGAGAGACTGGAGGAAGTGGATAGTTTTAGATACTTGGGTGCGAATGTGGCAGGAAAGGGAGGAGTGAGGGTGGAGGTAGAATGTAGATTGAGAGAAGTGAGTAAATGTCTTTGTGGATTAAAAAGTGTAATGAGAAATAGACATTTGGGAATGGATGCTAAGAGGAATGATTGTGCCAACAGCACTTTATGGGGCAGAAACATGGAACATAAGAGAGGAAGAGAGAAGGAGATTGAATGTGTTTGAGATGAAATGTCTGATAAATATGATAGGGGTTACTAGGCTAGATAGAGTGAAAAATGAGGAGAACAGGGGTGGAAAGGGATTTGGGAGATAGGGTTGATGGAAGCATATTAGGATGGTTTGGACACATGGAAAGAATGAGTGAAGAAAGATTAGTGAAAGAGGTGTGGAAGGAGTGAATATGAGGGGGCATCCTAGGATGGATGGGGTAAAAAGGGGCATTATGGAAGAGAGGAATGTTGAGGAAGAATGGAAGAAGACAGAAGATAGGGGTGAATGGAGAAGGTATGTGTATGGATGATGCTGTGATGCATGAGGGGGTGGGGGTGTGAGAAATAAAGTGACACAGCCCAAAGGGATTTCTCCCCATCTTCTCCTTTTCTGCATGAGGGGATGGAGAGGGGAGGTCGCTGAATTAATAAAGTGGCCTTGCTGTAGATGTGCTGTCTCTTGCGACACTGCTTCTGACCCAGGGCAGTGGACAGGATGCAGGGATGACCTGTCATCCAGGATGTGTTTAGGGGATGGAATGAGTGGGAGTGGTTTCTATGCCTTTTTCTTTTTGGCTACCTCCCTTGTAAGGGTGAAAAAAAGCCTTTGGTATATGTATGTATGTACTGTAGTTTCACAGGGCAGGTATGCTTTTTCAAAGCATACCTGTGAAACTAGTCCGGACTAAACTCAGACTAAGACTCCTGTGTTTCCTACTCCCACTTATGTCAACCTGTCAGAATGTCTGTCTCTCTCCCTATATATACATATATATATGTATATGTATACATATATATATATATATATACAAACTGTATATATAATATATATATACATACATATACCAAAGGCCTTCTTCCCCCTTATAAGGGAGGTAGCCAAAAAACAAAGGCATAAAAATCACTCCCACCCATTCCATCCCTAATGCACTCCACTCCCCTCCACCCTCTTCCCTCCCTCTTATCTTGGCACCTCCTGGATGATGGGTCATCCGTACATCTTGTCCACTGCCCTGGGCCAGAAGCAGTGTCGCAAGACATAGCACATCCACAGCAAGGCCGCTTCATTAAATCAGTGACCCCCCCCCTCTCCGTCACCTCGTGCAGAAAAGGAGAATACAAGGAGATCCCTTCATGCTGCATCAAATTTTTTGCACACACATACTCCCTCCCCCCCATCCCCCACCCATTCCACCTCATGGACCACAACATCATCCATATACAACCATTCTCCATTTGCCCCTGTCTTCTGTCCTCTCCTGTCCTTCCTCAACAGACATTCCCCTCCTCCCCAAAGCCCCTTTTACCCATCCATCCATCTCCCACTTTTCTCCATTTTCTTAACCATCTCCAATCCCTGACCCACTACTCTTGCATTTACCTCTCGCACCACCCCATCCATGTATAAATTGAACAGCCAGGATGACATAACACATCCCTGATGAAATCCCACCTTTACCTTGAAGTACTCACTCTCTCCATTTCTAATCCTGACACACACACTACTACTCTCTTAAAAACTCTCGACAGCTCCTAAAAGCTTTCCTCCTATCCCGTATATCTGCAATACCTCCCACATTCCCTTCCTGTCTACCCTATCATAAGCCTTTTCCAAATCCATAAAAGCCCAAAGAACATCCCTACCTTTTCCTATAGCTTTCTCACATATCTGTCTTACCATAAAAATCTGATCTACGCAACCTCTACCTGTCCTAAACCCACACTGTTCCTCACCAATTACTCCCTCTGTCCCTCTCCTAATCCTCTCAATCAAGACCCTCCCATAAGCCAATAACACTTAAGCTATCCCTCTAAAACTACTACACTGACACTTGTCCTATTTTCCTTTGTACAGTGGAACTATGCAAGCACTCCTCCAGTCCTCTGGCACTCTAACCTCTCTTAAATAAATATTAAATAACCTCACCAGGCAGTCCACCATCACTGTACCTACTTTCTTCAGACATTCTGCATGACATCCATCCAGACCAGGTGCCTTACCAGCTCTCATCATTTTAATAACTGCCTTTACTTCATCCTTCCTTATTTCTCCTCCATTTTTCTCACTCATCACTCTCATTTTCTTTGCACTTCCCACTGCAACTACCTTTCCCTCCCTATCCTTCTTCACATTTAGCTACTCCCTAAAATACTCTGCCCATCTTCCTCTTACTGCCTTCTCTTCCATTATCATACCCCCATCTGCACCTTTTACCTTTTCTTCTCTACTTGATTCACATCCTCTTCCTCTCTTAATTTCTTTCCAAAACATATTTTTATTACTTTCACATCTGCTCTCCTCTATGCCTCCTTTATCTTACACTTTACTTCTCTTCTCTTTACTTTGTACTGTACCTCTCATATGATTCCCTCATCCTATTTTGTAACCAATCTGTGAAAGCTCGTTTCTTCTCTTCTACAACCTTCTTTGCTTCCTCATCCCACCACTCACTACCCTTCCTTCTATTTCCTCCCATCTTCCTTGTTCCACATACCATCTTTGCACACCTTGTGACACCCTCCTTGAACCATCCCCGTTCCTCCTCCACACCTACCTCTACTCTATCCTTCACTCCCTCCCACTCCTCTCTCAGCTTCTTCTTGTACTCCTCCTTTTCTTTCACATTTAAGCAGTTCACTCGAAGCACCTTCCTACCTTTTCCTCTTTCTCCATCTATCCTCGACTCTCAACTTACCCTCTGCCAGAAAATAATCTGGTATCCCCCACTCTCTCCCCTTAGAGCATGTGCATCCTTAACTCTTCATATTATACCCCTATCTACCACAACATAGTCTATTAACGCTCTATCTACCATCCTTCCATCCACCACTCTCCCATGTGTACTCATGCTTGGCTTTCTTCATAAACACTGTATTTGCTATCATCAACTCATATATATATGTATATATATATATATATATATATATATATATATATATATATATATATATATATAATATATGAATTTATTATGCTTAAAGAGTGACAGACCTAGTACATGAGAAATTACCTATATATAGATAGTTTGTGACTCACAGGACACACCATTCAATACATAGGTAATATACAATCAATTGATGGAAATAGCAAAAGTTATATCTATATACAAAAGACAAAGTTTACTGCAATGCGGCCAAAGCTAAAGTATTTACATAGGACTTCTGCTTCATAAAACATGCCAAGTATAATTGAACATATTCAACATCCAACAAAGCGTGAATAATGTATGAGTATATCATCCAAATTGTTTTGCGACAAGTGTTTACAAGCATCCACTAATGTAAATCCCTGCATCATCATTTCAGTAACAAGTGGACATTGCAGACATGAGAAATTATCTATATACAGCCAGTCCTCGTTTAACGACGGAGTATCGTTCAGAAGACCCCGTCGTTAAGCGATTTCGTCGCTAAACGAGGACCCATTGAGAGACATACATGTATGAGCATATAAACAAAGATTCGGAAGTAGGCAAAGTGACAAAGTGCTACATGCTAGGTTATTTTATTCAGGGAATGTATATTAATGCATTTTGTATGTTTACTTACTGTCCATCTTGCTGTGGTTGTAGGTGCAGGGATAATTAAGGGGACCACATCAATCATTTATTAGGTTTAACGTCTAATATACATGGGCACGTCATGTGCCTACAAGTGCAATGAAAGAACTAACTGGGCATCGCTTCTATGCAGTTAGATTATACAGCTAAGGCCACTTTCACACGAGCATTTCCGTACGCGCATTTGGGTGCGCCGCGTTTTAACTTTCAATGGAGTTCAATGGGGCCTTTCACACAACACGGTTTGTGGATGTGCAACGCAGCACAAACGCAGTGCCAGCAAGAACGCATCCGTTTTTCCTGACGCACGCGTCCTTGCTGGCTACTAGTGGCAATGAGAGCTTTCATCTGAACGTTCTAGAATGTGCGCACGCAGGTCCTGCTGCCATATCAGTCATTGCTTCCAGCTGGGTGATGTAAGTTACACATCCCGTTCTGGTGTGTAGTTCATTCGAGTATGATATAACAGTCATGATTTATAGGAAATATGCATAGATATTTGAGCACAGTTGATATACATGCATGCATACATCACGTAGCCTACTAATATTAATCAATCAAGAACATTTTCAGACGAGTAGCAGGATGGCATACCACAACACTGAGGAGTTGATTTCCGAAGTAGAAAAGAGGTCTACACTATGGGGTCCTTCGAAAGAAGGTTTGGGCGGGAGCGCTCACCGCAGGCCAGCGGCAGGGACCTGCTGGTCAGGGAAACGCGAACTCGTGGCAAACGTGTGTACAAATAGCTGATGCGTTTCTGTGCATCTGTTCGACGCATGCACAGAAATGCTTGTGTGAAAGCGGCCTAAGCATACAAAGTGATGGTACCGCTACCTAATTAGGTACATTGTGCATGTGTGGTGCGCTATGCGCTCACTTTGCGTCCAAGTCACTTTAGCAACGCTGTGTCCAGAGGTGCGGGCAGCACTGGGTTGCTATGGCAACGTCTGGCCGTGTAGAGGTGCACTCACGCTAAGTGTGCTGCAAGCATACACGTGTAGAGATAGAGATGTGTAGGTGCTGTGTAGAGATAGTTGAATGTGAGAAGCCATGGCTGTCAGCAATAGCTTGGACTTTCTTACCTCCCTCGTGCTTGTTATTGACTTTCATTTTTATATCTAAGTCGATGGCTTTCCTCTGCTTCTTAGGGCCGGATCCAGTAGGAGAATTTGTATTCTTTCGTTTTCCAGTCATCATGAAGGGATAAAGTTGTATACTGTTAACTAGAAATCACTAAAAACTTGAGGAGCAAATTTAAGTATAGACACGCTAGCAGTGTGTTATGGTTACAACTGACAAGTAGCGATCACATGTGTTTCGTTTGGTGCGAAGATTCGAATGCAGTAAAAGAATATTTTTGAAATTTTTTTACTTTTTTTTTTCTTTTTTTTAGAAGAAGCCGTCGTAACTCCGAGTTGTTGCTAAACGAGATCGTTGTTAAGCGAGGACTGGCTGTACAGGTAGTCCATGGCTCTCAGGACACACCGTTCAATACATGGATAGTATACAATATACAATCAATTGATGGAAATAGCAAAAGGTAGATCTATATATACAAATGACAGACACAGTACACTGC
This sequence comes from Oratosquilla oratoria, assembly GCF_046742065.1. NCBI lineage: Eukaryota > Metazoa > Arthropoda > Malacostraca > Stomatopoda > Squillidae > Oratosquilla > Oratosquilla oratoria. The sequence continues at coordinate 57,673,376 of NC_134788.1, forward strand.
AATGTGGCCAAAGCTAAAGCATTTACATAGGATTTCTGTATCATAAAACATGCCGAGCATATTTGAACAGGTTCAACATCCAACAAAGTGTGAATAATGTATATCATCCAAATTGTTTTGTGACAACAAGTATTTACATGCATCCCTGCATCATCAATTCAGTAATGAGTGGACATTGTAGACAGTAGTGGACAAAGTTGCTGGCACTGGATGTGTCACTTGTCTTACAGGAGAAGTGAGACACGTCCACCTTCTCAGCTATTTGCCACACTGGTTGGTAGCCCAGTCTAAGGTGAGCACATACTAAAATGTGCCAACAGATTGAAAGTTCATTGCGTCTATACTTGTATAGTCGCTGTATAAAGTTTTCATAGTGCTGGGTGGACGCACTAGTGGCTCTTTCTGCATTGCTGCAGAGGCGAGTAGGGAAACTGGCAGCTTGGTAAACCATCTTTAAGCAATGAAGTAGCAGCAGCACCAACAATTGATGGATCCAGTGCACAGGATGTCCTCACAAAACATTCAGCGGTGTCATTGCCCAGAAGTCCAATGTGGGAGGAAATCCACAGGAAGTGCACCACCAGTGAGTTCACGTAGGCTGTGTCCAGCTGACAGAGTATTTGTGTGGCCATGTGTTGATCAGCAGGTCTGGGAGACGAGAAGGCACTGTGAGCCAGCTGTGAATTGCATATGATCAAACTGCTTGTTTTGGTTCGTGTCAGCGAGGTAACAGCATCCAGGAGTCCATTTAGTTCAGAATATGTAGTACTTGATGAGTTGGGGAGTCAACGGCTTATCCAGCCACCTTGTGGTGGGAGAGAATACACCACACCCAGCACTGTCGTCTACTTGTAGGGAGTCGTTAGTGTAGAGGTGGTAGGCCACATGTAGGGAAGACATTTCGGTGATGGTCTGCAAGTTTCGTTGTAAGGGCCCATGTTTTGCAGCCGTACAGTATGACTGGTCTCACTATTGAGTTGTACAGTATCAGTTTTGTTGTTCTTGATATTGACCTTTTTTTTTAAACAATTCTATTAGGCTGTAGTAACATCGATTTCCTGCTCTGATTCTGGCTTCCACTTCCTGTTTCATTCTTCCGTCATTGGTCACCTTTACTCCTAAGTATTTAAAATCTTTAACACTCTCTATGTCCATCCCCGCAATCTGTACCCTTTCTGGCAGATTAGAGTCTCTTGCTACCTTCATTATCTTTGTCTTGCTTTCATTGATCTTGAGTCCAACACTTTCTGCATCTTTAAAGAGTGCCGCCAGGTTTTCCATTTCTGTTTGATTCTCTATCATGATGTCAATGTCGTCAGCATATGCTAATAGTTTTATGGTTATATCTTTCAATTTTATTCCTTCGTCTCTCCTATTCATACTAACTCTGATTATTTTTTCCATTGCCAGATTAAATAACAGTGGTGAGAGTATGCATCCTTGTTTTAAGCCATCTCCTATCTGAAAAGATGATGTAGTTTTACTCCCACATCTCGCTATGCTATTTGTGTTTTCATAGCATGCTCTTGTTAATCTGATGTACTTGTGTGGTATTCCTAATTCTTCCATTATTTTCCACAGAGATGTTCTACTCACTCTATCATAAGCCTGTTTAAAATTGATGAACAGGTGTAATTGTTCCCTATCATATTCCCAATACTTTTCTATAAGTTATAGCAAAAATTTGATCTGTTGTTGACCCTCTTCTAAAGCCGCATTGGTACTCTCCTACTATATGCTCCATGTATTCTTCCATTATGTTATACAATATCTTGGTGAAAACTTTATATGCAGTTGATGGTAGGCTTATTCCTCTATAGTTTGTGCACCCTTTTAATCATGGGTTTTTGAACTATGGGATTATGACAGGGATTCGCATCTAGTGTTTTAGTAGCGAATAAAGACATCATCTAGTGTCAACGGCAGCGCCGTGTAAACCTGGCTTAATACACTTTGAAAAATAACGCTATCATTGTACCTTTGGAAATATTTCAAAAAGTTGCGTTTGTTTCATTATTTGTAACAATCGCGAAAATGGTAAGAAATGAAGAATCTAAATACACTAATGGATTAACGCTGTTGGAAAAAAAAAGACTTCAAAGTTGTAATTGTAGCTTTAGAAATATTACAAATAATGTTACACCATTAGTGTATTCTAAAGAAATGTTAAAATTATCATTTTTCTGTGGTTACCACAAATTCACATAGCCAAGGACACAAATGTCTGGGCCATTAAACATTAGTGTATTTAACATTTGATTCCTATATTCCTTATAATTTTAGCAATTGAATAATTACGTAATTATCTGGTATGCAATTGTCTAGATCCGTAGCACTCCCTCATTTGGATATTACACCATTAATGACCCACTGTTTTCTGTCATTGATCCATGCTCTAGCTAGCTAATCCATCCAAACACATTTCTTCCTATACCATGGGTTTTGAGTTTATTTAGTGGTCTGGTGGGGCACCTTGACGAACGCTGTGCTAAAGGAAAGGTAAATAAACGTAATTATCATTGTCATCTGTCGCCTTGTATACATTAGTGTAAAAAGATAGAAGATTAGTTTCACATGACTTCCCCTTGGTGAGTCGTGGATTGAATTATGTCTCGATGCGATCTCTGATTCTATTAGCTGTTGTTGATTCTGGCATAATACCTACAACTAACTCACTGATTGGCCTGTAGTTGTGCATAGACTGTTTATCTTCCTTTTTTATTAAAACAGGAATAACGTTTGCCTGCCCCCAAGAATTAAGCACAAAACAAGTGTCTACCAACTTATTAAGTATGTCCGTTAACTGGTTGCAGATTTAAATTTTACACTTTTTAAAAATTCTCGGAAAAAATTGTCTGGGCCTGGGGACTATGTAACTACTTCCCTCATCACTACTGAAGATCTGGTCACAGTTAGGTACCATATCTAACCTCTCCTTTGTAAATACAGTGAAAAATATTTATGACCCCGCTCTTTTTTTTTTTTTTTTTTTTTTTTTCCCTCGTCTCCAAATGTATCAAGACATCTTCGTCATTGTTAATTGGGTCCATCATTTCCTTATACAGTATCTTGTTCTGCAGAAAGAGGTTCTTTGGGTTGGATCTCGCTTGTCCGGCAACCTTAATTTCGTAATTACGTTTCGCTGTGTGCATGTTCTTTTTAACTAGGGTAGCTATATTGTTATACTTAGATTTTTTTTTTTTTTTTTTTTTTCGTAAACCCTTCTTTCATTTTTCAGCCTATCCGCCATCCATTTGGGTGTACCCAGCAAACATGGACATTACGGGCCAATTAAGACTGAACTTGGGATCAGTTCAGTAAAGGTTGTCAAGACGGTAGTGTTATGTCGGACCAATTAATTCCTCACATTGGTAAAGGTTATCTGGATCAATGACGGCTCTTTAATATTGGGCCGATATATTTTAATAGCTTTTTTCGTAATCTGTGTAGGGCCAATTCATTATAATATATTCCACAATACCTAATAATATTGGGAGTTATATGCAGGGGCAATTTACTTGAAATATTGATTCCTGTAATCCATAATAACACTGGGAATTCTGTGTAGGGCCGAATTATTTTCACGTTGTTTCCCGTAGTTCTGTGTAATGCCTACTTATTATAATATTACAAACGCTCCTCTACTTATGTTCATTCGTTTTACGTTTTTTCGATTTTGCGTTTGAACTGACTGTAAAAAAAAAATTGTAAAAAAAAAATTTTTAGTGAATTTTTTAGTTTAGCACGCTCTCCGTAGTTCAAACGATACTTACGCATGACGCTGCGTCCATTGTTTACATTGCACAAACGACAGACTGAAAGTGCCTTGCCTCCTCCTCCACCATCTCAATTTATGTTGCTTGAATTTAATTTATTTGAAATTAATGTTATTATTTTACTATGTTATGTGTATAATTAATGATTTAGGGGTGTTTTGTAAGATACGGTAATAGAATTTACGGATGTATAGTACAGTAGCAACTTACGTTCATTTTCAACTTACGTTCGGCCGTTCGGAACATAACTAAAACGTAAGTTGAGGAGCGTCTGTATATTAATACATATACTCGTACATACATATACTAAAGGCTTTTATTTCTTACAAGGGAGGTAGCCAAAAGCCTACTTATAATAATATTGTATTAATACATATACATACTGTACATATACCAAAGTTTTTTTTTTTTTTTTTTTTTTTTTTTTTTTTTTTTTTTTTTTTTTTTTTTTTTTTTTTTTTTTTTTTTTTTTTTTTCCCAAGGGAGGTAGCCAAAAAACCACTCCCACCCATTCCATCCCCATCACACTCCACTCCCCTCCACCCTCTTTCCTCCCTCTTATGTTAGCACCTCCTGGATGACGGGTCATCCCTTTATCTCGCCCACTATTCTGGGTCAGAACCAATGTCACAAGATACAGCATGGCTGCTTTATTAATTCGGCGACCCCCCTCTCCTTCCCTTCATGTAGAGAAGGAGAAGACGGGGAGAATTCCCTTCGGGCTGCGTCAAATTATTTCTCACACATGATCCCTCACCCCCGATCCCCCACACGTTGCATCTCACACATCACAATGTCATCCATATACAACCATTTTCCATTCACCCCAAGTCTTTTGTCCTTACCTGTCCTTCCCCAACAGACATTCCCCTCTTTCCCAAAGCCCCTTTTACCCCATCCATCCGTCTCATCCTAGATCAACCCCTTATGTTAAATCCTTCCACCTCTGCCTTCCAGACCTCTTTTATTAGTCTTTCTTTACTTATTCTTTCCATGTGTCCAAACCATCCCAATACTCTTTCATCAACTCTATCTCCCAACTCCCTTTCCACCCCCATTTTCCTCCTCACCTCCTCATTTCTCACACTAGCCTAGTAACCCCTATCATACTTCTCAGATACCTCATCACAAACACATCCAAACTCCTCTCTTTACTCTCTTATGTTCTATGTTTCTGCCCTGTACAGAGATGTCGGCACAATCACTCCTTCATACAGTCTCTTAGCATCCATTCCCAAATGTCTATTTCTCATTACTTTTTTAATCCACCAAGGCATTTACTCGCTTCTCTCAATCTACATTCTACCTTCGCCCCCACTCCTCCCTTTTCTGCCACATTCGCACCCAAGTATCTAAAACTATCCACTTCCTCCAGTCTCTCTCCCGTAATACTCACTTCCAGTCTGCTGCCACTTTCTCCCCTCGTACATCTCATCACCTTTTACCCACATTTATCTTCAACTTCCTTCTTTCACACACATTTCCAAAATCTGTCACTTCCTCAATCCCTCCTGATCCTGCTACAAGCGCAGTGTCGTCAGCAAACAACAGCTAGCTTATCTCCCACTTCTCCATTTTCTTTAACCATCTCCAATCCCTGACCCACCACCCTTGCATTTACCTCTCGCACCACCCCATCCATGTATAAATTGAACAGCCAGGGTGACATAACACATCCCTGACAAAGTCCCACCTTTACCTCAAACCACTCACTCTCTCCATTTCTAATCCTGACACAAGCTCTACTACTCTCGTAAAAATTCTTGACAGCTCCTAAAAGCAATACCTCCCACAGTACCTTCCTGTCTACCCTGTCATAAGCCTTTTCCAAATCCATAACCCCCCCCCCCCCCGGAAAAAAAAAAAAATCCTTACCTTTTCCTATAGCTTTCTCACATATCTGTCTCACCATAGAAATCTGGTCTATGCAACCTCTACCTGTCCTAAACCCACACTGTTCCTCACCAATTACTCCCTCTGTTCCTCTCCTAATTCTCTCAGTCAAGACCCATAAGCCTTCCCAACTACACTCAACAGGTTAATTCCTCTGAAACTACTACACTCATATGTGTCCCCCTTTCCCTTGTAAAATGGAACGATACAGGCACTCCCCCAGTCCTCCGGCACTCTACCCTCTCTTAAACAAACATTGAATAACCTAACCCGCCAGTCTGCCATCACTGTACATACCTCCTTTTTCTTCAGACATTCTGCATGACATCCATCCAACCCAGGTGCCTTACCTGCTCTCATCATAACTGCCTTCACTTCATCTTTATTTCTTCTCCATTTTCCTCACTCATCATGGTCATGTTCTTAGTGCTTCCCACTGCAACTATCTTTCTCTCCCTATCCTCCTTCACATTTAGCAACTCCCTTAAATACTCTAGCCACCTTCCTCTCAGTGCCTTCTCTTCCATTATCATCTCACTATCTGCTCCTTTTACCTTTTCTTCTCTACTTGATTTGCCTCCTCTTCCTCTCTTAATTTCTTTCCAAAACATCTTTTTATTACTTTCAAAATTTTCTGTCATACTCTTACTCCATTTCACATCTGTTCTCCTCTTTGCTTCCTTTATCTTATGCTTAACTTCCCTTCTCTTTACTTTGTACCTCTCATATGATTCCCTCGTCCTATTTTGTAACCAATCTATGAAAGCTCGCTTCTTCTCTTCTACAACCTTCTTTGCTTCCCACCACTCACTACCCTTCTTTCTATTTCCTCCCGCCCTTCTTGTTCCACACACCATCTTTGCACACCTTATGACTCCCTCCTTGAACCATCACTACTCCTCCTCCACTCCTAGTTCTACTCTATCCTTCACTTCCTCCCACTCCTCTGTCAGCTTCTTCTTGTACTCCTTCTCCTTTCTCACTTAAGCAGTTCATTCTAAGCACCTCCCTATCTTTTGTCCTTTTCCTCTTTCTCTATTTGTCCTCCACTCTCAACTTACCTTCCACCAGAAAATGATCTGATATCCCCCACTCTCTCCCCTTAGAACATGTACATCCTTAACTCTTCCTATTATACTCCTATTTACCACTACATAGTCCATTAACGCTCTATCTACCACCCTTCCATCCACCACCCTCTCCCATATGTACTTATGGTTGACTTCCTACTGTATTTGCCATCATCAATTGTCTAGACACATCTCCACCATCAACTCTCCACTATAATTCTTTCCTGGAACTCCACACTTCCCAACCACTCTGTCTATTGGTTTATTCCCTACCCTAGCATTAATGTCTCCCAATACCACTACATTGACATTTCTCCCTAATCCCTCTATGCACTCATTTAAATCTATCCAAAAGACTTCCTTTCTTCTACACTCTTCTCACTACCAGGCCCATATGCGCTTAAAAAAACCCACATCTCCTTTTCCAGTTTCATCTTTATCCACATTAACCTTGAAGAAACCTCCCTCCACTCCACTGCCCTCTCTTCACCCCTGAGTACTTCCCAACTACATTCCCAGGCTCACACTTGCCCCTCCCTCTCAACTTAGTTTCACTCAAAGCCAACACATCCATCTTTCTTCTCACAAACATACTGCCTATCTCTTCCCTTTAACATCTGAACCACATCCACGCACATTAAAAGACCCAATCCTTAGGGTACTGGTTGGAAAACTCCTAGACCCTCTTACGTCTTTACTTTTTTTTTTATGAATGTCCCCTGTGGGGCTACAGGGAGAAGGATGCCTAGTCCTAATCCCAGGCCCGTTTTTGTCGCCTCTTATGATTCAAGTGGGAAGACTTGGTGGCAGTATTCTTTCCCCCACCACTGTAATAGATCTCTCTGATATAACATTTGGCAGTGGATATTACAATATACTCAACCTTGCCTAGTTGCCCTTTCTCATTAGCTACACAGAAACAGAAGTACATTTATTAAATTATTCTGTAACTAATTGCCTGTAAGATGTATAGGTTAAGAAAACATCACAAATGGCTCTCCTTTCTCTTTTTGGATCCTGAAGATGAGTCCATTCTGGATGAAGGTTCATTTGATCTACTTAGGCCGACTCCACCATTGAATGTGTGAATTTTGTCTCTCTAACGGTAATATGAAACCTCCTAGTCCCACTGTTTATTGTTCCAGATACTTTATGAAACCAAGTGACAGTTACTGTTTTTCAACTCTTACAATGCGAAATACTGAAAATTATGGAACAAACTATACAATAATAAAGAACATTATCGTACATCATACAGAGGGGTAAATAATCGTACATGGTCACAGTGGTTATTTAAGATGATTAAAGAGAGTGATAACTTAGAATGTTCATGTAAAAGAAGCAAATTGTATTATTTGTAGCATCGTGAGTTCAAGCAGTGAAATATGATATGTGTGTTTAATACTCTACGCAGGCACCTGGTGGCCCGTCTAGACAGGCTGAGGCATCTACTTCAGGCTCTCAGTCTCGTTGTCAACAACGATATAGGAAGGTATGGGAAACAGACCCTAATTTCAATCCATGTCTACAGGAAACACTTGACCAGTATAAAGCTAGGTGTAAAATTTGTAACGTTACTATGACTGCAGAGCTAACAGTGCTAAAAAATCATGCAAAAGGCAAAAAACCCTGTTCATATTCCAAGGGTACAACGGACAAGCAAGTACCAGTATCAACCTTCTTTAACCTCTTCATTCCGGGGCACATCGCACGTCTGGCAGCATTAGCTGCCCGACGTGCGATGTTGTGTCATAATAATCGCATAAAAAATAAAATCAGCGCTCAATTGTTCATTCTCTTTCACCCGTGTATTTTGATAACCATAGAAAATATGATGAAGCCAGTTTAGAGAGAATGAAAGTTACGTAGGTACAACTACAATAAATATAATCAAGATGGCGATGTCGGCATCATCGAGTACCCACTTGCTCCTCATGCTGCCTACGTAGGCGTCACCGTATGGAAGTGGTTAAGAAAAAACAAACCACAAAAGATCCTGTGGCTAGAGCAGAAACAAAGTTGGCAAGTGTTCTAGTTGCACATAATGTGCCTTATAAGGTAATGGATCACTTGTCAGAGGTCTTGAGAGATATTTCTGTGACTCCACGATAGCACAGGAATTTGCTATAAAAAGAACAAAAGCAACTGCAGTTGTAACTAATATCATAGGAAAGTCCTACAAAGAACTATTGCTCACAAACTTAGAGAAACAAAATTTAGCATTCTTACGGACGAGTCTACTGATGCTGGTTCCATAAAAACATCTTGTGTTGTTGTAAGATTCTTTGATAATGTTACTGAGTGTGTTGAAAGTAAATTCTGGGAGTTGTGTGAAGTTTACAATACAGCCAACCCTGAGAATGTATGCAAAGAGAAGATTGTATGAAGATACCATACCCACCCACAGAGATGTGGAATGTGAGAGAGACAGAAAGGAAATAACAGTGTATTTTAGAAGAGGTGCCTGAGGAGATGCTAGGAATTGTAATTTGGTGATGTTTGAATATTTCATTGTAAAAGAGTAATGGCTGTGCAGGGAATATTATTGTCTAGCAAATCAAGTCTTCAGTTAGCAAAGGGAGTAAGATCAAGGCAGTTCAATTATTCAAATACATACTTGCAAGTATTGTATGAAGAGTGTGCAGATGTTGCAAAACATTTAGCCAACTCATTCAGGTGGGTAATGACATATGGAATTCATGGATATTGCAGCAAGTTGATGGTCTAACCTGGCCAAACCACTTAGATTCAGACAAAAACATATAAATCATGGGACTTTATGCAATCACCAAGCTGCCTTCATTTGTTTTTACAGTGTTGCCTATTTATGCAAACCCTTCAGCATTAATTGCAAGTAAAACAAGGGATGTTTATTAGAACTGAACTTTTAGTTATTTCTTAAAACACATAAATTATCCAGGGTATTAAGATTTAGTTACCCCCCCCTTTATTTTTTCTTCTTCTTCCTTCTCCTTTCTCTCTTCACCCCCCACCCCCAGAACCATCATTATGGCTATAGTTACTGGGCTCGGGTTCCGAATAGCTACTGTAATAACAGCGACTGTCAATAGAGCGACTTCACAACAGCGACTATCACAACAGCGACCACATGATAGCGATTGTATCATAAGAGCGATTGTCATAACTGCAACATCATTGCATCAACTGCATGAAACTGCTCAGTAATAAAAAATTGAAACCTAAAGGGAATCGAAAACAACATTTTATTTGGACTAGCTATAGAAGTCACATGATTTAAAAAGAAAAAGGCTAGTCAAGCCAAATAACAGAAAGTCATATAGTCAACCGGAGGGACCACAGGGGAAGGTCTCGAGCAAGGGAGGGGTGGAGTGGGTAAGGGGTGGGGGAAGAACAGCAACCCACAGAGGGAGGAAGGATTGGATTTGCCCCAACTTGCATCCTTTTTGTCCTGCCTGCTGTTTTGTCAGATCCTCGATGGTCCTACTTGAGACGACTAATATTCAAGTAGTGGGACATTCTAGTCCCACTACTTGAATATTACTCGGCTCAAGTGTCCGGGTGAGGAGGGAGGTGACGTTGCTGGTTGGTAGGATTAGTCTGGTTGTTGGTTCCTTTTGCTGTTGCCGACCTTCCATTATTCTAATTAAGTAATATTCAAGTAGTGGGTCATTCTGTGAGCACCAATGTCAGTGTTCTTGATAAAGCTCTAACGAGCGAAACGTTGTACTACCAATATAGGCTTCGACCTAACATGGTGTTATTCTTCACATTCTTGTCGGCTTTTGCCATTTGTATTCAAGTCTTAACAACCCAAACATTACTATGACCGACGACCGAGCGACCGACCAATAAATTCACTTCAGTGAACTTATCTCACAAAGTGAACACAAACATGTAAACACGAACAAATAAACATGAGCGATAGAAACATAAGTCTGCGACCTTTTGAGCATATTTCATTCTGAACCTATCTTACAAAGTAAACACAACTGAACACTTAAATACAAACACGAAAACACAAGCAATTGAAACATAAGTCTGCGACCATTCTGACCGGTTGATAGTAAAGTCGCTATTGTTACAGTCGCTGTTATAATGCGGTCGCCATTATGACAGTCGCTGTTTTGAAAGTCGCTCACCTGATTACGTCGCCCTTATGAAGCCGCTATTATGACTGTCGCTGTTTTGACAGTCGCTATCCGGCCCGGATCCCAGTTACTGTAATGGTTTTAGTTGTGTCCAAGCCTTGCCTGGTAAAGGTTGAGTTATCAGACATGGCAGTTCCGATTATCTGCTGTTTCCTAATACCTATATACCAAGGGCTTTTTCCCCATTATGATCAGGGAATGGGGGTGAGGTAGTATGTGTGAGCAAAATTTGACGCAGCCCGAAGGGATTTCTCCCCGTCCTCTCCTTTTATGCAATGGGGGGACGGAGAGGGGGGGTCGCCGATTTAATGAAGCGGCCTTGCTGTGGATGTGCTGTGTCTTGCGACACTGCTTCTGATCCAGGGCAGTGGACAAGGTGCAGGGATGACCCGTCATCCAGGAGGTGCTCAGATAAGAGGGAGGGTGGAGGGATGTGGAGTGTATTCAGGGATGGAATGGGTGGAAATGATTTTATGCCTTTCCCTTTTTGGCTACCTCCCTTGTAAGGGGGAAAAAGCCTTGGTATATGTATGTATGTATGATCAGGGAGGTAACCAAAGTCAAAAGGCATAAGCCCTCTCCCACCCACCACCCCCTCCACCCTCTCATCCCTACTGTACGGGTGGCCAATGACACACAAGAAAAAAAAAGTTTGGTTTAATGGAGTTTATACAAGCACTGACATGCATACACCTCCACAACGAGAGAAAGACTGGTGTCGCTGGGGCACGCCACGATTCGCAGGCAAACATACCCAGTCGCATGGTTCGATTACTAAAATGCACACGAAATATACAATAATAATTATACATATATATTAATAAATAAACACAACAGGAAATATACATAAAAACACAAGAAAGGTCACCATTACACTACTCCTTGTGGATGACAGGCCACCCCTGCATCTCGCCCTCTGCCCCAGGGCAGAAGCAATGCAGCAAGACACAGCACATCCACAGCAAGGCTGCTTCACCCAATTGGCGACCCCCTACCTCCATCCCCTTACACAGGAAACCAGAGGATGGGGAGAATAACCCCCACCCCCTGGGCTGTGCCAAAATACCATTCACACCCACCCACTCCACAACACTCCATCCTCCCAGCCCCTCCCTTCATCACAGCATCATCTACACACAGCCACCCTCCACTCATCCCCATCTCCTGCCTTCTCCCTTCCTTGCTCCACAGACATTCCCCTCTTGTTTAATGTCCTCCCCACCCCACCCATTCACCCTATATCTGGTCACCCCCTCAAGCCCACTCCCCCTATCCCCACCCACCACACCTCCCTCACTAATCCCTCCCCACCCATTCCCTCCACGTGTCCAAACCATCCCATCAGCCCCCTCAGCCATCCCCCCCACCCACCTCCCGGTTTCTCATCCCATCCAACCCGCAACCCCCACCACACCTCTCAGACACCTCCTCTCAAACACATTCAAACTCCTCCTCCCTGCCTCTCCCAAACTCCATGTTTCTGCCCCACACAGCACCATCGTCACAATCACTCCCTTATACAATCTCCTCCCCTCATTACATTTTAAATCCTCCAAGGCATTCTCTTGATTCTCTCACTCTACAATCTACCTTCACCTCCACTCCTCCCTTTCCTGCCACATCCTCCGCCCCAAGTACCTAAAGCTATCCACTTCCTCCAGCCTCTCTCCTTAAGACCCACCTGCAACTCTCCATCATCCTCCCACCTGCACATCTCATCAACCTTCCCACCCCCCACCCCCAAACCCAGCCATCAACTGGCCCCCCTCCCACTTTTCCCCACTTTCTCCAACCGACTCCAGTCTCCTGCCCATCCCAGCATTCACCACCTGAACCACCCCATCCATGTACACATTGAACAGTGAACAACCATGGCAACATGATATACCCCCTTTCCTAATATGATAGACAAATATAAAATAACATAAGATTTAACAATAAGGATGTGTAATGCTGTTAATAAAGACCATTAACATAAAGTTTCCCTCAATGTATTTGCAGGGGTTTTGCTTGACAACTGAAACTTCCAAACCACAGAGGATGAAATTGGAAAAACCATCATGAAGTATTTGAAGAATGCATCAGAGATGTGGTGGTCGCAAGAGGTATTCAGATATCAATGCTTCCACCAGTAGTGACACATCATAGGCCTCCTTTATGTAAACATTTGTCCAGCTGGTACATATACACTAATTGTTGCTGCCCAATGCAGAACAGCTGGACCACTGCATACCATGATTAGGTTACTTTCATAAGGAATATCTGGCCTTTCTTTCATACCAAATAATATAATTATACTTTTGTTCACATCAAAGAATATGGATTTGTTTAATTTAGGAATAATTGTGCCATGTACACTTGTACCCAGGTGTTTGTGTCCATGACCCTAATTCCAGCTAACATCAATATTTGGCATCCTTGCAGTCGTGGATACAAAATGGAAATAAATCTGAGATTATCCTCAGTTGTTTTCAGCTTTACATCTTATATCCATGACTGAAGGTGCCACATGTTCAAATTGACTGGGAAATAATAGAAACCCTTATAGGTGGAGTCATGTTTTGTAGTAATATTGCAATGTCTGTTGTAGCAGTAGCAAAGCATTCAATACTTCTGTGGTAGAGGGGCAGTATAGCTACTGTTTTTTACTTAATATTTGTTTCCTTTGAAAACTGCACATACACTGTACTTTTACGATTGTTTAATGGTTTAAACACTATATTTTCTTCAACATTTTGTGATATTCATGTGATATTTTCATATTTGAGAATATGAACTGAAAATATTTGATATTTTTGATACTGAAAAAGTACATAATCATATTATGTTTTATATATATATCAATGTGTATTGTGTATATAGTTCCTACTAGATACTAGTCTACATACTTAGATTCTCATTTTTACTGCAGTATGTATTGTAATAGAAAATTTATGTTTTCATATTTCTCTTAATAAAATCTACTTGCATATAATCAGGTGTGTTTCAGTTTGTGAGCTTCATCAGTATTGCATGATATCCATTTTAACATTTGACTGCATCAGTTAGATGTTTATCCACATACACACTGGACTAAGTCGACTAGATGCTGGTAAGTGCATTGGACCAGGTGATATAGTTATTCATTTTCACATCTGACTGCATCAGTTAGATATCAATGCCTTTGATGGAGAACTACTTTTCTGCCTACATGCCATGTGTATGATTCAGTACCAGACTAGGTGCCATGCACACTCACCTTTCACCCCTACTCCATTAACCTTTTACCTTGGTGCATTTAACAGATCCTGGAATGCATCCAAAAATATGTATCAGGTGTGGTAATAAGTTAAAGTGGGAGGGGCGAAGGATGAGTGAGGTGGCATGTAGCCTGATACTGAGCTATGCACATGAAGCATAGGCATAAAAGTAGTTTTCCATCAATGGTATCGATGTCTAACCAATGCAGTCAAATGTGAAAATGAATAACTATATCAACTGGTCCAATGCACTTACCAGCATCTAGTCGACTTAGTCCAGTGTGTGTGTGGATAACTTTATTAGTCGGACCAATTCTGGGAATAAGAATTAACAGATGTGGCCCAATGTAGTGTAGGCCCAATTTAGGATACCCATTCATTGCCCCTGCCTTGGCCCAGCTTCTAGCCGACACAGTCCAGTGTGCATGCGGATAACTTTATTAATTGGACCAACTCAGGACGCCTGAGTTTACGTAATTGGCCCAATTTAGGTTACCCGTTAGTTGTCCCTGCTTTGGGCCAGCATCCAGCTGACATAGTCCTGTGTGCATGCGGATAACTTTATTAGTTGAACCAACTCTGGAAATCTGAGTTTACGTAACCGGCCCGACATTGCTTAATCAGCAGTGCCTGAATAGATATGATGTTGGTCCGGTTCTTTCATGTTTGCTGGGTGCATTCTCTCAAAATCCAGTTTGCTATTTCATCTGGTCTATGCAATTTTCTGACATTGAGATTACTCAAGTGTTTCATTATTTCATTCCTTGATACTTCTATCTCTTTCATAGGGGGGACTTTCTCCTCCCAATCTATATCTCTAGGTTGCATGCTCTCCCTTGTAACAATATTTTAAAATGCTTGTTCATAATTTCTGCCATTTCTATTTCCTCTGTGTATTCAACTCCTTGCTGTAGTTTCTCTAATTCTTGTTTGTTTTTCAGTTTATTGTTTACATATCTGTAAAATAGTTTTGGTTGATCTTTACATTTTTCTATGACATCTTTTTCATATTTTCTCTTGTCTTCTCTGCACACTTGTACATATTCATTCCTATAATTAGTATATATTTTCCATTTTTCAGGTCTTTTGTCTTTTTTCCACTTTATCCAAGCTTTATCTCTTTTGTCTTTTAACTCCCTACATCTTTTGTTGTACCAGATTAGAAATGGAGAGAGTGAGTGGTTCGAG
Organism: Oratosquilla oratoria; assembly: GCF_046742065.1. Classification (NCBI taxonomy): domain Eukaryota; kingdom Metazoa; phylum Arthropoda; class Malacostraca; order Stomatopoda; family Squillidae; genus Oratosquilla; species Oratosquilla oratoria. The sequence continues at coordinate 57,688,672 of NC_134788.1, forward strand.
GTAAAGGTGGGACTTCATCAGGGATGTGTTATGTTGCCCTGGCTGTTCAACTTATACATGGATGGGATGGTGTGAGAGGTAAATGCAAGGGTAGTGGGTCAGGGATTGGAGATGGTTAAAGAAAATGGAGAAAAGTGGGAGGTGAGCCAGCTGTTGTTAGTTGACGACACTGCGCTTGTAGCAGGATCAGAGGAAGTTGGTGACAGAATTTGGTGGTGTGTGAAAGAAGGAAATTGAAGATAAATGTGGGTAAAAGTAAGGTGATGAGATGTACAAGGGGTGAAAGTGGCAGCAGACTGGAAGTGAGCATTAAGGGAGAGCAGCTGGAGGAAGTGGATAGTTTTAGATACTTGGGTGCGAATGTGGCAGGAAAGGGTGGAGGTAGAATGTAGATTGAGAGAAGCAAGTAAATGCCTTGGTGGATTAAAAAGTGTAATGAGAGATAGACATTTGGGAATGGATGCTAAGAGGAGATTGTATGAAGGAGTGATTGTGCCAACAGCACTGTATGGGGCAGAAACATGGAACATAGAGAGGAAGAGAGAAGGAGTTTGAATGTGTTTGAGATGAAATGTCTGAGAAGTATGATGGGGGTTACTAGGCTAGATAGAGTGAGAAATGAGGAGGTTGGGAGATAGGGTTGATGAAAGAGTATTAGGATGGTTTGGACAAGAGGTATGGAAGGCAGATGTGGAGGGAGTGAATATGAGGGGGCATCCTAGGATGAGATGGATGAATGGGGTGAAAGGGGCTTTGGGGAAGAGGGGAATGTCTGTTGAGGAAGGATGGGAGAGGACAGAAGACAGGGGTGAATGGAGAATGGTTGTATATGGATGATGTTGTGATGCATGAGGTGGAATGGGCAGGGGGATGGGGGGTGAAGAAGTATGTATGAAAAAAAAAAAAAAATTGACGCAGCCCGAAGGGATTTCTCCCCGTCCTCTCCTTTTCTGCATTGGGGGGGGTTGCCAATTTAATTAAGTGTCCTTGCTGTGGATGTGCTGTGTCTTGTGACACTGCCTCTGACCCAGGGCAGTGGACAAGATGCAGGGATGAACCGTCATCCAGGAGGTGCCAAGATAAGGAGGGTAGAGGGTGGAGGGGAGGAGTGTATTTAGGGTTGGAATGGGTGGGAATGGTTTTTATGCCTTTTTCTTTTCAGCTACCTACCTTGTAAGGGGGAAAAAAGCCTTTGGTATATGTATGTACAAGGGGTAGCCTAAATCGAAGGCATAAATCCATTCCCACCCATTTCACCCCCACATACTCCACCCCCATTCACAACCCCTCCCTTCCTCTTTTCTTGGCTCCGCATGGATGACGGGTCATCCCTACATCTCAACCACTGCCCTGGGTCAGAAGCAATGTAGCAAGACACAGCACATCCACAGTAAGGCCACTTTATTTAATCAGCGACAACCCCTCATCCAGAAAAAGAGAAGACGGGGGAAAATCCCTTTGGGCTGCATCAAGATATCATTCACACATACTCTCTAACCCCCCACCCACTCCTTTCCATGCATCACAGCATCATCCATACACAACCATTCTCTACTCACCCCTGTCTTCTACCTTCCTTCCCCATCAGACATTCACCTCTTTCCCAATGCTCCTTTTACCCCATCCATCATATCATCCTTGGTCACCCCTTCATGTTCACTCCTTCCACACCTCTTTTACTGATCTTTCTTCACTCATTCTTTCCATGTGTCCAAACCATCCCAACACTCTTTCATCCACCCCATCTCTCCTTGTTTCTCACTCTATCCAGCCTTGTCACCCCTACCATATTTTTCAAGTGTATTATCTCAAACACATTTAGATTCTTCCTGTCTTATGTTCCATGTTCCTGCCCCATACAATGCTGTCAGCAAAATCACCCCTTCATACAATCTCCTCTTAGCATCCATTCCCATACGTCAATTCAGGTAGCAGTACATTGCCAAAAACATATCCCTTCTTGAAAATACTCATGCAAGAGACCCATCCTACACTGACTGACGAGTGGTCACAGATGCAGATATATTCAACTGTGAATAATTTTTTGATGCTCCACCTCCATTTTATATTATGACACATGCAAAGAACAAAAAATCATAATTCAGCCTATGCCAGCATTTGAGCAAAACACTGAGCTAACAATTTATGGGTTAAGCTGTTTTTAGACAACATCTAACAACTTGGTGCTTCCCCCCCCCACACACACAAAGAATAGGTCTTAAAAAAAAATTAACAATGCATAATGTACTTGCTAATTGTTACTGACCCCACTCTCCTCATCTCCTCATTTCTCATTCTATCCAGCCCAGTAACCCCTATCATACTTCTCAGGCACCTCATCTCAAACACAGAATTAGGAAAGGGATGGAAATTCTCGATAGAGACTTGTTAAAGTGGGACAGAAGAGAAACAAGAGGACATGAAAAGAAACTACAGAAGGACAGTTACAGAAGAGATCTGAAAAAGAATAGCTTCCCACATAGAGTGATTGATGTGTGGAACAAACTAAATGGAGAAACAGTGAGTGCCAAAACTATACACGATTTTAAGAATAAACTGGATGCGGAGAAATACGAAAACGGGTCACTACAAGCAGCTCTTGTCCTGTAAAATACAACTAGGTAAATACAGACTACTCCTCTCTTATGTTGCATTTTTCAAGCCCATACAGTACCGTAAAACTAAGAGTACTTGGAGTAAAATAAACACTTTACTGAAGATGCTACATACAGTATAGTACAAGGTTATAAAACAACTGATGAATTGATTTATCTACTGGTGTCCTCCTTCTTCAGCTGCTCACACAGTTCAAGCAGCTGAGTTGTTCCTGTAACTTCGGGAGGAGCTGCAGATAATTCTTCCTGCAAACAGATTTTTTTTTTTAAGAATTTTTCTCAAGAGTTTTGTCATAACAAATATCTTAAAGAAATGGGGAATGGATGAAACAGTTCAAATATGACAAGATTGGGACAAATCAGAGTAGTATATTTACATAGCAGAAACAACTATGCAAGTTTTAGCAATAAAAATACAAACTATATGGCTCTGTATAAAAAAAAAATCACTTTCAACACTACCTCTACCATGCAATAATGACTATTTGTAGTACCAACACTATCAGACAAGAACCTTTGAGTGACTTATGGGATGAACATGACTAGCTTCCAAAGAGAGAACCAGGAACACATTGACAGATTGCACTATTAACCTCTTCAATACAAGTCGAATACTTGTGCACAGCTGCCTAAGTGATATACGATGATGCATCACAATACACTCATTATATAATATAAAGTTATGGCTGTAATACTTGTTCTCTTCTAACCTGAATGTGGATAACCACAGAAAACAAGATCAAGTCTGTCTACAGAATACATGGGGTCACTCAGTTACAACTACAAAATAAATATAATCAGGACCATTATCCTCATATACATGCTCATGCCTCATGATGCCGACACCAGCGTCATCATATGCTAACTGTTAATCTCGTTAACACTGGGACACTTTACAGGATCTTGTCCAAGGAAACACATTGGTATTTTATTCATAAGGGGCTCTCAAGTACACTCCACAGTAGAGGTTTTCATTTGAATGGAGTTTGCAATAAAGATAGACAAGAATATATTTTACCCAAACCCTGCATGAGTGTCTGAAATTGTACTGTACAAATCTTCCAAGTCCACCATGGCCAACATTTCCGAACAAGTCATTACTTTCACATGACAATTATCATCATCTGGCAATCAAAATATGTTCTCAAGAACTACCTTTAACCATTACCTGCATTACTTTACCAGAAACTACAAACACTCCCACTTAATATACAGCTGTTATTACAACTTTGGCTGGTCCTGGAGCTGCAGCGTCTACGTCGTGGGACCACCCCCCAACCCCAAGAGTTGGGGGCCAAACGGCAGCAACTACCCCTGGCCACCGGCTCTATGCAGGTGGCACCGATCCCCAAGAGGAGCTACGCCTACCTTGGGGAGTACCACAATCCTTTTTCCCAACATGCAATATTACGTATTTTCCAAGGGGTGATTTTCCGGCGATCACCCCTCTTCTTCTACTTTTAGCCGGAGATGTAGAGAGCAATCCTGGGCTCACCACAAAATACACATGCCCAACATGCTCTAAACCCATTACTTCGAGCAGACAGACAAAGGGCTCAGTTCAGTGCAATATGTGCAAAAACTGGGCCCACCTCACTTGTACAACACTTGCTGACACAAACCAATACACAAACACTTGGACATGTTCTACCTGCCCTCCAGTAACTCCACTCCCACCTCCCCAACCACAGCCAGGACCCTCACCCACTACCAATTTCCCTCTGCCCTTACCCCTGATTAGTACTCCCCTTCCTTTGTCCCCGATCTCTCCTTTCCCCCCCTCTGACCCAGATCCTACACCTTCCCCACTACCACCCCAACCTCAACCCCAAACGGCAACATACAACACATACAAAACACACAACATCAACATATTACAACACAACATTGATGGTATTAACACGAAAAAACATGAACTTGAACACTTTCTTAAACAACACAACATACACATTGCGATTTTACAAGAAACAAAACTAAGACACTCACACAAAACACCATCATTTCGTAATTACACCACCATCAGACAAGACCGGACTGACGGCTATGGCGGTGGACTCATCACCCTGATCCACCACTCCATCTGTTTTGTGGACACAAGTGCCACAACCAAAATTCTCCTCCCTACCACAGATAACACAACAGAAATCCAATCCATTCGAATCCGCACAGGCAACAAATCAACACTGACAATAGTTAACATGTACATTCCCCCCCAATCATCCCCCACAGTTCCAGACACCTTCAGGCCTCATTTTAGCCAACTAGCCTCAATCCCCAACCTGATCATGGGTGGAGACTTCAACGCCAAGTTGTCTGCCTGGTATGTCGACAACCCTGACACAGACAGGGCTTGATATACAGACTCAGTTTGACTCATTGACTATCATGAACAACACACATAATCATACACATATCCCACACCAAGCCCTCTACACTCCCTCCTCTCCTGATATCACCTTTTGCTCCCCCTGCCTAACCCCAACAACATCATGGAGAGTGGTCAGAACCCTTGGCTCTGACCACCTTCCAATCATCATCACCAAAACAAGATGCACCCCAGTCGGCCACAGACACACTTACACCAATTACAAGAGAGCTAACTGGGAAGCTTTTACTGAAGAGACAGAACAACATTTTGAAACACTTAACAGTACACCAATCACAAACATAAACAATGCTGTGCACACTTTTAATACAATCATACAAAATGCAGACAAGAGATACATCCCTAGAGGCAACAGAAAATCACACAACCCCAACTTCACACCAGAAATCCAAAGCCTCATCAGACAAAGTGACACACTTAAACACGGTACCCCCACACCTATCCCTCAAAACATAGCAGACCAAATACAAACACTAAACACTGTGATTGCCAATAAAATACATGAACAAAAAACACAAAATTGGCAAAACTTTATCAGTACACATGATCACAAAACAAACACCAGCAAATTGTACAAAACACTCAACAGCATTACACTATCCAACAGTAACACTACACGCTCTCACGCAGCAATAATCACAACAACAGATAATCTACCCTCAAACAGACAACAAGCAAACGCACTCATACGTCATTTTGCACAGACAAGCCATCTCACTTCTCACCCTGACGACCGACGCACCATTCGACGTAAGAAAGACTTTCCCACAGACACTATATACCCTTCATAGACAGTCAGACAAAACTCATAATACATAGTCTCAAGCACTCATCTGCCTGTGGCCCTGATAACATAAGCAACATCCACCTAAAACACATTGGACCACAAGGTATACACGCACTCACAAACATTGCAAACTACAGCTATTCACACAACACTATACCTGACATCTGGAAGCATGGTAAAATAATCACCATTCCAAAACCGAACAAAGACCCAACAATCCCAACATCGCACCGTCCAATCACACTTCTCTGCACCCCCTCTAAAGTCATTGAACGCCTAATACTTAAACTTGTCACACCACATATTCCCCTTGCTGACTCACAACACGGTTTTAGGCCACTACACTCCACAAACACTCTTCTGACAAACCTCACACAAAGAATTTTAGATGGCATCAATTCAGATAGGCCCCACCAAAGAACACTTCTTATAACATTAGACATTAGTAAAGCTTTTGATGCTATCCCCCGCCACAACCTAACAAATAAAATATATAACACAGACATGCACAATAACACCAAAAGATGGCTGGCCAATTATCTGGCAGGTAGGAATGCTTACGTGTCATATAATGGCCAATCATCGCACATCAGAAACATTAAGAACGGAGTACCACAGGGCTCGGTTCTATCCCCCACACTATTTAATCTATACATGCATGACTTACCCACGCCAGACACCTCAGAAATACAAATCTCTTCCTACGCAGACGACATAACAATCACATGCACACATCGTAACACAGACAAAGCTGCAGAAATAATCCAGCCATACCTTGACTTACTCAACACATGGTTCATCACAAACAGACTCAAAATAGCTCCAACCAAATCTACAGCAACACTTCTCACCAACTAGACAAAAGAACACAAATACATACCTCATCTCTACATCAACAACACTTTAATACCACACACAAACACACCAAAAATTCTTGGTGTAACATACGATACATCCATGTCTTTCAAACAACACATCACAAACATAAAAAACAAATGCACACCCAGACTTAACGCACTTAAGTCAATCACTGGAACAACATTTGGACAAAACAAAGAAACTAATATAACAATATACAAACAATGCATACGCTCAGTGTTGAATTATGCGAGTCCTGCATGGGCTCCTAATCTCAGTGAGACACACCACAACACCCTTCAAATCATACAAAACAAAGCCCTAAAAACAATTACAGGCTGCACAAATACAACACCTACAGACCATTTACACCATGAAACAAAAGTCCTCAAAGTCAAGGACCACCTCGACATGAGAGGCACACAAACACTTGCCGCAGCCACCACAAACACATTACACCCGCTACACTACATAGCAGAACACCCACACACACCAAGAAACATTAAAACAACACCCAAAGACCTTTATCACGCACAGATACTCTCTTCTCTTCCTCCACAACCACCAAATACCAGCCTCCAGAAACATATTCATAATCATATCACTCACCGCTCCATTAACACACTGAAAGACAACACACTGCTGCATGCCAGACCCCCTGATATCCACCCTTCTGAATCCTCTCTCCCATGAAAGGACAGAGTCCACTTGGCCAGACTGCGGTGTGGTCACCACCCAGCACTTCTAAGCTACCAGAAGAGGCTGGATGACCGCGTTGTGAACAGCTGCCCAGGATGTAACACTTCACCCCATACCATACAACACATAATGGAAGACTGCATTATACACAATCATGCACGCAAACAACACAACATACGCTCTATAAAGGATTTGTGGGAAAACCCAGTTTCGGCTATGGCATTCCTTGGGGAGACGGGACTGCTCGGACAGACAGTCTAGGGAACGACAACAACAACAACAACAACAACTTTGGCTACCTCTCTTGTAAGGGGGAAAAAGCTCCTAAACTACTTACAGCTGGTAAAGTGACCGTGTTGACCGCTGGGTGTTGATGCGTCCATGGTGTCCAGGGTCCCTGTATTGATGGGAAGTCTGTGTGTTGATATTTGCGGAGATGCTCCACTGGGTACCCTGATTGCCCACGCATGTACTCGACCCAATTTGCAACTAGCACCTCCCCATTCAGGTCATGGGTGTTTATATACTCCTCTCCTCCATTTACTGAAACCATAGATCTAAATAGTAATATGACATGAGTAGAAAAAAAAAAATAATGACATTAATAATAAATCCAGAAACAAATTGTCAAGATTGTATATTCTAGTTACATTTTCTTTAAAAATACGTCTAAGTCATAATCAAATTGTAAATTAATTTCTTGGTTTGCTTAGTTACTATGCTGCAGGACAAGTGGGGTGCAGGGTAATGTTCCCTCTAAGCTGTGTGCATGTGCATGCACACACGTTTTACAAATGGTACACAAAGGAAAAATGTGTGCACACAAGGTTTTCAAGATGAAATTGAAATTTTCTAATTAAAGAAATTAATTGTATAATTTCATAAGAATTTAAAACAAAAGAAAGGTGATTTTGAGAATTTGTCAATTTCATAAAATCACATGTCTTGAGATCCTTTGTATTGTGTTCTGCAGTCAGTATGGTGACCCACATAAGTACACACATACTTTGCAAAGAAGGCAAAATTTGCACACAACCAAATTTCTGTGCTCTCTCACTGCAGCAAAGAATTAAGAGGGACCATTGGTGTGGGGGCAGGCTTTCAGAAGTGAATTCTCTGCAAATGTCATTAAATATAAAATCTTTAATTCAGGCTAACACCAGTAAATTTTATTAAGCTAAGAAGAACTCCAGCTCTTCAAAGGGAAGAAAATGACTTTTTTCAATAATGCAGGTAACAGTGTTTTTGTTACAAGGGATTAGGGGGAGAGCTGTTACCAGAAGTAGGAGGGTCTTAGGTTTGCCACTGCTACAGGTGTGGGGCCCTCACACTTTACAAGGTTCCTGAGTTTAAGCTCCAATGTAAAAGAGGCTACTACCTGTTGCAAAAGTCAAACTTACAGCACTCTGCTTTGAGGCAAGGTGATCAATGCCTCCGAGGTTTTAGGTACACCACCACACCAGGGTTGTCTTACTTACTTACCAGTCTTACCATACACCAGGTAGGGCGATGCCCTGTCAGCGATGATGCCTCACGAAGTCCCTCCACAAGTCCCTATCGGCATACAGCTGCACACTCTCCACCTCTTCCATAGTTCTTCCTCTTGACTCTATGGCTTGTCTGATACCGTCTCTCCATCTCTTCCTGGGTCTTCCTGTTGGATGCTTTCCTTGTGGCTGCCACTGGTAGTATTTTAATGGGTACTGATGCTCATTCATCCTCATGAAGTGGCCAAACCATCTTAATTGGCTTTTCTCTACATATTCTAATATTGGCTCTATTTCCAGCTCTCTTCTCAGGGTTGTTGTTGACAAAATTGATCAAATCCTTCCCACTATAATCTACAATAAAACAAAAAATGTCTGCAGTGGACAATATAAAGAAAAATGGGATCACATGAAGAATTGTCACCCCAGTCTTCGACAGGGTGACAATTCTTCATGTGGGCCATCCTGGGTTTACAATTCTTCAGCTGTAAAGTTGATAACTATAAACATAACCCTCATTCAACCTAACCTAACCTAACGAAATTTTTATTCCACTGTTGATATTTGGCATACTGGGGTGACAATTCTTCATGTGCCCCAAAAAATGTAACATTTGCAAAACTTGTTTGTCCATATTGGATGGAGGCTGACTGGATGCCTCATGACCATGGGTCTTCTGCAAGAGAGACCAGGGCCAATGGACTAATTGATTGATCACACTTATAGATGCAACTAAAAAGAAAAGAAAAAAAGTGCTTTTTTTATATAGAAAACATGATTTTGTTAAAAAAAAAATCTTGACATAAAATATGGATTTTTTTTTTTTTTTTTTTATGCAGCTCCTGCCACTTATCCACCACTACTACAACCACAGCCATCAACCAGCAGGGATTCTACTGCTTCAAGCAACATCCCTACTTTCCAGCTTGAGTTGGATGATTCAGAAACGGCTACCGGCCACAGATTTCCCCATCTGATATAGAGGAGCCTGAAGAGGAACAGCAGGAACCGCAGGACTTGGATTGATGGAGTCAGAAGTTCAGAGCCTACTATATCTACAATGTCCAAGTCTGATGTCTGTTCCTAGGAACTTCCCCCCCTCCAGGGGATGGCCATGACAGATGGAAGGCTCCATTTGCTCCTATCCTTCCTTGCACTCTCTTCTTGCTTTTTCCTTCCAGGCCCGTAGACCATGAGTAATTTGTGCATACCACCTTATTGTATATCCTATTTTATGTGTATGTTTAACCATTCATGATGAGGAAATTTGGAGTGTTTAATCTTTGAAGATTATACTAAGAGTAAATTTTGTAAGGTAGCCATATTGGCCCATATACAGTATCTACACATGTTGTAGCATGAGTCCTGACTAAAAATGTCAATTACTTTTTTATTTTCATACTGTGTCTGATGTCTCTTTGGATAAGGTAGATACGCATATGTGGAGGGATGAATCAAGCACTTACACCTGTTTTCATATACCTGATATTTAATATCTGAACAAATTTGGACGTTAAAAATGTGATATATATATTTTTTATAATAAAACTTGCAATAATTTTTTTTATCACTAATCACAATACAATGTACAAATGACGCCCATCAATCTGGAATTTATGAGAGTAATTTCAAAGCAACGAACAAAAAAAAAGGTAATAACCAGTGGAAGGTGCCAAAATAATTGTCAATACCCCCTAAACAAACAAAAATCATTTAAAGAAATTATTTTCGACACAAAATGTGGAACTTACATCTGCGAGTAAGCCAAAGATAAGAATATGTGAACCTGCAGTTGTGGAACAGCATGTGTTGGGGGGGTGGGAGGGGTGTGTGTCACCTTTACATGCAGCCTTTAGTTTAATTTTCTTTATTATTATTTTTAACATTTGTAAGCAGAACAAAACTGAGATGGGCTGCAGGGCATGTGGCACGTATGGAGGACCATAGAACTCCAAAACAATCAGTTATGATGTGTAGAATGCCTGGAAAGAAGAATTATATTTAACATAAATGTAACCATCACTATGTAATGAATTAGTCAAAACTTACAAGAATGTTAAAATGGATCTTGTATCATTACTTTTCATTCATTCGACAAACATGTTTGACAAACTGTCAAACATTCCCACGGTCAAACATCACTTCAAACACGTTTGACGAACCATTTGACATTCACACGGTCAAATGTCACTTCAAACACGTTTGTCAAATGTGTTTGACAAACCGTTTGACAAAACGTGTCGATTGAACGTATCGATGTGAAATGTTTGTGTACAAATCGACATGTATAAAGGAACATTCACACGGTCAAACGGTTTTGTCAAACATTCCCACTGTCAAACATAACTTCAAACACGTTTGACAACCATTCACACGGTCAAACATCACTTCATACACGTTTGACAAACATGTTTGCCCGGAAATAATCAACGACGTTGCTATATGAAGGATATCTTTCTACAATTTTTTTTTTTTTTCAGAAGAGTCACGATATTTCTTTCTTTGTAGTCGAGATGAAGTACCAGCCAAGTATTGATCGACTCTGACTTCATTATAGTTTTGTTCTTTCATCAGGCAGTCGAAAAAATTGCAAATATTAGGGTGGTGTCCAGCAACCTGTGTCTCAAATGTCCTATGCCATAGTTTTAAGTACTAATTTGTCATTTTTAATAGTTCTGTCATTAAAGAATTTGAACTACAGGTATTCTTAATAAATACGAAAAGAAATTCTACCCTGTTTTTGTAGTATCCTAAATAAAGGCTATGGAAGTAACTATTTCATTACCAAAGGTAAAGTGTGCTAAATCAAGGAACAAAACTACAATGAAGTCAAAGTCGATCAATACTTGGCTGGTACTTCATCTCGACTACAAAGAAAGAAATATCGTGACTCTTCTGATCGGATAAAGAACATTGTAGAAAAGATATCCTTCATATAGCAACGTTGTTGATTATTTGCGGGCAATAGCCCATAACCTAGCTTGTTAATTTTAAGTAAACCAATTTATAGTTCTAAGTTTAATTTAAACTAATTTGTAATTTTCAATAGTTCTGTCATTAAAGAATTTTAACTATTCTTGATCAATACTACGAAAAGAAATTCTTCATCCTAAATAAAGGTTATGAAAGTGATTATTTCATTATCAAAGGTAAAAGTATGCTAAATGAAGGATGAAAACACAATGTAGTTATATATTTCAAATTAGAATATTTTTATTTTTCCGATGAATTGTGTATATCGATGAATTGAGCGTGTCGATAAATTGTTGTCGGTGAATTCGCCAGATCCCAAAATACATATTATTTTCATTATTTTATATTTCTAATCGTTAAGGGAATTTTCATTATAAATAATTTGATCTTTTAATAATTGTCGTCAAACTTGCGTAGCATCTAGGTGCAGACTTGCAAATCCAATATGGCTGACCTCCAGGAGGGCTATCAATCACACTGGGCTATTTTTCCTCCGACATCCTACCTCCAACCTCTATTTGAATATAGAAACCTAGACATCCCTAAGAACAATTCAACAGTATGTCTAACGTCCGTATCTAGGTTTATACAATCTCTTAGTTCATCCTTTATCTTTGCTAGATGTAACGGAAATATTATTTGAATATTTGAAAATTTGAATTTTGTAACCAACGTCGTTTTTGACTCGAACGAGCTCTCAACGGTCGTCGGCACCCAGTGGGATGAGAACATAAGAACGAAGGAGATTGCAAGAGACCATGTGGCCTACACTAGGCAGTTCCATGTCCATTACCACCTGTAATCCCCGACCATAAAGTTGTCTAACCGTTTCTTAAAACAACTTAATCTAAGTTTGTCCAGTTTAAATCCATTACTGCGAGTCCTGACCTGTTGTCTTGATATGATGACCTTGCCTGTGTCGAATCCATGACAGAGTCCCATAAGGTCATAATCCCATTGGTAAAAATCCCACGCCAATTAACCTAGGCCTATATTCATTAATAAATTTACCAAATGAAATTATACTTTAACAAATAGTGTTTATTAATACTATCAACATCCTGGAATATTATGTGTGGGATTATGATATTGACTATGGCATTTTGATTCGTGGGATTTTGATATATGGTTACAAATTTTAATTTTTCAAATCTCCAAACAACAAATTATCTTTCCGTCATATGCTGTTGAATATGTCCTTAGAGACGTCTAGATGTCTGCTATTGTGTTTGCGAATTTTGATGATTAACATTATATCATCTTGATACTTGGTATCTTTATAATTACTTTTGTCGATTAATTTGCAATATTAGGTTCTTTAAGGAAGAAGGAATCAAATGAAGACATTGTATTTAATGTAGATACTTTGCAGTACACGGAATGCGCCAAAAAGGGTGAGTTTGGACAAGAAATATTTACATTTTGGTGGAAATATGTTGTTGTCAGAAATATAATCTATGCTTAATCGTACAACTGTGCTCATGCATAGATGACAAAAAGAAAAAGAAAAACACAAATTTTTAGATTCTCACATTGGGAAAGACGTCATTAATCCCACAATGCACCGCGCTCCATTGCCGTCATTATTTTCGTGACGTCGATAGAAAACGCTATTTTTGTATATATATATATATATATATATATATATATATATATATATATATATATATATATTAAGTTTCCTGATTATCTCTATCGAGTTTTTGGTCTTCATCGCCAAAAGTCAAGGAAAAAGTTGCCGTCGCGCAATGACCATACAAAAGGACCGAAAAATCTTCCCGCGCTCTGATGCCGACGTTATGACGTCACGTCGCATCAAAATCCATATTTTCTATATTTTTAAAACATCTTTCTCTCCACGTGTTTAAAAAAAAAAATCAGAATGCTTCGTTTAACACAATTGTCAAAATTCATCGTCTTTTCTATATTTTTAAAACGTTTCTCTCTACATGTATTTCAGGATTTTCTCAGAATGTTTCGCTCAGTTTTAATAAGAACACAATTGTCAAAATTCATCGTCTTTTCTTAAAACACTTTTCTCTACACGGCTTTCTCAGAATGTTTCGTTCAGTGTTACGTAAGGCCACGTGCTGACCTGAAAATTTCGCTCCCTGATACCATGACAACATCTTGATTTCCCTTGCATGTCGTCTTCAAACTAGGCAAAAACACCGTCGATTTCCATCTTCACACTAGGCCAAAATACCGTCGATTTTCTCCACAGAGGGAAAAATACCGTCGATTTCCATCTTCACACTAGGCAAAACTGCCGTCGATTTCCATCTACACACTAGGCAAAAATGCCGTCGATTTCCTCCTTCACACAGGGCAAAAATGCCGTCAATTTCCATCTACACACTAGGCAAAAATACCGTCGATTTCCATGTTCGCACTAGGCAAAAATGCCGTCGATTTCCATCTTCACACTACGCAAAAATACCGTCGGTTACTATCTTCACACTAAGCAAAAATGCCGTCGATTTTCATCTTCACACTAGGCAAAAATACCGTCGATTTCCATCTACACACTAAGCAAAATTACCGTCGATTTTGATGTACACACTAGGCAAAAATGACGCCGATTTCCATCTTCACATTAGGCAAAATGTCGTCGATTTTTGTTTTCTATGTCGATGTCTTTCTTCACATTTGACAGAAAAATCGTTTATTTTTTGTTTTATTCGTGATGACCATACACAAGGACCGAAAAATCTTCCCGCGCTCTGATGCCGACGTTATGACGTCACGTCGCATCAAAATCCATCATATTTTCTAATCTTTCTTTCTCAGAATGTTTCGTTCAACACAATTGTCAAAATTCATCGTCTCTTCTATATTTTTAAAACTACATGTATTTAAGGATTTTCTCAGAATGTTTCGCTAAGTTTTGATAAGAACACATTTGTTAAAATTCTTCTTAAAACATTTTTCTCTACACGGCTTTCTCAGAATGTTTCGTTCAGTGTTACGTAAGGCCACGTGCTGACCTGAAAATTTCGCTCCCTGATACCATGACAACATCTTGATTTCCCTTGCATGTCGTCTTCAAACTAGGCAAAAACACCGTCGATTTCCATCTTCACACTAGGCCAAAATACCGTCGATTTCCTCCTTCACACAGGGCAAAAATACCGTCGATTTCCATCTTCACACTAGGCAAAACTGCCGTCGATTTCCATCTACACACTAGGCAAAAATGCCGTCGATTTCCTCCTTCACACAGGGCAAAAATGCCGTCAATTTCCATCTACACACTAGGCAAAAATACCGTCGATTTCCATGTTCGCACTAGGCAAAAATGCCGTCGATTTCCATCTTCACACTACGCAAAAATACCGTCGATTACTATCTTCACACTAAGCAAAAATGCCGTCGATTTTCTCCTTCACACAGGGCAAAAATGCCGTCGATTTTCATCTTCACACTAGGCAAAAATACCGTCGATTTCCATCTACACACTAAGCAAAATTACCGTCGATTTTGATGTACACACTAGGCAAAAATGACGTCGATTTCCATCTTCACATTAGGCAAAATGTCGATTTTTGTTTTCTATGTCGATGTCTTCCTTCACATTTGGCAGAAAAATCGTTTATTTGTTGTTCTATTCGCGATGACCATACACAAGGACCGAAAAATCTTCCCGCGCTCTGATGCCGACGTTATGACGTCACGTCGCATCAAAATCCATCATATTTTCTAATCTTTCTTTCTCAGAATGTTTCGTTCAACACAATTGTCAAAATTCATCGTCTCTTCTATATTTTTAAAACTACATGTATTTAAGGATTTTCTCAGAATGTTTCGCTAAGTTTTGATAAGAACACATTTGTTAAAATTCTTCTTAAATTTTTTTCTCTTCACGGCTTTCTCAGAATGTTTCGTTCAGTGTTACGTAAGGTCACGTGCTGACCTGAAAATTTCGCTCCCTGATACCATGACAACATCTTGATTTCCCTTTGATGTCGTCTTAAACTAGGCTTAAAAACACCGTCGATTTCCATCTTCACACTAGGCCAAAATACCGTCGATTTCCATCTTCACACAAGGCAAAAATGCCATCGATCACTATCTTCACACTAGGCAAAAATGCCGTCGATTTTCCCCTTAATACAGGGCAAAAAGCTGTCTTTATTTTCATCTTCACACTAGGCAAAAATGCCGTCGATTTCCTCCACACTAGGCAAAAATACCGTCGATTTCCATGTACACACTAGGCAAAATGCCGTCGATTTTGGTTTTCTATGTCTATGTCTTCCAAAAATTGGTTATTTTTTGTTCTATTCGCGTCTTATATATATAAAAAACACACTAAGTTCCTTCAACGGGACAGAACACCGTAGTAATTTCCTCACATGGACTTCCTTCACACATGACAAAAATACAGTCGATATTTTCCCCCCCAAAACCCGTAAAGGTGTTTTTGTCCCTTGAGAATAATAATAATAATAATAATAATAATAATAATAATAATAATAATAATAATAATAATAATAATAATAATAATAATAATAATAATAATAATAATAATACAGGTTGACATTCAAAAATCCGGCAACCTCGGGACCTGAGGATTGCCGGATTTTTTATGTTTATAATTTTGTATGGTGTACCCCGTATATATTTAAAGAAAATTACCACCTGTATGTAGAGTCCTTTAATGGGAAAATATAAACACTAAGTGAAAAGCAAATGAATTTTTATTATTCACGAACTAAATAAAATACAATAAAGATAGTTATGTAAAATTTCAATTCAATTTTAATAAAACACATAAAACTGATCCTCCGAAGAATTTTAATTAAACTAAATAAAATACTCCGTACTGTACTTCTTAGAAAAGAAGCTAAATAGCAGATGGGTTTTTTACACGTCATTTTAATTCAATTTTAATTCAACTAAATAAAACTGATCCTCCTAAGAATTTTAATTAAACTAAATAAAATACTCTGTACTTCTTGAGAAAAGAAGCTAAAGAGCAGCAGGTGGTCTGTCAGGATCATCTTCATCATTACTGACCGTCATAACATCATCGGCAACAGGAACAGCTTCAATTGATGGAGGAACTGTTGATTGTGGTGACAGCACATCTGGTTGACTTGAAGATGATGGCAGTCGATTATCTAGTGTGGACACTGCTGCTGCTTCCTGCTTCCTAGCTATATTCTTGAATATCTCGTGCAGTGTCTGTTGCTTCATAAACTTGGGTCTTTCGTTAATAAGTTTATCTTGGAGCAAGTAAATATTCATGATTTCTTGTTCACTTATGAAACTTCTTTGCTCTAGTCCAGCCAGCAGTTCAGTTGTCAACGCAATTAACCTGTCAATAGAGATTCTTTCCCTCACATCTTCCTCCTTTTCGTCACTCACTGCTTCCATCTTTATCACCACCTGTACAAGCATTTCCCTCCGGATTTTAAACCCTCCACAATTTCTGAATCAGTGTAACGATGAACTGTAGGCACATTATCATCAACATCCATCCATTCTGTTAAAACATCTTCATTTAACCCATTCAACTCCGATGACAAGATTCTTGTCATTTGGTCAAATAAAACAAAAAATCATAAAACACCAAAATGTTTGATCAAACAGCACCAGAAGAAAAATATGACGTCAGCAGTCCTCCTCGCTTCGCTCGCGAGCTCGCTCGCGAGCGAAGCGAGGAGGACTGCTGACGTCATATTTTTCTTCTGGTGCTGTTTGATCAAACATTTTGGTGTTTTATGATTTTTTGTTTTATTTGACCAAATGACAAGAATCTTGTCATCGGAGTTGAATGGGTTAACCTTGATGAAAGCTCCTTGGCATCAGGATTAGTTACATCTT
>NC_134788.1:57723805-57726305 GCF_046742065.1 Oratosquilla oratoria
TCTCTCTCTCTTTCTTTCTCTCTCTCTCTCATTTCCTTTCTACCATTCCCTCTCTCTCAGTCGCTCTTTGTCATTCTCTCTCTCTCACATTCTATCTCTTTTTCTCTCTCTCTTTTTTCTCCCTCTTCCATTCTCTCTCCCTCTATTTCATTCTCTCTCTTTTTTCCCTCTCATTCTCTCTCTCTGTCTCTCTCTCTCTATCTTTGTTTCTGTCTCTCTCCCCTCCTCTCTCGCCCTCTCTCCCTCGTCCATTCTCTCTCTCTCCCCGTCTCCCCCTCTCTTTCTACTCCTATTTCCCTTTTTCCCTCTTCCTCTCCCCTCCCCCCCCTCTCTCTCTCTCTCTCTCTCTCTCTCTCTCTCTCTCTCTCTCTCTCTCTCTCTCTCTCTCTCTCTCTCTCTCTCTCTCTCTCTCTCTCTCTCTCTTCCTCCCCCCCCCTCTCTCTCTCTCTCTCTCTATTTTCTCTCCATCTTTCATTCTCTCCACCCTTTTCTCGCTTTCTCTCTCCCCTTCCCCCTCTCTCCCCTCCCCCGTCTCTCTCTCCCTCTCTCTCTCTCTCTCTCTCTCTCTCTCTCTCTCTCTCTCTCTCTCTCTCTCTCTCTCTCTCTCTCTCTCTCTCTCTCTTTCCCAGCTCTCCCTCGCTGCACGACCGCGTCTGCATCAAGTCTATGAAAGCCAGAACGATGTTCCTTTCTTCGTCGACGCTTCTTCTTCTTCTTCTTCTTCTTCTTTTTGGCACGAAAGGAGGATTACATCGCAAAACTTCTCCGTCGCTAATTGTCTAAACAAAATCAGGAGAAACAACGCCGGACATGATCATGAGAATGTAGACCAAGTTGGTTCTCGGTGGGAAAAGTCGTCTAGCTCTGCCAGACGCCGCTTCCATACAATTTTGCTCATGAAGAACTCAAGTGAGAGGGTTCTAAGGTCGTCTTACAGGAAATAAAAAGAAATAGAAAAGGAGAGAAATAAAATAAAGAGAGCAAGTTTCAGGGATCATAATTCTGAAGAACAAGAAGATGAACAAGACAAAAAAGAGGAAAAAGAAGAAGGAGAGCAGAAGGAGGAGGAGGAGGAGGAGGAGGAGGAGTAGGAGTAGGAGGAAGAGAAGGAAAAGAACGAGGAGAAAAAGAACAAGAAAAAGAAAGAGAAGAAAGGGAAGAGAAAGAAGAAGAAGAAGAAGAAAAAGGAGGAGTAGGACGAGGAAGAAGAAGAAGAAGAAGAAGCAGGAGAAGGAGGAAAAAGAAGAGGAAAAAGGACTAGAAGAGAATGATGAAGAAGAAGAAAAACAAGGAGAAGAAAAAGAGCATGAAAAAAGAAGAAAGAAGAGAAAGAAGAACGAGAAAGAGGATAAAAACAATTGTTACCATTAACAAAATACTTTAATACTGTTTACTGAAATGGCAATGTTCTTATTGGCTTGCTTGCCTGACGGCTATTTCTTGAAGTGCAGTGAGTGAATACTACCTGTCGGTTTGGTTACAAGACATATCCAAGTTGTCTGGGACATTCTCCTAACCGAATCAGCTGCGCAAAAATAATCATATAATTTTGTGCAAGTGCGTTCGAACGATTTTTTTTTTTTACAGTGACCTGCATGACGACGACAAACCGAAGACATTTTTAACCTAATCAACTCCGATGACAAGATGTCTTGTCATTTGGTCAAATAAAACAAAAAATCATAAAACACCAAAATGTTTGATCCAACACCAGAAAAATATGACGTCATCAGTCCTCCTCGCTTCGCTCGCTTCGCTCGCAGCGAGGACGACTGACGTCATATTTTTCTGGTGTTGGATCAAACATTTTGGTGTTTTATGATTTTTTGTTTTATTTGACCAAATGACAAGACATCTTGTCATCGGAGTTGAATGGGTTAAGGGACTTGAACCACAGGGATTTCGACCGAAGAGTAAGGGCCTTTGTCAGCGCGTGCACTGTTATGGAGCTAATGGTCCTCCTTGGATTCTTCAACGAAAGGATTGGACTGCTCCTTGCACGGAAAGAAAAAAGTCAGGATACCTATGAAACCGGCCAAAGCATCTTACGGAGCCTTATCATCGTCGGAATCGTTTTGGATGAAATAGAAAGGTCCGTGATGCATTCTAAGAAACGGAAGTTTTCAGAGTTGAAAGAAGAAACTCTACGTACTACAAAGAAACTAAAAGTTTCTCTTAATTTTGAATCACTGATAAGATGGAAAGAAGTTCGTCACCTCGGAAGAGGCGGGTTTGCTACAGTCAAGCTCGTAAAGGACGTTTCTTCCGGCTTCCTTTGCACCAAGAAAACCATCAGGATTGACAATATTGAGCGACAGCTCGAGGAAATGAAAATTCACAGAGAACTGGAACATAAGAACGTCGTAGCCCTCCTGGGCGAATACAGGGATTCCGAAAACTTTTGCGTTTTCCTGGAATATGTCGACGGCGAAACAGTGGAGGACAGAATCGGCTCCAAAGGAGTCTCAGAGAGAAGGGCGAGATGATATTTTAAGCAACT
>NC_134788.1:57731305-57771305 GCF_046742065.1 Oratosquilla oratoria
TAGTTTTCATTATTTTTCCTACGATTGAAGTCAAACTTATAGGCCTATAGTTATTTGGTTTCTTTTTGTCACCTTTTTTGAATATGGGTGTAACGTTAGCTAGCTTCCATTTTCTTGGGACATCTCCGGATATGATGGATTTCTTGAAAATAATTTCTAATGGAACAACAATCTCATTTTTCATTTCCTTTAAGATTCTTGGATGCCAACCGTCAGGCCTTGGTGTTTTATTAACTTTGAGTTTATCTATTCACCTTTTAATCTTTTCTTTTGTTATATTTACCGTAGTGAGTAAGTTTACCCTAGACTTTTCACAGGTTTCAGTTTGGAGTTCACTTTGAGGTGTTTCGTTTACGAATACTGAGCTAAAATAATTTTTTAAAATATTACACATTCCTTCATTTGAATATTCAAGTTGACCGTCAGTAGATAATAGTGGACCAATGTGATTCCTAACAACCTTTTTATCTCTAATGTAGCTATAGAATTCTTTGGGATTCTCTTTGGATTTATCAGCGATGTTCATTTCGTACTGTCGTTTTTTTTATTGTCTTTTTTAAGTCTCTCTGTATTGATACATAACTTTCATAGTCATTAGATGCACCCGAGCACTTATATTTCTTATAAGACTGTCTCTTTTTAGCAATACTTTTTTCAGTTTCTTTGTCGAGCCACTTTGGGCGAGCCTGATTTGGGGGACGTCTGTCCTTAAAAGGAATGTAAGTATGAATCATCTTAGTGATCGTATTTTGAAATATTTCCCACATCTGATCTACAGATCTTTCGCTTAATTTTGCCTCCCAATCTGTAAGCTGAAGCTCCTGACGTAGTCCTATGAACTGAGCTTTACTCAAATCGGGTATTTTAGAAACAAGTATCTATTATAAAAAAAATTTAGGAATTTGATTCTAACTAAGTTGTGATCGCTATTTGCAACAGTTTCACCGACTTCTACATCAGTTATCATGCTTTCGCGGCTAGTGATCAATAGATCGAGTAAGTTTCCATATCTTGTGGGATCTTTTATATGCTGAATCAAGTAATTGTCACCAAGAAAATCAATCAAGCGACTACCTATATGGCCATGTTCAAGGGTCATCCAATCAATGTCAGTAAAATTGAAATCACCCATTATCAATAAATCCCGGTTGCAGAAACTAGACAGTTCTTGAAATAACAGTTTGTCGTCTGCTAATGATAATGTCTTTGGCCCATATATTACACCTTTATTCATTTTTTGTCCATTTGTTTGGGTTAACTCAACCCACAAACTATCATATGCATCCTGTTTCACTTTCTCTAAAACACAAGCATGAACATTGTTTTTAACGTACAACAGAACACCCCCACCTTTCTTGTGGTTTCTATCCTGATGAAAGTGTTCAAATCCCGCAATATTAAATTCAGCTTCGAACTCTGTACCATTTAACCATGTCTCAGTTATTCCTATCACATCGAGATTTTAGCTTTTGACATACACCTGTATTTCTTGAAATTTGTTCCTAATACTACGAGCATTAAAGTACATGGTTTTAAGAAACTCGTAATTATTTCTTTTTGACACATTTTGAGTTTCAATATCATGTCTTACATTATAATTTTGTTTTTTATTTATATACCTTGCTCTATGTTATTATTTGGTCCTTCATTGACATTCAATGCCTTATTAACATTTCTCCCATCAAAATTAACACTTCCCCCATTAAGTTGTCTAGCTAGCGTAAAAATTGGAGATGAGGCAACGCTACTCTAACAACAGCGCTCCAATGTAGCAAGTAGCGTATAAATTGGAGATGAGGCAACGCTACTCCCAGAACAACGCTCCAATGTAGCGAAAAAAAATATATGTGAGAACGCGTGGGCAAAACATACGCTCGTTACTGGATGTAATA
Organism: Oratosquilla oratoria; assembly: GCF_046742065.1. Classification (NCBI taxonomy): domain Eukaryota; kingdom Metazoa; phylum Arthropoda; class Malacostraca; order Stomatopoda; family Squillidae; genus Oratosquilla; species Oratosquilla oratoria. The sequence continues at coordinate 57,733,198 of NC_134788.1, forward strand.
ATCGCCCATCCCAAGAACCCAATGTTTAGGAGAAAGACATGAGGAACCTAAGGAAGACGTTAGTTGGGTAAAAGTAGCTATTCGTTGCTAATGTAGCTATTCGTTGGAAGCGTAGGTCAATAACAATAACAAATATGGCTGATTCTGAGTTCAGCGCCGCAATCCCTACATAGAAGGTAGAATCTGCGTGTTTGTTATTTGATATTATGCGTTAATTTTTTTTAGACGTCTTCTGCAACAGTCATTACTCCATGCGTAAATTCTCCCCACCCAAAAACCCCGATTTCCCACATTCCCCCCCCCCAGATCGTTCGGGAGGAGAGGTAGGCCTAAGTGCATTACTTTAACAATTAATATCTTAAAACTACTCAATTGCGCAGGAAATGAAGTACACCATCGTTCATATCACAACATTTATCACACATGAGCCAGATATCAGGTTCTGTGGTTGGGTGAATCGGTAAATTCAATTGTCCCCAATGATTTCAGCGCTTATTACATGGTAATAAAGTCTATTCCATTTGTTGATCACTGTTGTAAATCAGATCTTGTCTATTTCCTTCTTAAACCTAGTCAGATTTGTACAATTTCGTTCCATTACTATGAGTCCTGACCCGTTTTGATATTATATATCATGTCGCCGTCTTTGTTTTCCCAGTTTAAGTTAAGGTGCTTAAACATCTCTACGTAACAAATTGTTGCCCAGTTCTTCAATCAGCAGTTTTAAATATATTGATGCTAGGAACAATATCTAACAAATCCTATATTAGCAATCAAACCCCACATATCTTCAAAACATAACTGCTGTTCTTAATCGACTTATTATGCCTGTGAGCAAGACTTTTATTCTACACATGCCCAATCCTGGATAAAAAAAACAAAAAAAAACACCAGTCCTGCTATCATCTCACCACTACTTCCTGCACATAACGATTGTTAGTAAACCACAGCTTGTAAAAGGTCAGATCGTAAGGAGGTGGATTTCTGGATTACGAAACAAAAACAGATTAGTTAGCCTACCCCTTGAAAGAGCTTATGATTTAAGTATTCTTAGCTCTGTTGTGACAAATATATTCGCTAAGTAGGGATAAACCATGTAAAAAAATTTAAAAGTGCCTTTGTATATTTGCAAGAATATTTGAAATAGTTTAGACATTTGTGAGACGCTGAAGTGTCATGAAAATGATGAGCAAAGAAGGAAGCCAGACACAGGTAAAGAAAAGATTATTGTAGGCGCTTGCCAGACAGAGCCTACATGATTAGATTGATGCCTGGAAGTTGCAAGCCATTGTGGTTGTAGCTGTGTAGGTGTTGGGTACTTTAGAAAGAATGCTGTAGGTTAGTAACGAGATCAAATTAGGTATTGTTCTGTTGAAAGAAACCCAGCGTTTCAAAAATTGTAGAGGGGGCTGTCTGCAGGGAGGTTAAACTTTGTAACCTAACAAGTCTTGGTGTTTTAAAAATTGTCGCCGACGTTACAATGAATTAATTGTATTTAAACATGGGCTAGCAGATGATATAGGAAAGGGTTGCAGACTGGCAAACATCTATGTGAATACTTAAAATTATTATTAAGTAGGATCATTACTATACAATTATTGTAAAAAAATATATATGTATGGAAGAGAATGAAAATTATCTTGTATAAAATTATCTCGTATCGAATACAAGAAGCAAATAAAACAAATACCATTGAAAAATCTATTTTCCATGAGGGAGAGAGAGACTGAGTAGGTTAGATATGGTCAGAATAAGAGAATACTGTGCTTGATTTATTGTTTATTTGAACAATGTTGTCATTTCTCGCATTAATCACTGCCTTTGCATGTTTCTCTAAATCACAATACTTATTTCCCAATGCAGTCCCCAGATGGGGGTGGGGGTTTAGTACAAACAAGTGATTTCCAATTGAAATGGAACACCTGATTTGGTCAAATCAACAGGAAAATTGTTGGGGAAAAAATTACCTGTTGGGTGTTTTGCTAATGTCAGGATTTAGATCCCTGAATGCAATATAACTTTGGATAATACAATATGTTTTTTATGCAGTGTCAAAGCAAAAAATATGCCAGGAGATCCTTCTATTCATAACAAGGTCCGTGTTTCTGTCACGGGATGAAGTTTATGGATTCCCTAGGCACCGAGAACTCAAGTTTAAATGCCATTAGAGGAAAACCATTGACAGCAGTCATGTGATACTTGCTTGTCAGGCACTGGCAAGACCAGAGGTCTCCAGAGTGGTTGATATCGAGCCATGGCAGTCAATGCGAGTATGCAAAGGGTCAATAAATGCTATGCTTGGGGGTTGATGAATACCTAACCTAACATTTGGGGAGGGGGGGCTCCTTTCCAACCACCATCTCTTGCTCCACACACATTTCTAATCAATTCTTTCCACTCTGATCCCTTCCTGGTATACCACATCTTCCAACTGGTATCCAGGCAGAATGCCACAAGATATAGGTAATCCATGTATAAAACACAAGCAATTACATATTTTGCACATCTATTTTATTTTTCCAATACAAAAAAGAAAACTGTGCATATAATGTTAAAATAGAGTTGATGACATTAAGATTCTTGATGCTACAGGTTGATTGGATTCCATTGAATGTTGAAACTGGTACTCGCTAAGAATTCCAGTTTTGAAAGTTGTTTTACTCCCAACTCTGATGTTTCTGTGGAGGCTGGCCAGTTGCATCCTGTGCAATTATTGGCCACCTTATTGTTTTCCTTTCTAGGGAATTCATTAGGGTCCAACCAGAAAAAGAAATTATGGTGAAAAGATGAAAAAATAAAGGAATGACAGATGTTCCACTTTTCATACTTTGTGAGGACTTCACATTACTTAGGTCATACTCTGATTTGAGGCTTCATTTGTAATCACACAATTCTAAGGGCTACAAGAACTTGATTTATTCTTGTTATCATGCTATACATCCATTTAATTCTTGTATGGCTTTAACATAAACATAAAATACATACCAATGGCTATTTCCCAAGACAAGGGAAGTAGCCAAAAAACAAAGGTATAAAATCCACTCCCACCCATTCCATCCCCACATACTCCACTTTCATTCACCCCTTCCTCCCTCTTATCTTAGCTCCTCGTGGATGATGGGTCATCCCTGCATCTCGCCCACTGCCCTTGGTCAGCAAGACACAGGAACGCTGCTTCATTTTTATTGGTGACCCCCCCCCCCTCTCTGCCCCCTCATGCAGAAAAGGAGAAGACAGGGAGAAATCCCTTTGGGCTGCATAATATCATTCACACATACTCCCTCAGCCCCCCATCCTCCACCCACTCCCATGCATCACAGCATCATCCATACAGGACCATTCTTCATTCATCCCTATCTTCTGTCATCTCTCTTCCTCTCTTTCCCAGTGTCCTTCATACAATCTCCTTTTAGCATCCATTCCCAAATGTCTGTTTCTCATTACACTTTAATCCACCAAGGCATTTATTTGCTCTTCTCAATCTACATTCTACCTCCACCTCCACTCATCCCTTTCCCGCCACATTTGCACCCAAGTATCTAAAACTATCTCTCACCCTTAATACTTCCAATTTGCTACCACATTCTTCCCTTGTACATCTCATCACCTTACTTTTACCCACATTTATCTTCAGCTCCCTTCTTTTGCACACCTTCCCAAACTCCATTACTGACTCACTTAATCCCTCCTCTGATCCTGCCACAAGCGCAGTGTTGTCAGCAAACAACAACTGGCTTATCTCCTACATTTCTCCATTTTCTTTAACCATCTCCAATCCCTGGCCAATTACCTTTGCATTTACCTCTCACACCACCCCATCCATGTATAGATTAAACAGCCAAGGCAACATAAAACACCCCTGGCAAAGTCCCACCTTTACCTCAAACCATTTCTGATTCTAACACAGGCTCTACTACTCTCGTAAAAACTCTTGACTGCTCTCAACAGCTTCCCTCCTATCCCATGTATCTGCAATACCTTCCACAATGCCTTCCTGTCTACCCTGTTATAAGCCTTTTCCAAATCTATAAGTATCCCAAAAAACATCCTTACCTTTTCCTAAAGTTTTCTCACATATCTGCCTTACCACAAAAATCTGATCCACGCAACCCCTACATGTCCTAAACACACACTGATCCTCACCAATTACTTCCTCTGTTCCTCTCCTACTCCTCTCAAACAAAACCCTTCTCATAACCCTTCCCAACTACACTGAACAAACTGATCCCTCTGAGACTACTACATTCACACTTGTTCCTTTTTCCCCTGTAAAGTGGAACTATACAGGTACTCCACCAGTCCCCTGACACTCTACCTTCTTTTGAACAAACATTAAACAACCTCACCAGCCAGTCCACCATCACTGTCATTTTCTTAGCGCTTCCCTCTGCATTTACCTTTCCTTCCTTATTCCATTTCACATTTAGCAACTTCCTAAAATACTCAGCCCATCTTCCTCTTACCACCGTTTCTTCCATTATCATCTCTCCATCTTCACCTTTTACCTTTTCTTCTCTGCTTTATTTCTTTCCAAAACACCTTTTTATTACTTTAAAAAATTTCTGTTATACTCTTACCCCATTTCACATCTCCCTTTTTGCTTCCTTTATCTTATGCTTTGCTTCTTTTCTCTTTTCTTTGCACCTCTCATATGATTCTCTCATCCTGTTTTGTAAACAGTCTATGAATGCTTGCTTCTTCTGCAACTTTCTTTGCTTCTTCATCCCACCACTTGCTCTTCCTTCTATTTCATCCCATCCTCCTTGTTCCACACACCAACTTTGCATACCTTGTAACTCCTTCCTTGAATCATCCCCATTCCAATTCCACTCCTAGTTCTACTCTATACTTCACTCCCTCTCATTGCTTAAATGAAATTCTTCTATCTTATACCCCTTCGATTATTTTGGAGGAATACCTCAAGGGTTCATCAAGTTCTGGGCTACAGTTTTCCAAGTCTTTTTCTTTGTACCCTTATTATCAGTTCATCTAATGGTACTAGTTCGTTAGTACTGCAGATAATATTGATCAACCCTGTCATTGGTTGGCTAATATTCCTATGTAGTGCATCTGCTGCAATGTTCTCCCTACCTGGAATGTATTCAAACTTAACCTCATAACATGGAAGTGTAGTAAACCACTTGGCTAATCTGCCTCTAAGATTCTTATGTATAAGTTCTGAATAGCTGTATGATCAGTCCACATTCTGATTGGATATCCCAGTATCTTATCTCTAAAACTCTTTTGTGAATATATCACTGCTAATGTTTCCCTTATTGTAATGCATTGTTACAAAATCTCAGTGTGAAAGCTATCTGTTGCAATTTTGCAAAGAATGAGCTCTTTATCATAATTAGGAAAAATGAGAACTGGAAAACTAGTAAGTTTAACTTTCAACTTGTCAAAAGTTTGTTGTTGTTCAGGTCCCCAAATGAACTTGGAATCTCTCCTTCACAAAGAATTTAATAGATTAGATGTGTCTGCATATTCCTTGATAAACTTCCTATAATACCCTGTCAAAGGATTACAAAGGTGGAGCATGCCGACAGGAGTCCTTTTGGTCTATAACTAGGCCGGATGCAGAAAAAATATACATAAATGATAAAAAAAAAAGATATAAATTATGATAATATAAATGATAGTAAATAAAATAAACAAATAAGTAAATAGTAAATAATAAATGGAAATCAAGCAAATAATAAATAAACAGACAAATAATAACAAACAAATAATCAAATATAAAATAAATGGCAGTCATTACAGCATCTTGCTTAAATGTTTATCTAAACAAATCTTAAAGCTTCGAACTGAACTACATTGCACTGCCTCTGCAGGAAGTTTATTCCATTTATTAACTACAAGGTTGGTGAAGTTGTTTCTACCCACTTCCAAATTAAATCTATTTCCTGACAGTTTGAGACCATTATTTCTTGTCAGATTCATTCACTGTAAGAATTTTGTCACTTTATCAAGTCACCTCTGAGTCTACGCTTTTTTAGGAAAAACAGATTCATATGTTTTAGTCGATTTTTGTATGATTTATTTTTTATATTTGGAATCAGTTTTGTGACTCTCCTTTGTACTTTTTCCAATCTGTCAATGTCTTTAATGAAACTTCTTTCTCTACATTGTTTGGTACTGGGTAGTTCTGTACTGCCTCTACCTTTGAGTTCACTGTACTGAGTCCATGTCTATTTAACTTATGTCTCAAATAAATGACACTGTCTTGTAAAAACTTTAATTTTTCCAATTTCCCTTTAGACCTGATTCAACTGATTTTTTTACTGTCTCTACCTTTGAGTTCACTGTAGTAAGTCCATGTCTTATGATCCAAATAAATGACACTTGCAAAGTTTCACTTTCAACCCTGATTCAACTAGTCTTGACAATACCTAATTTAATATCTTAAAGTGCTCAGTTGCTGTTTGGAAAACTATTAAGATATCTAGAAATACACTGGCTGTGTTTCATAACAACCCATCTAGTACTGTATTAATTTCATATAAGTTATGGAATGTTACATAACTAATATGGCATTTGCTTGAATGCATAATGCCTTGTTGTAGAAAATGCTGTATAATCTTAAGAATCTTTGTGCATCTTTATCTGCCAGAAAGCTGATTTGAAATCAGTAGTGCTAAAATACTGATTCTCAGTTCCCAAACTACAAAATATATCTGCTATTACCAGTAATGGTAGTCAATCAGGTATTATCTGTTTATTCAATTCCCTATAGTCAATAACTGGACACATGGTACCATCTGAATTTGGCATCAGAATCAATGGGAAGTTCCATTCACTTTGACTGGGTTCTATGACATCCTGTGATAACATTTCAGTGATCAAGTTATCTACAATGGCTAGCTTGGAATGTGGTAATCTGTAGGCAGGTATATAAACAGGTTGAAAACCAGTTTTAATTTGATCTGATGTTTTAAAACAGCTGTTTTGTCCAAGGTGTCCCCAGGCTAAGGAATTGCTTTATTGTGCTTCACTAGCAATGGGATTAACCATGATTCTAACTCAAGACAAGTAGGCCCTAGTTGACTCTTATATTTCTCCTCCAAATCTGTTTCTTCTTGAATTGAACAGATGGATGAAAGTGGTGATTCCACCTCTTCAGGACTCTTGTTATCTTAATGGGTTTTTGATAGACTTGAAAACATCCTGTTTGTGAACCTTGTCTTTAAACCATGTCTTTATTCAGAGTACTAATCACTAATATTTCTGCCTTGTTCTTGTGTGTCTTATAAATCCCAAAGTCCAATTTCAAACCTATTATCCTAATTGATTCTGGGATGGTTAAAATTTTGAAGACTACAGTGACGCCTTTCAACTGCACTTGTACTCTGTTAATTGCTCTGGAGTGCAATAATGTCAACTTTATTATGCCACCTTCCACAATTAGCAAAGCTTCATTTGGACTTGATGAATTCTGATTAACCCATTCAACTCCGATGACAAGATGTCTTGTCATTTGGTCAAATAAAACAAAAAATCATAAAACACCAAAATGTTTGATCAAACACCAGAAAAATATGACGTCAGCCCTCGCTTCGCTGCGAGCGAAGCGAGGATTGACGTCATATTTTTCTGGTGTTTGATCAAACATTTTGGTGTTTTATGATTTTTTGTTTTATTTGACCAAATGACAAGACATCTTGTCATCGGAGTTGAATGGGTTAATTTCTGGGATTTCTTGAACATCTGAGCTGTGTCCACTATGTGTGTCTTCTTCCTCATGTGTTCTCTGTTCTTGAATAGACCACTCTGACCCGCTACTATCCATTCTAGCATTGTTATCTTTCCCCATCAATCTCAATAGGTTCTCTTATCTCAAATACTTGCTCTAAATCTAGTTGATTTAAAAATGGGATTAACTGTGATTTTGCTAAGATCCCTAACTCAGCCAGACATATGATCATGCCCTCTTTTCTCATTGTTTCAAATCCTATCACTAAATTTCCTAGGAAGACAGATTCTTCTACAACTATCCCCAGAATGTGCAAGTGCTCATTTTTATACAAAATAACATCCAAGTCAGTCTTACCTAATGCTTTTAACTGACTTCCTGTTACTCCTAGCAATGAGTAATGGATTGGTTCCAAGAGTTTCACTTCCAGTTTCATCCCTTTTAAGCACTTTACTGATTATAACATTTACTGCAGATCCTGTATTAATAAATATTTGATTAGGTCTATTAAATACTTTACCCAGAGAGAGGAGTCCTAGTACAGAAGTCTTTCCAATTGTTATAGTAAATTTATACACTTCACCTGTTTTACTTAATTTCTTGACATCATCAATAAGAACTTCACATTCTGTTAATTTTTTGGAACTTTATTTTTATTTTTTGAGCTTAGACATAATAAGGCAGTTGAACCCTAAATTAAGTAGTTCCTCTTGGTCAGGGGTGAGAATCTTGGTTAAATTAATGTAACCATTTAAAGTACATGGATGATATGGCCGCCATTCAGATTATTTTTTTTTCTTTTGATTAGCTGTAGTGATGGAATTTCTTTGTTAGTTTAATTTCTATAAAAGGCTGTCACTATATCCTTGCCGAGTTGTGATGTCTTCTCTTGTTCTGTTGAATTTGTTGTTACCGTGAAATTTACAAGATCATTTTGTGACGGATGATAGTTTATAATTAATTTATATACGGGCATTTGATGGAGGGCAATAATTTCCACCTGATGATCTGAATGAGTTGTGAGAACTTTTGTGTTAGATAATTTGAGTTATATGACTCCTCCATGAGCTCTAGTGTCTTCGACAGTTCTGTATAGAATGTACTTTTGACTATGTTTTTACGTAATATGTTTCCTCAAGTGAGTCCAGGCATCCGGTATTGGTTTGTAATATTGCCAGCAGTTATAACTGGTACACGGATGGGACAGTGGCTCATGTCGGAGTTGATCTGGCAACTATGTGTTTGTTTACATTGTAGTGAAAGAATAGAAAAGGGTAGTAGCAAACACCAGTTTACCATTTGTTGGCAGAGTCCACTCTATGAAGTTCATATGAGTGTGTATTGATATGACCAGCTAAGTAATCAGTGACCAACATTAACAGCAGTCAAGTGGTGGTTGTTGGCGAGTAGCATGGATACATAAATGGGCACCTCCTCAAGGTTAGGCATGTCAAGCAGTATTTTGCTGTGATACAGGGCTGGGACACTGTAAATGGTGTGGGTATGATATGCATACCGTACATTACATGTTTATGAGGGTAACCAATTCTATTTACAAAAGATTACAAAGGAGGAGCATGCCAATAGGAGACCTTTTGGTCCATAACTAGGTCGGATGCAAAAAGATATAACTATAAATAAACAAATAAATACAAATAACAGTAATATGAATAATGAATAGGTAAAGTTAACTAATAAAGAAATGTGTGATTAAGTACAAATTCAATTCACTTGGGGAGCATCTTTGGTAAAATTATTCTTTGGTTATTAGGAATCAAAATCTCAGAAGGAACCAGCAACTTGGGTTCAAGTCGATGACTCAGCGTCTGCTCATTGAGAGAGCATTTACAAGATGTGCAAAGTCAGATTTTCGTGGTAAAACAGATATGTGAGAAAGCTTTAGCAAAGGGTTAAGATGTTTTTGGGCCTTCGAGTATTTGGAAAAGGGTTATGACAGGGTAGATGGAAAGGCATTGTGGGAGGTTTTACAGATATATGGGATAGGAGGAAAGCTGTTAATGGCAGTCAAGATTTTTTTTTTTTTTTTTTGCAAGAGTAGTACAACCTTTGTTAAAGCCATAACAATCAATGAGAGGATATCACAGTTGTTCACGCAACTGGGATACCACTTTCTTGATACTTGGTTTCTCATTTCTAGGCATCATGACTTATATGTTTTTGATGGAATCCACCAAACTTACAGAGGCAAAGATGTTTTTACAAAGTGGAGTTCCTCAGGGTTCTGTTCTTTGGCCACTTCTCTTTATAGTATATATAAGTGATATAGACCACGGACTGAAATCTATTGTCTCCAAATTTGCTGATGATACAAAACTGCATGGAATGGCAAACGATCACTTAAACCAGTGGTTCCCAAACTTTTTTTTGTTGTGGAACCCTTTGACATTATTAAAAAAAATGGAACCCAAAATAATACATACTATATTGAAAAATGAATTTATTTTAAACATACTTTATACTCAAAATAGTAAGTTGTACATAATTTCATTAAAACAAACTATACTGAAAAATGAATTTATTTTAAATAAACATACTTTTTACTCAAAATAGTAAGTTGTACAACATAATTTCCTTAAACATACTATACTTTGCATGTCTGGTGAACTTTAGCTTACGACCTACGGAACCCCTGGCCTAGCTTCACGGAACCCACTTTGGGAACCCCTGACTTAAACTAATGGTCTGTAAATTGGCTAATGAAATTGAACACAAGTAAATGCAAGGTTATGCACATAGGTAGAAATAACAGTAAGTACAATTACAAGTTATTTAGAAATTTGTTAACAAAAGTGGATAGTGAAAAGGATCTCGGATTAATTATCAGTAATGATCGCAAATCATCTAAACAATGTATTTCAGCCTCTGAGAAAGCAAATAAGTTTCTAGGACTGATTGCGTGGTCTTATGACTTCAACCACAGTTGGAATATGCCGTTCCCTTATGGTCACCAACAGATTGGAAAAAAGTACAACAATGAGCCACAAAACTGATTCCAAATATAAAAAATAAAAGATACGGAAATCAATTAAAACATATGAATCTATTTTCCCTTAAAAAAAAAAACGTAGACTCAGGTGACTTGATACATGTCTAATTTTTTTTCTAAAGAGAATCGATAACATTAAAAGTGACAACATTTTTACACTGTTATTATATCTCAATTTGTTTATTATTATCTGTCCATTTATTATTTACTATTTACCTGATTGTTTGTCATTTAACTTTACCTATTTATCTATTTATTCTTATTTGTCATTATTATTTTTTGTATTAATTTATCTATCATCATTATAGTTTTTTCGCATCAGCCCAAGTTATGGACCAAAAGGTCTCCTGTCGGCATGCTTCTCCTTTGTAATCCTTTGAATTTGAAATGGAGAGAGCGAGTGGTTTGATGTATGGGTGGGACTTCGCCAGGGATGTGTTGTGTCGCCGTGGCTGTTAAATGTGTAAATGGATGGGGTGGTGCGAGAAGTAAGTGCAAGGGTAATGGGCCGGGGATTAGAGAAGGTTAAAGAAAATGAAGAAATTTGGAGGATTAAAGGAGGAGTTAAGGAAGTTAGTGTCTGAGTTTGAGAAGGTGTGCTTAAGAAGGCACCTACGTGATGTTTTCCGAACCAACGGTTATCCGAGTCAGACCGTATGGAAATGGACGAGGACGCAACGTACCGAGACACCATCCCCCCCGTCACACAGGACACAGGGTCACAACTCTGTACATTAAAGGTGCATCAGAGGTGACAGCCAGGGTACTCCGGGACAAGAACATACAAGTAGCACATAAACCACGCAACACTCTGCATCACAACCTCACCAGGGTCATGGACATGGAAGCACCCACTCAGTAGTCGGGTGTAGTGTCCCGCATAGGCTGTTTGGATTGTGATGCAGATTACATAGGAGAAAGACAAGAAACTCGCCATTAGAGTTAAAAGAGTATAAACAGGCAGTTAAACGGAAATATGCAGCCTCAGCACTTTATAAACACATGAACGAGCTACAGCACAACATTGACTGGGAAGGAGCCAGAGTGGTACACAGAGACAACTCAAAGAAAAGGAGAATATTTGTAGAAGCGTGGACGACAAAAGGAGTTAGCGTAAATAGGTGCATAGACTTAAATCCAATATACCTGGGCACTAGGAACACAATGACAGACTCAACATAAAATGAGAGTGTACAGGGTGAACAAAGGTCACAGTGTGTATGAACACGATTTAATTTATTTCCTTTTTCGTGCAAGTGTGTAGTCCACTTTTTCACTTGTTGCATAAGTTGCATTTTATTCTATTGTATTTATTCTTTGTAAATGAAAATGTATATGATCCATTATGTATAATTGGGTATGTAAGGTTGTGACCAGTTATCCGGTTCCCGTAACGACTGCTGGAGGAGGAGGGGATCCGGACAGCTTCGGTATCACGGAACACCTCTCCCTCCCAGTTCCAACTACGGCCAATATATTAAGCTTTTTGTCCACTGTATCTCATTACGCCCCTGAAGACGGTCCTAGGACCGAAGCGTGGGCATTAAACATCCCATTTTGTTAACATAGGTAAAAGCTTGGCAGGATGCTTTGTCTTCATTTTTGTTTGCTGTTAGCCCAAAAAGTCATCTGCAAAACACTCCCTACGTGACGTACGCAAGATTTTGACAGCAAAGCAAGTAGTGTGCCTCTACGTTAAAGTTTGCTTTAATTGGCCTAGTTCTTCATTGGTTCTGATCGCCTCTGCCAAATTTGTAGATAGAAAGAAGGCGACGTATTAAACGTGTTCAGTGTTTACATTCTCTAATGCCAGACATACAGTTACTATAGGCATAAAGTTACAAGTTAGTGAACACCGTAATTGAATCTGGAGAAAATTGTGTTGTCATTCTGATTTATGAGTGAAATAGACAATGGACGTAAATTTTTCACAAATTTAATTGCAACTCATTTGTAGTGACCGTTGCAACGGTGAATCCGTTACTCGATAAGATAATTTCAAAAGTTTGTTTTAGTACTGGTTGATTGAGGGGCAGGGTTGAGTCTAACCTAACACCTCCCGCCTATGTAGGAATAGGAGAGAAGTATGGAATTTCAACCCACTAGGCGAAAGGCTCTGCAGACACCCCCTTTATAGGAGGAAAGGGTCTGTTGGTTTGTAATATTTTCAGCAGTTGCAACTGCCACACGGATTGGACAGTGGCAACTGTGTGTTTGTTTACACTAAGCAAACAATGACCAATGTTAACAGTGGTGGTGGTGGTTGTTGGCGAGTTGTGTGCCCGGGTAGGTGGGGACCTATTCGAGGGCTAGGACAATGTAATTGGTGTGGATATCATGTGACTACATCCCATTTTCATGAGGGATTTTAATAATCGATTTTACTGTGTGCTTTTTAGTAAAACATTCTTATAATAGGGGATGGCATGTATGAAATGGATTGGGTACAAAACGCCCACAATCCTACTATTACAAATCTCAAGAAGTTAATGTCAATCTTATGATTATATTTTTTCCAGAAAGGTAACCATCAGCATTTCTGTGGGAAAGATATCCATCGATTCCATGTATTTGTCATGCAACAAAGAAAACCCGATGTGGCATCTATACCTCAGCTATCTCGTGGGGAGAAACATTTCTAGTGCGACCTATTTTATGCAATTTTCTCACCAAAATATTACCACATATATCACATGATGACATAGTAGAGAAGCCTTTCCAGTGTGACTTGTGTGATTCTGCTTTCTCACAAAAGGGTGGTCTCAAACATCACATGATGGCCCACACAGGAGAGAAGCCTTCCCAGTGTGACTTGTGTGATTCTGCTTTCTCACAAAAGGGTAATCTCAAACATCACATGATGACCCACACAGGAGAGAAGCCTTTCCAGTGTGACTTGTGTGATTCTGCTTTCTCACATAAGGGTAGTCTCAAACATCACATGATGACCCACACAGGAGTGAAGCCTTTCCAGTGTGACTTGTGTGATTCTGCTTTCTCGCAAAAGGGTGGTCTCAAACATCACATGATGACCCACACAGGAGAGAAGCCTTTCCAGTGTGACTTGTGTGATTCTGCTTTCTCGCAAAAGGGTAGTCTCAAACATCACATGATGACCCACACAGGAGAGAAGCCTTTCCAGTGTGACTTGTGTGATTCTGCTTTCTCACATAAGGGTAATCTCAAACATCACATGATGACCCACACAGGAGAGAAGCCTTTCCAGTGTGACTTGTGTGATTCTGCTTTCTCACATAAGGGTAGTCTCAAACATCACATGATGACCCACACAGGAGAGAAGCCTTTCCAGTGTAACTTGTGTGATTCAGCTTTCTCGCAAAAGGGTAGTCTCAAACATCATATGATGACCCACACAGGAGAGAAGCCTTTCCAGTGTGACTTGTGTGATTCTGCTTTCTCACAAAAGGGTAATCTCAAACTTCACATGATGACCCACACAGGAGAGAAGCCATTCCAGTGTGACATGTGTGATTCCGCTTTCTCATATAAGGGTGGTCTCAAACGTCACATGATGACCCACACAGGAGAGAAGCCATTTCAGTGTGGCATGTGTGATTCCGCTTTCTCACAAAAGCGTGATCTCAAACTTCACATGATGACCCACACAGGAGAGAAGCCATTCCAGTGTGACATGTGTGATTCCGCTTTCTCACAAAAGGGTAGTCTCAAACGTCACATGATGAGCCACACAGGAGAGAAGCCTTTCCAGTGCGACATGTGTGATTCCGCTTTCTCACAAAAGGGTCATCTCAAAAGTCACAGGATGACTCACACAGGAGAAGCCATTCCAGTGTGACATGTGTGATTCCGCTTTCTCACGAAAGCGTAATCTCAAAGATCACATGATGACCCACACAGGAGAGAAGCCATTCCAGTGTGACATTTGTGATTCCGCTTTCTCACAAAAGGGTAATCTCGAAAGTCACATGATGACCCACCCAGGAGAGAAGCCATTCCAGTGTGATACGTGTGATTCAGTTTTCTCACAATAGGGTGATCTCAAACGTCACATGATGACCCACACAGGAGAGAATCCATTGTAGTGTGACATGTGTGATTCCGCTTTCACACAAAAGGGTGTTCTCAAATATCACATGACTACCCACGCTGCAGAGAAGACATTCCAATGTGGCCTGTGCAATAAAGGTTTTTTTTTCACGTAAGGATCTTCTCAAACGTCACGTCACATGATGACCCAAACAGGAGAGAACCCATTGCAGTGTGACCAGTGCAATAGACATTTTTCGCGAAAAACTGTTCTCTGTGAGCGCTATTTGCAATAGCTTCACAGACTTGTACATCGGTTATCATGCTTTCGCGGCTAGTGATCAATAGATCGAGTAAGTTTCCATGTCTTGTGGGCTCTTTTACATGTTGAATTAAGTATTTGTCAGCGAGAAAATCCATCAAGCGACTACCTATATGGCCGTGTGGGGTCATCTAATCAATGCTAATACAATTGATATCACCCATTATGAAGGAAGTCCCTGTTGCAGAAACTAGACAGTTCTTGAAACAACAGCTTGTCTTCTGCTGATGATAATGACTGGCCTATATATTGCACCTACATTCATTTTTGTTTATTTGTTTGGATTAGTTCAACACACGAACTATCATATGCATCCTGTTTCACTTTAGAACAGAAACATGGACATTGCTCCTAACGCACAACAGAACACCCCCACCTTTCTTGTGACTTATATCTTGAAAGTTTTGCAATCCCACAATTTTAAATTCAGCTTCAAAGTCTCCACCATGTCTCGGTTATTCCTATTATATCGAGATTTGCGCTTTTGACATATACGCCTGTATTTCTTGTATGTACTATATAAAATAAAAAATGTGATGGTTTGTACGGAGCTGCCTAGTGTAGGCCTTATGGTCTCTTGCAGTCTCCTTCATTCTTATGTTCTTATGTTGTATGTGTGATATAAAAAGAGTTATATTAAAACATTTTAAAAATGTGAACTGTTGTGGTATTTTTCCATTAACCTCTTCGGTACGAGTCAAATGATCGCGGGAAGCATCAGCTGCCTGATGCACGATGATGCATCGCCATACTCGCGTTATACAGCAGTATTACTCGTTGCCAGAGAAGTGACATCGAACCCCAAGGGTTTCTAACAAAAGATTAGAAAGGCGGAGCATGCCGGCATGAGACCTTTTGGTCCATAACTAGGATGCAAAAAAAAAAAAAAAATGTATAGTAATGATAAATACATATACCAAAGGCTTTTCCCCCTTACACGGGGGGTAGCCAATAAGAAAAAGGCACAGAAACCACTCCCACCCATTCCATTTCCCATATATTCCACTCCCCTCCTCCCTCCCTCTTATCTTGGTACCTTCTGGATGACGAGTCATCCCTGCATCCCGTCCACCGCCTTGGGTCAGAAGCAGTGTCGCAAGACACAGCACATCCGCAGCAAGGCCGCTTCATAAATTCGGCAACCTCCCCTCTCCGTCCCCTCATGCAGAAAAGGAGAAGACGGGGAGAAATCCCTTCGGGTTGTGTCAATTTTTTTCTCATACTTCCTCATCCACCACCCACTTCCCCTCATGCATTACGGCATCATCTATACACAGCCCTTCGCCATTCACCCCTATCTTCTGTCCTCTCCCGTCCTTCCTCCACAGACATTCCTCTCTTTTGTAATGCCCCTTTCACCCCATTCATCCATCTCATCCTAGGACGCCCCCCCATATTCACTCCTTCCACCTCCTCAATCCCTCCTCTGATCCCGTTACAACCGAAGTGTTGTCAGCAAACAACAACTGGCTTATTTCCCACTTTTCTCCATTTTCTTTAACCATCTCCAACCCCTGACCCACTACCCTTGCATTCACCCCATCCATGTAAAGATTGAACAACCAGGGCGACATAACACATCCCTAACGAAGTCCCACCTTTACCTCAAACCATTCACTCTCTCCATTTCTAATGCTAACACAAGCTCTACTACTCTCGTAAAAACTCTTGACTGCTCTTAACAGCTTTCCTCCTATCCCATATATCTGCAGTACCTCCCACAGTGCCTTCCTGTCTATTCTGTCATAAGCCTTTTACAGATCCATAAAAGCCCAAAAAACATCATTACCTTTTTCCTATAGCTTTCTCACATATCTGTCTTACCACAAAAACCTGATCTACACAACCCCTACCTGTCCTAAACCCACACTGTTCCTCACCAATTACTCCCTCTGTTCCTCTCCTAATCCTCTCAATCAAGATCCTCCCATAAGCCTTCCCAACTACACTTAACAAGCTAATCCCTCTGAAACTACTACATTCACACTTGTCCCCTTTCCCCTTGTAAAATGAAACTATACAGGCACTCCTCCAGTTCTCCGGCACTCCACCCTCTCTGCAGCAAACATTAAATAACCTCACCAGCCAGTCCACCATCACTGCACCTCCCTTTTTCAGACATTCCGCATGGCATCCATCCAGACCAGGTGCCTTACCTGCTTTGATAAGCTTTACAACTGCCTTCACTTCATCCTTCTCGAATTCTCCTCCATTTTCCTCGTTCATCACGGTCATTTTCTTAGCACTTCCCACTGCAGCTATCTTTCCCTCCCTATCCTTCGCATTTAGCAACTCCCTAAAATACTCTGCCCACGTTCCTCTCACTGCCTTCTCTTCCATTATCATCTCTCCATCTGCACCTAATACCTTTTCTTCTCTACTTGATTCGCCTCCTCTTCCTCTCTTAATTTCTTTCCAAAACATATTCTTATTACTTTCAAAATGTTCTGTCATGATAATACACTAGCACATAAGGACACTAGTATTATATTAACACAAGTATACTAGCACGTAAGTACATTAGCACTAGTATACTAGTAAACACTAGTACACCAGCACGTAAGTAAACCACCAATGGTACAAGTACACTAGCACACAAGTGCACTAGTACACTAGCACACGAGTATACTAGCAGAATAGAACACTAGTACACAAGTACACCAGCACATAAATACACTAACACTAGGACAGAAACACACCAGCAAACTAGCATAAAGCACTAGCACACTACTATAGAAGTACACTAGCACATAAATACACTATAACACTAGGACAGAAATACACTAGCAAACTAGCATAATGCACTAGCACACTAGTAGAGAAGTACACAAGTTTACTAGCACATACAGTAGCGGCCAAAATATAAGGGTAAGTGAAAGCATATGTATTCAAATGCATATATTGAAATTAATACCCTACACAAGAACTTCATATTTTGTATACAATTAGATATACATTATATCTATATTACTTGAAAATTTGAAGCTCATACAAAGAAAGTTAGTAATTAATAAAGAAAAGAGTGTGTAACTTCTTGCGGTCAAAAGTTAAGGGTAGCTTAGAAAATAATGAAATTCAACTTATTTTAAAAGATAAATAGCAATAACATTAATATTTGGTGAACAATCCTTTTTTGTCAATCACCTCCTGACACCTGTTGCTACATGAATTGATCAATTTCCTACAAAATGATGGAGTAACAGTGCTCCATTCAAATTCCAAGAACTTCCAGAGTTCATCTTGATTTTTTGGATTTTTTCGCTGTGCCCGTTCACCAATTATTTTCCAAACATTCTCTATTGGATTTAAATCCGGGCTTTGAGCAGGCCAGTCCATCACATAAAGTTCTTCTTCAGTAAAGAATGATTTGACCTTCTTGTAAGTGTGGCAAGGAGCATTATCTTGCACGAATATGGGACATTGAACCCTTGAAGATCTCAAATATGGAAGGGCATGCTGTCGAAGAATCTGTTTATACACCTCTCCGTTGATCTTCTCATGCAAGCGAACAAGAGGGCCAGTACCAGCAGCAGAGATGATCCCCCACACCATCACACTTCCTCCGCCGTGTTTCACAGTCTTCTTCAGACATTTGACGGACAATCTTTCGCCAGTCGTTCGTCGGACATAATTCCTGCCATCTGAACCAAGTAAATTAAACTTAGATTTATCACTGAAATAAACGCTTGACCACTGATCTTCCGTCCAGACAACATGTTCAATACAAAACTTCAGGCGGGCTTTCTTCTTCTTGGATATCAATGGTTTGGATGCAGGGACTCGGGCATTCAAACCAGCACTCACTAATCTCCGAGACACTGTTTTACGTGACACATCGCAGTCATAAGATGCATTTAACTCACGGGATATCTCTGCAGCGCTCTTGAATCTATCCTTCTGTGACAACCTTACCATAAGACGGTCCTGCTTAACTGAGGTTTTGCGTGGTCTACCAGTTTTAGGTGGTGACATTATTGATCCTGTTGATTTATATTGAGCTACAATACGTTGCACCACACTCACAGACCTTCCTATCCTCTCTGCTATGACTCCATTTGAATGTCCATCTTTGTGAAGATCAACAATCCTCTGTTTATCTTGAGAAGACACCGGACGTCGTTTATCAGCAGCCATGTTTACAAGTTTGAGGTTCCAATATTTTAAACGCTAATTTTATGTTGCGGTTCTGATTTGACAGTCTTGTAAAGCATAGAAAGTCCTTTTTTCTAAGATACCCTTAACTTTTGACCGCAAGAAATTACACACTCTTTTCTTTATTAATTACTAACTTTCTTTGTATCAGTTGCATAAGCTTCAAATTTCCAAGAAATATAGATATAATGTACGTATATCTAATTGTATACAAAATATGAAGTTCTTGTGTAGGGTATTAATTTCAATATATGCATTTCAATACATATGCTTTCACTTACCCTTATATTTTGGCCGCTACTGTATATACTAGCACACAAGTACACCAGTACACTAGTATACAAATATACTAGTACACTAGTGAACAAATACACTAGCACAGAAATATACTGCACACTAGTCGACAAGAACACAGACACTAGTATAGAAGCACATTTATGCACACACTCTCAGTACAATAGCACACTAGTACATAAGTACACTAGTAAACTAGTACACAATACGCTATCACAGTAGTACATGAATGCACTAGTACACAATACACTAGTCCACTAGCACAGTAGTACACAAGTACAAGTGTGTTAGCGTCCTTGTGTGCCAGTGTACAAGTGTGCCAATGTACTTGTGTGGCAGTGTCAAAGTGTCCTAGTGTACTTGTGTACTATTGTGTTAGTGCAGTTGCGTACTAGTGCTATTGTACTAGTGGTAGTTTCTTATGTGCTAGTGTACTTACGTTCTAGTGTAATAATGCGCTAGTTACTTTTGTGTTAGTGTGCGAGAGTACTTATACGCTAATGTGCTAGTGTACTTACGTTCTGGTGTACTTATATAATAGTGCACTTGTGTGCTAGTGTAGTTATGTGCTGTAGTAGTGAGCTAGTACAACATTAGTGTAAGTACAATAGAACACTCAGACTAGTATACTAGTACAGGTACACACTCTTATATTATTACACTAGCACTAAAACACTAGTATTAGTACACTAGTATTAATCTAATACATTAGTAATAGTACAGTAGTACACATTGATACTCTAATACTAGTGCACTAATAAAATAATACTACACTAGTATACTAGTACTAATACACTTGTAATTTAGTACAAAACTGGTACTCATCACAAGTACTAGTACACTAGTGATACTACTAGACCTAGTGCATTAGTACGCTAGAACTTGTACACTAGTGTAGGTACTCTAGTAGACTAGTTCTGGTACACAAGTACACTAGAACTAGTACACAATTACTACTACACTTTGTACAAGTACAATAGTGCACTAGTACAAGTACACTGATACACCAGTGCTAGTGCACTAGTATTAGTGTACTACTACATTAGTATATTTGTACAATAGTACTAGTACACTAGTATATTAGAACTTGTACATCTGCTAATAGAGTAGTACTAGTGCAGTAGTATTAATTCACTAGTACTAGTATTTGTACACTAATAATAGTACACTACTAGTACATTAGTAGTATACTAGTGCTAGTACATTAATACACCAGTGCTAATAAAAAAATCACTAGTACTAGTATAATAGTATTAGTACTAGTATTATACTAGTATTAGTACAATGGTACACTGGTACTACTACAATATACTAGTACACTAATACCAGTACACTATTAATACACTAGTACTAACATAATGGTGCTAATACACAAGAAATAGTACACTAGTACAGTAGTATTAGTATACTATTATATTAGTACTAGTACTCAAATAGTGTAAATCTTACACTAGTACATTAGTGATTATACACTAGTACAGAAATAATAGTACACTAATACACTACATTTAGTAAACTAGTGCTAGTACACCTACAGTCGTACACTAATACTAGTACACTAGTAATTGTCCACTATTACACTACTAGTCCATTAGTGCACTAGCACTAACAGCTAGCACATTATTACTCTATCCAGATGTGTAGGCGAGTATATCAAACACCATATGTCACCTAGTTCCACTTTAATCACTTATTGTCACTACACAATTAAAAGTTCTACATCAATAGTAATTTATCACATCTTCCTTATCACTACAGTGCACATTGTAAGTTATCGACCGACCGCTGTTCTCGCGTTGGGTCCGCGTATATATCGGCCGGAAATCCTTAGTTGGCAGTTGTGAGTTGCCACTTGGTATAATTTCTAAAGTTTTATGCAAGCAGGATTACATTGAGCCTACTTACTATTTATCCTAGGGTTACAGTATGGGGTGTCTTTTTACGGCTAGTATGTGTATATATATCCAGGGGAGGACCGTAAGTATGCGTAACATTGCATGTTATTAATGGGTGGTTACTAGACTGATCGCGTGTGTTCGTGTGTACATGCGCACGTTGTCTGGTCGCGCGGACAGCATAACGCTTGCTCAGCAATATTTGGCAGGATATAGTGGCGCCAGAGAGTCCAGAGTGTGGTTGGGGTGGTTGAGTGGAGGGGTGAGTGGGTCATATGACTGACTGATACTCACATGTGTATGGGACGTATACATTACTAGTCCACTAGTACTGCACTAGTATAGAAGTAGTGACACTGATACTACAGTATTATACAAGTCCTCTAGTACACTATTACTAGTCTTCTAGTACTAGTCCATTAGTACACTGGTACTAGTCCACTAGTAAACTAATACTAGTCTACTAGTACTAATACACTACTAGGCCACTGTTACTATTCCACTAATACTATGCACAAATACACTAGTAATTGTATAATAGTACACTAGTACTACTGCACTAATACAAGTGTACCTGTAATAGTACTAGTATTCTAGTGTACTTATACTAATATACCAGTGTACTAATACTACTGTATAACTGCACTTTTACTAGTGTACCAATACTAGGGTACTAGAATACCAGTAATAGTATACTAGTGCACTAGTGTTCTAATACTAGTGACTTCCTACTAGTATATTAGTACTAGTATAGTAATACACTAGGATTAATTCACTAGTACACTTGTGCATAAAGAGTACTATTACTAATACACTCGGACACTAGCACTAGCAAACTCGTCACTAGTATTAATCGACTAGTACTAGTACCCCATACCACTACTGTTACACTTCTACTTAAAGGTGTAGTAAACTAGTGCATTAATATAAATACACTAGAATTAGTACAAGTACAATACTAGTATTAATGCAGCACTAGTGCATCAGTACAAGTACATTAGTATTGATACACTAGTACTGGTATACTATTACCGGGACCCTTAAAATGCACCAGTACTAGTACGCTAGTAAACTAGAACTAGGACACTTGTACCAGTACAGTAGTACTGGTACACTAGTAAATTAGTACACTAGTATGATAATATTAGCACACTATTACATTAGTACTGGTGCACTAGTACTAGGGCATTACTCTAGAACTAGTACAACCACCACTTACAACCACGACTTAAAACGACCTACAACCACATATTACAATCTTGACGTACCACTACGACTTACAACCACCACTTACAACCAATTACAAACAACTTACAACCACGACTTACAATCACCACTTACAACCACGACATACAACCACCACTCAAAACCACTTACAACCACAACCTACAACCACAACAGACAACCACCACGAACAACCACCACTAAAAACCACCACCTACGGCCACGACTTACAACCACCACTTACAACCAAGACTTACAACGACTTACAGCCACCACTTACAACCACAACTTACAACCACCATTTACAATAGCAATTTACAACCACGACTTACAAGCACGACCTACAACCACCACTTACGACTTACAACCACTAACAACCACCACTTACAACCACAGCTTACAACCACGACTTAGGTTAATTTAGAATATAAGAATGAAGGAGACTGCAAGAGACTCTCAGGCCTACATACACTAGGCCGTTCCATGTCCATGACCACCTGTCATCCCGTCATTCCCATCCATAAAGTTGTCTAACAGTTTCTTGAAATAATCAATCATTTCAGCGCTCACGATCATAGTTACTAAGTTTAGGTTAGGTTACAACCACGACTTACAACTAAGACTTACAACCACTTGAAACCACTAACAACCACGACTTACAACCTATACTTGCAACCACGACTTAGGTTTCACGGGTTACAACCACTACTTACAATCACTACTTACAACCACGACTAACAACTGCGACTTACATCCGCAACATAAAACCACGACTTACAAACGCGACTTACATCACCTACAACCACGACTTACAACCACCTCTTACAACCATGACTTGGGTTAGGTTACACGACTTACAACCAGTACTTACAACCACTTACGATACGCGACTTACAACCACGACTTTCAACCCCGACTTAAAACCACCAACTACTACAACCAATTACAACCACCACTTAGAACTACATACAACCACGACTTACAACCATCACAACCATTTACAACCACCACTTACCATAACCACTTACAACCAATACTTAAAACTACACATACAACCATCAATTACAACCATCAAATACAACCGCCACTTACAACCACGACTTAGTTAAGGTTACACTACTTACAACCAAGACTTACAACTACGACTTACAACCACTAGAAACCGCTAGTGTGATCAAGGCCTTATTCTTCACCCGCTCGTCCTCATTGCCATAAGCCACCAGAAAGTAAAACTTCCCTCGTTCTATTCTTGCAAATCCTTGACATATATTTTCTAACTATAAATATTAGAAATAACATCACAATATCAACTAGATGTAATCCTCTTATATAGAGAAATATACAATTCTTACTAATAAGTAAGCAAACTCTGATGTACAACGGAAATGTATATATATTTTCTTTTCCTTTATGTATGGTAGTGAGAAGAGCGTAGAGGAAAGGGAGGCTTTTTGGGTAGATATAAAAGAGTGCATAGAGGTGATTAGGGAGAAATGTCAATGTAGTTGTATTGGGAGACCATAATGCTAGGGTAGAAAATGAACCAATAGACGGAGTGATTGGGAAGTATGGAGTTCCAGGTAAAAATCGTAGTGGAGAAATGATGGTGGAGATGTGTCTTGAAAGAGAGTTGATGATAGCAAATGCAGTGTTTAGGAAGAAAGTCAAGCATAAGTACACACGGGAGAGGGTGGTGGATGGAAGGGTGGCAGATAGAGCGTTAATGGACTATATAGTGGTGACCAGGAGTATGGTAGGAAGAGTTAATGATGTACATGTTCTAAGGGGAGAGAGTGGGGGAATATTAGATCATTTTCTGGTGGAAGGTAAATTGAGAGTGGAGAAAGAGGAAAAGGGCAGAAGGTGGGGAGGTACTTAGAGTGAACTGCTTAAATGAACAAAAAAAAAAAAAAGGAGAGTGAGTATAAGAAGAAGCTGAGAGAGGAGTGGGAGGGAGTAAAGGATAGAGTAGAACTAGGAGTGGAGGAGGAATGGGGATGGTTCAAGGAGGGAGTCATAAGGTGTGCAAAGATGGTGTGTGAAACAAGGAGGGCAGGAGGAAATAGAAGGAAGGGTAGTGAGTGGTGGGATGAGGAAGCAAAGAAGGGTGTAGAAGAGAAGAAGCAGGCATTCATAGATTGGCTGCAAATTAGGACGAGGGAATCGTATGAGAGGTACAAAGTAAAGAGAAAGGAAGCTAAGCATAAGATAAAGGAAGCAAAGAGGAGAGCAGATGTGAAATGGGGTAAGAGTATGACAGAAAATTTTGAAAGCAATAAAAAGATGTTTTGGAAGGAAATTAAAAGAGAAAAAGGAGGCGAATCAAGTAGAGAAGAAAAGGTAAAAGGTGCAGATGGAGAAATGATAATGGAAGAGAAGGCAGTGAGAGGAAGGTGGGCAGAGTATTCTAGGGAGTTGCTAAATGTGAAGGAGGATAGGGAGGGAAAGGTAGTTGCAGTGGGAAGCGCTAAAAAAAAATGAGAGTGATGAGTGAGGAAAATGGAGGAGAAAAAGGGAAGGATGAAGTGAATGATGATGTGTGAAAAAAGGAAGCTGAAGGTAAATGTGGGTAAAAGTAAGGTGATGAGATGTACAAGGGGAGAGAGTGACAGCAGGCTGGAAGTGAGCATTAAGGGTGAAAGACTGGAGGAAGTGGATAGTTTTAGATACTTGGGTGCGAATGTGACAGGAAAGGGAGGAGTGGGGGTGGAGGTAGAATGTAGATTGAGAGAAGCGAGTAAATACCTTGGTGGATTAAAAAGTATAATGAGAAATAGACATCTGGGAATGGATATTAAGAGGAGGTTATATGAAGGAGTGATTGTGCCAACAGTAATGTACGGGGCAGAAACATAGAACATGAGATAGGAAGAGAGGAGCTTAAATGTGTTTGAGATGAAATGACTGAGAAGTATGATAGGGGTTGCAAGGCTAGATAGAGTGAGAAATGAAGAGGTGAGGAGGAGAACAGGGGTGGAAAGGGAGCTGGGAGATAGGGTTGATGAAAGATAGACCAAAGTAGGGCTGGACTTGGAACAAATTGCAATAGAAGGTTTTTTGGCTTTATCTTGTTTATTAGGTCCCTCTGATGAACATATAAAAAGCCTTCAACTTTTGGACACTGGGAAAGGGGTTAATTTGCATAAATTCAAGATGGCCGCCGTCCAAAGCTTCAATTTACGGATAACTTTTTTCTGGCTGCTCCCAGACCCTATAAATGTATTACAAACAACGGTTTTTGGCTTTAACTTGTTTATTAGGTCCCTCTAATGAGCATATAAAAAGTCTCCAACTTTTGGACACCGGGAAAGTGGTTAATTTACAGCCAAAAAACCTTACAGCCAAAAAACCTTCTATTGCAATTTGTTGTAGGTCAAGCCCTACTTTTACTGCACATTATTGTCCATTACATTTTGCCTACTGTAGGCCTATACTAACAACCTCTCAATGGTAAATGAGGCTTGTACTAACAACCTCTCAAAGGTCACCAGAAAAATATGACGTCGTCAGTCCTCCTCCTCCTCGAGGAGGAGGAGGAGGACTGACGACGTCATATTTTTCTGGTGACCTTTGAGAGGTTGTTAGTACAAGCCTCATTTACCATTGAGAGGTTGTTAGTATAGGCCTACAGTAGGCAAAATGTAATGGACAATAATGTGCAGTAAAAGTAGGGCTTGACCTAGAACAAATTGCAATAGAAGGTTTTTTGGCTGTAAGGTTTTTTGGCTGTAAATTAAGTGACGCATGCAAGGACTTCCAGGAGGCTGCAGATCTTTTGGATAAGCTGTTGCGTGAAGACGTTTCACCCGATGAAGTCTGCAGCAAAGACGTTTTCAACAGAATTTCTGAAAAAAACTTAAAGCTGAGAAGAGCTCCTTAGCAGAGCATAAGATGGGAAAGCTATGGATTCAATACATGGACATGATTGACTTGCTGCGTCGCTTCCTGAGGGCACTGAGAATGGGCGATTTCCTACTGTACCTCGGAACACTCCAGGAGATGTTGCCGTACTTTGCAGCGTGTGGTCATAACAATTATGCCAAGTCAGCCCATGTGTACATTCAAGACATGATTGAACTTGAGCAGCTCAACCCAGACATGTTCTGTCAATTGAACTCCGGTCTATTTGTGATCCGCCGAAGTGATCGGCTGTGGGCAGGACTGCCAAGCGACTTGGTTATAGAGCAGGTTTTGATGCGCTCTTTGAAAACGAATGGTGGATTGACACGTGGTAGGGGCATGGAGGAAACGCAACGCCTGCGCTGGTGACTTGCTATGCCAGCCTGCGCTGCGGTGAGTGAAGTCATGCAAGAACTGACAGGGAAGCATTTCCACACCACTGAGCAGCACAAAGAAATGACTGAAGCAAGGCGTGAACGAGATAGGAAGGACACAGAGAAGGTTCTAGCATTCTTCAAGGAACCATTACAAGAATCAAAAGAACACAGTAATATAGCCAACGGAGTGACAGGGCCAGCCTCGGCCAATCCTCATTTACTGTATGAGGTTGGTATGAACATTGTGCATTTTGGAAGAAGGATCAAGTTGTGTCGTTGGGTGCAAAGGTTACAATCAGTGCTGAAAAAGTACCAATCGACCCTCGGCTCCTTTTCCAGAGGCTCCTCATCTTTGCTAATAACAGTGACTTGGGTGTTGAAGAGGTCTATGAACAGTTTATCACCAAAGCTCACATACTTGCCAACATGCTTCATCCAACACTTCAAGGAAAAATGCTCAGTGCAGAAGAGGTGAATATTACTATGGAGTATGCCAATGAGAAATATACAACACTTGTTCCTGTCATTATGAAGTTTCAGGCAAAATCCCCTCCTTTCCAGGCGTTCAAGTTTACCGAGTCTGTGACCAAGACCCTGAGAGCTATTGAGTGGTGGGATTCACATACAGCCATGTAGGACAGTGATATTCTGTTATCAGTGCGTCAACTCCTAACTACAGTAGCCTCATCATCAGGAGTTGAAAGAGTTTTCTCCTCCTATGGACTTGTACACACAAAATTAAGGAACCGCCTCGGTAATGAGAAGGCAGCAGAATTGGTCTTCCTTTTCAAGACAATAAAGTCAAATGTAAATAATGATTAATGTAAATAATTTTTCTAAAGATAAAAAAAATCGCCAACCCTGGTGTCCACTAACCTCATACAATAATACATGTTAAGTCCGGCTAAAATTGGCATTTCAAAGCATAACAGTGCCTTAAAAATAGTTTCTTATTTCACTATAAAAGTTTATATTAACTAATACTGCATTGAATAAGTCAATAGTTGATATATTTGTCCTATATAGAATGTTAGTTTTCTAGTTTTAATATATTTGTCCAATATATAATGTTAGGTTACAAAGAAAGCAATGGCCTCCACTAGCGGATCCAGGGATCTGG
Source organism: Oratosquilla oratoria (assembly GCF_046742065.1). Lineage (NCBI taxonomy): Eukaryota > Metazoa > Arthropoda > Malacostraca > Stomatopoda > Squillidae > Oratosquilla > Oratosquilla oratoria. Next base: position 57,761,190 of record NC_134788.1, read on the forward strand.
GTGCGCACGTCCTGTGTAATAGTAGTCCTTGATATATATATATATATATATATATATATATATATATATATATATATATATATATATTTTGGTAGGAGGCCATGTTGTATACATGATTTCAAGAAATCTACAGCGACAATGGCGTTGTTGAGTTTATATTGGAGCTTTAATTTCTCTCGTGCAACAAGTTTCTGTGATGGTTCCAAATAGCTGAGAAGGTGTCCAAAAGACATTAGGTGCGGTTTTCTCTTTTTTAATTCTCCTATACGTATTTCGACCTTACTCGGTCATCCTCAGGGAGGGAGTAACAATAGTTGGTGATTACATGGGTTTAAATACAGGCCGTACATTGGCCGAACACTGGGAGAGGTCATTTCATGTAGCCGTGATCCGTAGCGCTGCGTACGTGGAAGTAGCAACTTCCTTGTGGATTGTGGAAAGGGGTGCTATTGATTGTCATGTGCGTCTACTGCTTGGGAGTGTGGTTGTGGGCATGAGTTGTATGTTAATGGAAGGTTTCTCGATGTATATGTTCACTGCTTCGGCCATCTTAAGGCGAAGAGCTGAGCTTTGTAGATTTTTAGTGTTTTTCGTTTAGTGTTTGTCTGGTGATGGTGGTTTTGTGTTCTTTTGTCATGTGTGTTTTGATGGCGCCATTCTGGAGGTGGTATGTGATTCTTTTGGAGAGGGTCATAGAGGTCATGCCAATGTATGAGGAGGTGCGGTGCTGACAATCACAGACAGGACAATCAAACTTATACACGACGTTGACTTCTTGTACAGGAGGGTTGGGGGGCTGGCTGTTGTTCTTGATAACCAGGGTGTGTGTTTTGGAGGTTTTGTCGTATACGATTAGGCGTATCTTAGTGTCTGGGTTATATATATATATATATATATATATATATATATAATATATATATGTAGATATATATAATATATAATGTATATGTAAATATATATAATATATATCTATATATATATATATATATATATATATATATATATATATATATATATATACATACAGACATACTTTTAGGATACATTTGGTATGCCTGTCAGGACATCCTCCGTGATTGGCAGGTAGGAGTCACGTGACTAAATTCAAATATCTTCGAATCCATGGAAAATCATAGTAATTTTCCTCAGGATAGCTCGAGCCGATTTTTTCCTTGATTCGAGATGTTATTTTGAATATTTCGAATTAATTATCTTTAATGTATCTTTTGCAAAGGCTTTGTTAAATAAGAAAAAAATCGTGTATATATGTTCGGTAGGGTGCGGGTGGCGAGAGGAGAAGTTTTATATTGTTGTCGTCGTCGATGTTTTGTCGTCTCAAATTTGAACGCCTTAAGTTTGACTTCGTCTTTATTTATTTTTCGATTGATGGTGTGGAGAATTAATGGTTGGTGTATCTATTCATCTGAATAAAAAATTCTAGCCCAGAACGGAAAGTATTGAAACTACGATACCATATATATATATATATTTTTTTTATGTCGATATTGTAGCTGAGGCCATGATTTAGAGAAACGAACAGAACTGTCTCCGTAGATTTGATGATGATAATGAAGACAGTAAAGATTATGATGATGGTGATAACACCTAAATAAAAATTTTAGAATTAAATTGGGTCGAGAATCGAAAGAAAAAATGTTGAGGCGAATTAAATGAGAACATTTTGAAGACGGGAGAGTTAGGGAGGGAAATGGGAGGAGCCATTTTCTTATGTGTTGTGTAGATGTTGAGGAGGTGGATTATGGAGGTAGAGGTGGTTGAGAGAGATGATGAGGATATCTTCCTACATTTTTACAGCGTCGGAAAGTGGAGATTCGTCTGGAAGCCACTGCACGTACGTAGTCAAATATATCCCCTTGGAGTATCTCGATAGGAAATATCTACAAATCTTCTTCCCCCTCCTCCTCCTCTCTTCTCTCCTTGTTCCTTTACTGCGATTTTTTCTCAAAAAGGAAAGAAAAAATATTTATATATACATATATGAAAATATAGAAAATCATGTCCTTCCCTCCCTATTTCTCTCTCCCTACCCACTTCAAAGCCAACTTTTCCCTCCCCTCACCCGCTCCCTCCCGGTACCCTTGTTGCCATATGATATGGGCATGCGTCTTGTCAAGATGTCCTATTTCTTGTGACAAAAGATATGCAAATATATTGAGTACATTTTGATTATTACAATTTTATTTATATAAAAAGAATATGTTACAGGAAAACTGCTGGAGATAAGAATTTGTGTCAAAAATAAGCATTTGCTATATATTTGTATAGCTGTAGTACATCGGATGTCAGGGTATACGTATATAAACAAATACATGTAAATATTCATATTTTGCGCTCAGTAGCATGAAAGGTAAATTCTGTAGCATGTCTATTTCCCTCCCTCAACCCCCTCCCTCCTTAATAAAAATGTGTTTAGTGGTCAGTGTTGTCTATGTTTGCACGATTCCCATTCTCTTAGATTAGAGACGACTCCGTTTTCTTAGTTAGAGTGGACCTGTGACGTAATGTCGCGCCTGCATGTCAACCGCCAATGGTGCGGGCGCGGGAACATTAAGGGTTGATTCACACTATCGGTCCGGTCGCGCTCCAGTCTCGCTACGCTCCGGTTCTGAGGTATTCAGGGTTGATTCACACTATCGGTCCGGTCACGCTCCACTCTCGGTTCTGAGGTATTTATCGGTCCGCTCTCGTTCCCGTCATCTCCCCTCCCTCGACACCAGTAGAAGTCTTACCATCAGTTACGAAGGATGTGTGACTGTAGTACAGCGAAGTTAGGTCATAGAGCTCTGGTTTACCTTTGACTAATTCTATTAGCATTTCATCTGAAACCACAAAATTAAAGTAAGTTTTGTAGGTTATATTTTATTCAGTTGGTGCTTATGTATATCCTAGCTGTGCGCATTGCCATTGTATCAGTGATAAATAAAAAGAAAACGTATTTTTATCATTTATCTACCTTTCGCATGATTCCATTGTGGTGTTTTCTTTGGATTATCCATGGTTTGGTAGGACAGAAGGAAACACTATTTGCTTAATTAAACGAAGACTGAATCTCGACTGGAGTGGAGCAGTAGGCAGGGCTGCAGCGTTTTCTACACTGCCGTGTAGAATGGGAGTGTTGCCATACCGGGGTATACATTTTTCTCGGGCGTGTGCAGACTTTCATAGCAAGATATACTTGTCAAACTTTGACAAAATGTTGGTTCTAGTTTTTTTATTCTTGAATGTATATAAGGCCCCCATGCCCTAACATATTCAGTAAGATATAATTTTTTTTATTATTATTATTATTGCTAAAAGAAAGCTGAAACTTTAGCGTAGAATTTTTTTCTACACCGTGAAAACGTATCTAGGAGGTCCTAAGATGGGAGGGAGGGTGGAGGGGTGTGGAGTGTTTTCGGGGATGGAATGGGTGGGAAGGATTTTATGCCTTGTCCTTTTTTGGCTACCTCCCTGGTAAGGGGGAAAAAGCCTTGGTATATGTATGTATGTAAAAACGTATCTTTTGGGGTACAATATTTTATAAGTAACACAATTACCAATTAAGTCATATTTTGATGTACCATTTATTATTTGATAACAGTTCTATGATTTTTAAAGAAAAGTTTGAGTTTTTAAATGTTATGAACAGCCCGCTGATATGTAGAAAAAATTTCCTCATATCCTTGTGCAGTTGCCACATGCCGCTATTTGGTACAAAATTCTACGAAACGGCAGCCCTGGCAGGTGCAGGACCGTGGCAACTGAGTTCACACTGGCGCTCACGGTTCGGTCACGGTCCAGTCTCGCTCCAGTAAAAATATCTTTTGACGGAACCGTGACCGGAGCGAGACCGGAGCGAGACTGGAGCGAGAGCGCCAGTGTGAATGCTTCCATTGAAATTAATGAGACAATATTGGACCGGACCGAGAGCGTAGCGAGACTGGAGCGCGACCGGACCGATAGTGTGAATCAACCCTAAACGGTCAATTTTTAAATTTGACGAAGACAAATTGAAACACAAATATACAAACATTGCCTTTGACATATTTTTTTTAGTCCCAGTGAATAGTTGTTGGGAAAACATTGCAATATATAGAATGGGATGATTTATAGTTAAGAATGGCCATTGGGAACACAACGACTAAATTAAGTCAAAAGTTATCCTGTATATTACAACTAGATTAATAAATATGCAAGATCATTTTGAAACACGCTGTTTTATATCTAAGATCGTTTAATCTTTTTTTATCTGTAAACATCAGAGTTGTTTAATTTGTCAATACTTTTATAAAGAAATCGAATTAGTTGCTAATGTTATAGTCACGCCCAAGGCTCAATAAAATATCACAATGCTGCAAGCCGTTACTGTCTCCCTTGGTCAAGGAGATGATGTGTGTGCGTGTGTGTGTATGCGTTTACAAGAGGTGGGTATATGATTTGAAACGGCCATTTCGGTAAGTACATATGTTTGCCTGTATGGGAGGAGTTCATATTTTATGTGTGTACGTAACTGGTGAGGAACAGTGTGGATTTAGGACGGGTAGAGGTTGTGTAGATCAGATTTTTGTGGTAAGACAGATATGTGAGAAAGCTATAGGAAAGGGGAAGGATGTTTTTGGGCTTTTATGGATCTGGAAAAGGCTTACGATAGGGTAGATAGGAGGAAAGCTTCTGGGAGCTGTCAAGAGTTTTTGTGAGGGTAGTAGAGCTTGTGTCAGGATTAGAAATGGAGAGAGTGAGTGCTTCGAGGTAAAGGTGGGACTTGGTCAAGGATGCGTTATGTCGCCCTGGCTGTTCAACTTATACATGGATGGGGTAGTGCGAGAGGTAAATGCAAGGGTAGTGGGCCAGGGATTGGAGATGGTTAAAGAAAATGGAGAAAAGTGGGAGGTGAGCCAGCTGTTGTTTGCGGACGACACTGCGCTTGTGGCAGGATCGGAGGAGGGATTAAGGAAGTTGGTGACAGAGTTTGGGAGAGTATGTGATAGAAGAAAGTTGAAGATAAATGTGGGTAAAAGTAAGGTGATGAGATGTACAAGGGGTGAAAGTGGCAGTAGACGGGCAGTGAGCATTAAGGGAGAGCAACTGGAGGAAGTGGATAGTTTTAGATACTTGGGTGCAATTGTGACAGGAAAAGGTGGAGTGAAGGTGGAGGTAGAATGTAGATTAAGAGAAGCGAGTAAATGCCTTGGTGGATTAAAGAGTGTAATGAGAAATAGACATTTGGGAATGGATGCTAAGAGGAGACTGTATGAAGGAGTGATTGTGCCGACAGCACTGTATGGGGCAGAAACATGGAACATAAGAGAGGAAAAGAGAAGGAGTTTGAATGTGTTTGAGATGAGGTGTCTGAGAAGTATGATGGGGGTTACTAGGCTAGATAGAGTGAGAAATGAGGAGGTGAGGAGGAGAACAGGGGTGGAAAGGGAGTTGTGAGATAGGGTTGATGAAAGTATTAGGATGGTTTGGACACATGGAAAGAATGAGTGAAGAAAGACTAGTAAAAGAGGTATGGGAAGGCAAATGTGGAAGGAGTGAATATGAGGGGGCGTCCTAAAATGAGATGGATGGATGGGGTGAAAGGGGCATTACAAAAGAGAGGAATGTCTGTTGAGGAAGGACGGGAGAGGACAGAAGACAGGGGTGAATGGAGAATGGTTGTATATGGATGATGTGATGCATGAGGTGGAATGGGTGGGGGGATGGGGGGTGAGGTAGTATGTGTGAGCAAAATTTGACGCAGCCCGAAGGGATTTCTCCCCGTCTTCTCCTTTTATGCAATGGGGGGATGGAGAGGGGAGGGTCGCCGATTTAATGAAGCGGCCTTGCTGTGGATGTGCTGTGTCTTGCGACACTGCCTCTGACCCAGGGCAGTGGACAAGGTGCAGGGATGACCCGTCATCCAGGAGGTGCTAAGATAAGAGGGAGGGTGGAGGGGTGTGGAGTGCATTCAGGGATGGAATGGGTGGGAAAGATTTTATGCCTTTTCCTTTTTGGCTACCTCCCTAGTAAGGGGGAAAAAGCCTTGGTATATAAATGTATGTATTATTATTATTATTATCATTATCATTATTATTAATATTATTATCATCACCACAATGTCTCCGTCATGATTAATCATTATTATCGCCGTTGTCGTCTCCGTCATCATTTATTATTATCATCATCATCATTGTTCTTGTCATTACTATTATTATCAATTTGATTAATTATTATTATTGTTATTACTACTATAATTATTGTTTCCATTATGATTATTATTATCATTATTTCTTGTTTTACTTAGAATTCTTACGTTACTAACGAAAAAGGGCGATTTTATTGAAAATAAAATTAATTAGCATTCTTTTCTGAGTGGACATTTATCCCCAAGCATAAAAATGCTGCGTTGCCTCTGATGTGTAAGAATGTCGGCGAATTAACTAAAATGTCGACTTTTAAGGTGGATGGCAAGAGGTAAAAAATGGGGACGACAACCATAGTCGCCGGAATTATATTCATTTTCTTCTGTTTCTCAGGATGTTTGACTTATATTATTTCCCCTTCCCTGGTAAAATATGATTTATTTGTTTTTTGTTATATCTTTAAATAAGGATGTCAAGTTTCCCTCTGGAATATTAATTTTTGTAGAGTATCCAGCGGGCGCACGACTCCGTGCAACAAGGGCGAATCTACATCACCGCCGGGCAAGTCAGCCTCAACGCGTCAGTCAACAGCTGAGATGAAAGTGAAAGAATGAAAGCCGTGTGTGCGCTTACCTAATTGTAGTATAATACAGGAAAGGAACAACACTCGTGGGGTCCCGTCTCCTAATCTCCAATTACATACTTAGTCTTAAATTCATGTATAGTTCCAAATATATCCTTCATTTTCAATAACCGTATTCAGATTTGAATTCATGCATTGTATGTCTGCCCTGTCCAAAGTAACTCTTTACTTTACCAAAGTAAACCTGAATATAGCATAAAATAACGTAAAAAAAGAAAAGAAAAAAAACGTACAGTGGAAACCATATTACTCGATGCGTTCAGAGTACGGTCAAAAAGTAATAAATTCTCAAGCTGGAATATGTTTGACAACTTAAAAGTCATGCTAAACTGGCAAAAAATAACGCTTATTTTTTTATTCCTCAAAAAGATCTGTTTCTATAATATTTTCTCATTAAAATAGCCCAATGTCATAGGTGAATTATTTAGTGCAATTATGTGAAATGTTCTCGCCACTGTTCGACACGACGTCACACAGTAATATATTAGACAAACACTAAAAATTATGCTAGACTGGCAAAAATCATGCTTAATTTTTTATTCTTCATTATAACTTAGGTTTTTATAATATTTTTTCATTAGAATAACCCAATGTCATGGGTAAATTATACCCATTTTAGTATATTATGTGAAATGTTTTCACGACTGTGCGACATGACGTCACACGGGAATATGTTAGCTAAAAATTATGTTAGACTGGCAAAAATCACGCTTAATCTTTTATTCCTCATAATAAATTATGTTTTTATAATATTTTTTCATTAAATTAGCCCAATATCATGGGTGAATTATGCCCATATTAGTATATTATGTGAAATGTTTTCACGACCGCGCGACACGACGTCACACGGGAATATGTTAGACAACAGCTAATAATTATGCTAGACTGGCAAAAATCATGCTTAATCTTTTATTCTTTATAATAAATTAGGTTTTTATAATATTTTTCATCAAAATAGCCCAATGTCATGGGTGAATTATACCCATTTTAGTATATTATCATTATGTGAAATGTTTTCACGACCGCGCAACATGACGTCACACGGGAATGTTAGACAGCTAAAAATTATGCTAGACTGGCAAAAATCATATTTAATCTCTTATTCTTTATAATGAATTAGGCTTTTATGATATTTTTCCATTAAAATAGCCCAATGTCATGGGTGAATTATGCCAATTTTAATATATTATCATGTGGAATGTTTTCACGACCGAGCGACATGACGTCACACGGGAATATATTAGGCAATAACTAAAAATGATGCTAGACTGGGAAAAATCATGCTTAATCTTTTATTCTTCACAATAAATTAGGTTTTTGTATTTTTTCATTAAAACAGCTCAATGTCATGGGTGAATTATGCCCCTTTTAGTATATTATGTGAAATGTTTTCACGATCGCGCGACATGACGTCACACAGGAAAATTTTAGGCAACTAAAAATTATGCTAGACTGGCAAAACTCATGTTTAATCTTTTTTTCAGAATAAAATAGGTTTTTATAATATTTTTTCATTAAAATGGCCCAATGTCATGGATGAATTATTGTCACAGATCACTTGTGACTCGTAAAATCTGGCTGAATTATACAAATACATAAACAACTGATTAACTAATATATCAATTACAGTTTGAAGAAGCTGAGTGGTTTGCGAGAGTATCACCAATTTGCATAATTGAAGTTCGAAACTCTGAAGCATCAAATACCAAGACTTGGAAACTCTGAAGCTTCAAAACTCCGAAACTTCGAAACTCAAACTCCGAAGCGCGAAGGGTACAGGAAGGCACAATGACCAGAATGGACAGGCAAGAATCGACACAGCTGCTGAAAGATTCTGAAACACACACACACACACACACACACACACACACACACACACACACACACACACACACACACACACACACACACACACACACACACACACACACACACACACACACACACACACACATATATATATATATATACATATATATATATAATTTTTTTTTTACTTGTGCAGAAGTATAAACAAAACAAAACAGTCTTTCACATTACTTTCGTTCGATGTTTAAATTGGATAGATTTAGGTTTAAGAAGGAAATAGACAAAAACTGGTTTACCAATAGAGTGGTCAACGAATGGAATAGACTTAACCCATTCAACTCCGATGACAAGATGTCTTGTCATTTGGTCAAATAAAACAAAAAATCATAAAACACCAAAATGTTTGATCAAACACCAGAAAAATATGACGTCAGTCCTCGCTTCGCTCGCAGCGAAGCGAGGACTGACGTCATATTTTTCTGGTGTTTGATCAAACATTTTGGTGTTTTATGATTTTTTGTTTTATTTGACCAAATGACAAGACATCTTGTCATCGGAGTTGAATGGGTTAATAACCCTGTAGTTAGTGAGTGCTGAAACTATCGGTTGTTTTAGGAGAAGGTTAGACAACACTATGGATGGGGTGGATGGCAGGTGGTCAGGGACATGAAACTGCTAATGTAGGCCTTATGGTCTCTTGCAGTCTCCTTAATTTCTATGTTTTTATGTTCTCATGGCGGCTCTTAGTGAACATTCCGTTATGCGCCATGATATAGACGACCAAACCAGAAGCCGCACTATATTATAGAATAAACTCTTTTCTTATTTTCTAGAGAAGGGGAGTTAAGCTCACGTTATGTTTCTAAATTAGAGGATTAGATGGTGCTGTATTCTTGTTGGAGGTATGAATTAACCGTATAGTGAAATATAACCCTTTTTCTTGTACAATTTTACTTCTTTTTTTCTTACCATCACTTAATGGAGAGACTGTGTCCAAGGGCTAAATCTCGGTTATTGAAGAGGAGAAAAAAAAATAAATAAAAAAATAAAAAAATAAATAAATAAATAAATAATAATATATATATATATATTGTGGAGTTACAGACTTGGAATACTATTGTTTAGAGTGGCGCAAGGAAAGATAAGCCCTCTTCGGTCTTTCTTGATTTATTAAAGCGAAGAGGTATTTACAGAATGGAGATGTAATCCCTCATGGGGAAAGTCCCTAGATGCTCCATCTTAGGGAGAATTCCCTAGGTACTCCCTCTAAGGAGACCCCCCCCCCCTTTTTGCTGCGGCCGTTAGGTGATTTTATTCACTCATATGCGTATCTTTATTCATTATCTATTTCTATTTATGCATTTCTTCATTTGCTTGTTCATCTAGTCATATTTATCTTTTTGCTCATTCATCTATTTTTGTTTATCTATTTACCTGTTTGTTTATTTGTTTATCTATTTTGTTTCTTTATCTATTTGTTTATTTATTTCTATTTATTTATTTTTTATTTATTCATCTATTTGTTTGTCTATTTTTATT
>NC_134788.1:57778805-57796305 GCF_046742065.1 Oratosquilla oratoria
AGAGAGGGGGTGGGAGAGAGAGAGAGAGAAAGGGGGAGGGGTAGAGAGAGAGAGAGGGGAAAGAGAGAGAGGGGGGGACGGGGAGGGAAAGAGAGAGAGAGAGGGGGGGCGGGAGAGAGAGAGAGAGAAAGGGGGAGGGGTAGAGAGAGAGAGAGGGGGAGAGGCAGAGAGGGGGAGGGAGAGAGAGAGGGGGGAGGGGGAGAGAGAGGGAGGGGGAAAGAGAGAGAGCGAGAGAGAGAGAGAGGGAGGGGGACGGGGAGGGAAAGAGAGAGAGAGAGGGGGTGGGAGAGAGAGAAAGGGGGAGGGGGGAGAGGCAGAGAGGGGGAGGGAGAGAGAGAGGGAGGGGGAGGGAGAGAGAGAGAGAAAAAGAGAGTGGGGAGGGAGAGAAAGAAAGAGAGGGGCAGGGGAAGAGAGAGAGGGGAAGGGGGAGAGAGACAGAGAGAGAGGGGAAGGGGAAGAGACAGAGAGAAAGGGGAGAGGGAAAGAGAGAGGGGGAGGGAGATAGAGAGAGGGGGAGGGAGAGAGAGAGGGTGGGAGACAGAGAGAGGGGGAGGAATAAAGAGAGAAGGGAAGGGGAGGAGAGACAGAGAGAAAAGGGAGGGGGAAAGAGAGAGAGAGAGGGGTGAGGGAGATAGAGAGAGAGAGAGAGAGAGAGAGAGGGGGGAGGTATATAGAGAGAGGGGGAGGGGTAGAGAGAGAGGGGGTGATAGGGAGAGAGAAAGGGAGAGGGGGGATGAGGGGGAGGGAGAGAGAGAGGGGGAGGGGGAGGGAGAGAGAGACGGGGGAGGGAGAGAAAGGGGGAGTGGGAGAGAAAGAGAGAGGGGGAGGTGAGAGAGAGGGGGGAGGGGAGAGAGTGAGAGAGACGGGGGGAGGGGGAGGGAGGGAGGGAGAGAGAGAGACACGGGGAGGGGTAGAGAGAGAGAGAGAGACAGGGGGAGGGGGTAAAGAGAGTGTGAGGGGGGAGGGAGAGAGAGGGGGAGGGAGAGAGAGAGGAGGGAGGAAGAGAGAGAGAGAGAGGGGGGGGGACGGAGAGATAGAGAGAGGGAGAGGGAGAGAGAGAGAGACGGGGCGGGGGGAGGGGGAGAGAGAGAGAGACGAGGGAGGGAGAGAGAGAGAGAGGGGGAGGGGAGAGAGAGAGAGGGAGGGAGAGGGAGGAGATGGGACAGAGAGAGAGAAAGAGAGAGGGGGAGAGACGGAGAAAGAGAGAGAGAGGGAGGAGGGGAAGAGAGAGAGAAGGGGGAGGGAGAGAGAGAGATAAGGGAGGTAGAGAGAGGAGAGGGGAGAGAGAGAGAGAGAGAGAAAGAGGAGGAGAGAGAGAGAGAGAGAAAGAGAAAGAGAGAGGAGGTGGAGAGAGAAAAGGGGAGGGAGAGAGAGTGAGAGAGAGAGAGAGAGAGAGAGAGAGAGAGAGAGAGAGAGAGAGGAGAGGGGAGAGAGAGAGAGGAGGGGGAGAGAGAAGGGGGGAGGGAAGAGAGAGATAAGGGAGGGAGAGAGAGGAGGAGAGTGGGGAAAGAGAGAGAGGGAAGGTAGAGAGAGGGAGAGAGAGAGAGAGAGAGAGAGAGAGAGAGAGAGAGAGAGAGAGAGAGAGAGAGAGAGAGAGAGAGAGAGAGAGAGAGGGGGGGAGGGGAAGAGAGAGAGAAGGGGGGAGGGAGAGAGAGAGAAGAGGGAGGGGAGAGAGGATTGGGAGAGGGAGAGATGGGGAGGGATAGAGAGAGAGAGAATGGGGGAAGGAGACAGAGCGAGAGGGAGGAGGGAGAAAGAGAGGGGGAGGGAGAGAGAGAGTAGAGAGAGAAAGAGAGAGAGAGAGTGGAGGGGCAGAGAGAGAGAGAGAGAGAGAGAGAGAGAGAGAGAGAGAGAGAGAGAGAGAGAGAGAGAGAGAGAGAGAGAGAGAGAGAGAGAGAGAGAGAGAGAGAGAGAGAGAGAGTGGGTGTGAGAGAGAGAGAGAGAAAGAGAGACGGGGAGGGGGAGAGAGTGGGGGAAAGAGAGAGAGAGAGAAAGAGGAGGTGGGGAGACAGAGGGGGAAAGAGAGAGAGGGGGAGGAAGGAGGGAGAGAGGGGGGAGGGAGAGTGAGAGAGAGGGGGAAGGGAAGGGGGAGAGAGAGATTGGGAGGGAGAGAGAGGGGGGTAGAGAGAAGGGAGGGGGAGAGAGAGAGAGAGAGATGGGGGTATTGTGGGTTCAATAAAGGTGGCAGAGAAACGATGAAGTGTTCACTTGTTCGTAACTTTTAATTTCACAGCGAAAATAACAGTACAGAGCAGTAGTGTCTCACACTCTGTGACTCACTCACTCCCGTCACTCGGCTACCTACAGCTCGTCTCTGTCTGACTGACTGACTGCGTGATGCCATTTCACGCTCTTGGCGTGCCCAAGGCGGCAGTTGCTAATTCTAATTTTCCACAATTATTCCTTGTACACAGAATTTGACATACATCCAATCTCAGTTATACAATGATTCAGTTTTGATCATAATAATCTCTCTCATTTATTCAACTTTCGCATTACAAAATAAATGATAATTACGTAAACAGAATGGCAATTGTAAGTTCTCGAACATTCACGCTTGTTACACGCATGTACGCACGCACGCACGCACACACAGACACAATGACGCATCAATTTTCGTTGTACAGTACATCTATGCATAAGTTAACAGAAATTAGAGTACAATAGGGGACGGAAAGAGGGAGGGGGGTAGGGAGACAGAGAGGAGGAAGAGAGAGAGAGAGAGAGAGAGAGAGAGAGAGAGAGAGAGAGAGAGAGACAAAGAGAGACAGAGAGAGAGAGAGAGGAGAGAGGAGAGAGAGAGAGAGAGAGAGAGAGGGAGGAGAGAGAGAGCGAGAGAGAGGAGAGAGAGCAGGAGGGAGGGGGAGGAGGGGAGAGAGAGAGAAAGGGGGATGGGGAGGGAGAGAGAGAGAGAAAGAGGGGAAAGGGGGGGAGGGAGAGAGAAAGAGGGGGGAAGGGGAGGGAGAGAGAGAAGAAAGAGGGGCAAGGGGAGAGAGAGAGGGGCAAGGGGAGAGAGAGAGAGAGAAAGAGGGGGAAGGGGAGGGAGGGGACAGAAAGAGGGGGGAAGGGGAGGGGAGAGAGAGGGGGTAGGAGGGGGAGAGAGAGAGGGAGGGGAGGGGGAGGGAGAGAGAGAGAGAAAGAGGGGGAAGAGGAGGAGAGAGAAAGAGAAAGAGGGGGAAGGGGAGGGAGGGAGACAGAAAGAGGGGGGAAGGGGAGGGGAGAGAGAGAGGGTAGGAGGGAGAGCGGGAGAGAGAGAGGGAGGGGGAGGGGGAGGGAGAGAGAGAGGGGGGAGGAGGGGGAGGGAGGAGTGAGGGAAGGGAAAGACGTAAGCTCCTTAGGGTTATTGGGATTTTAGTGCACCCACCACGATCGAGGAGGACAACAATGCTCCTGCTGTCGTCCACGTGACCTGGCCTGACCGAACCTAACCTAGTATTTGTCATTCTTAGAGGATGTGCCAAGTGTGCATCGCTAGAATTAATGTATAGAAATATATGACAACATGTTTATCTTTACATTTCTTCCATTAATTTGAGTGTAATTAGAAATCCAACCATCTATCTATGTCATTCCTAGGATGTGTACAAAATGTGTTTATCGCTAAACTGAATGTATGGAAATGGTAGACCTCACTCACGCTGCCATAATAGTGCTAACGGGAGGTAGATCTCGAGCTATAGTCAGTAGCAGCACCGCTTCTTGGCCCACAGAAGATCCAGGTCATTCAAAGTGAAGATGATCATATTTCGTAGCGCTTGGAAGCTGTTATTAATTAACGGTTACAGGGCGTTTCGCTACATGGCTAACAGTTCACTAACAAAAATTTCGCTACACTGTTCGGTCGTTTCGCCGCAATTCGTACGTGAAATGAACGGGCATTAGTAATGTGCATTAGTCACTGTTTTACAATTATCTGCTGGATAATGTGCCTGACGATTGCATAAAACAAGACCCGATAAAACAATTTTGTCTATCACCGAATCGACTCATTAAGCAAATTCTGCTGTTGCCCATAAAGTTACTTTATAAACCTGCACGCATCGTACTTTTTTTTGTCAAAATCGGATCTCAAACGCGAAAACAACAGTGTAGCGAAATGTAGCGAAACGACCGAACAATGAAGCGAAATGGTTGGTATCGAACTGGCCATGTAGCGAAACGACCAGATATCCGTTGTTATCTTATTATTCACTATACGAGTAGGGATCTGCACTGACCAGGAACGATTTGCGCCTTCCCACTAAAAGAGCCTGTTTGCAGATGGCCACTTACACCTAGCTGATGCCATGAATACTTATCGCCTACTATGACATTACATCTGACATGCTGCCTCGATGTCTTTACCAATGCACGATAACATATGGAAAGCAATTGTATCGTCCTCACTGGGCATTATGTGGAAGCTGAGAATTTGTAACAAGCAGTTGTCGACACTTTTTGGGAAAGCAGCCCGCCTCATATGAAGGTGGTGGGTGGGTGGTGGAGGGAAGGAGGAGGACAGTGATTCGTCAACGTCTAAACACGAGATCATTTTCGACCAATCAAAATTGACCCCTTCGGTCCCCCCCCCCCCCCCTCCCCCTCTTCCTGCCCGGGCTGCCTGTAAGGCAAGTCGCGAATTCGCGACACCGTCGTCATTCGAAAAGAAGGCGGCCTACTTCCAGGACGGGAAGATCAATTGTTTAGATACATTAAGTTTTTAAGTTTAAACAACTTGTACAAAATATAACAGTGAACTGGTGCAAAGGAGCCTCGGTAGTATTGTACGGAATGAAGTCCGTTCAGGAGGGCGCCTCCTCCTCCTCTCCGCACCGTGTAAGCAAGCAAGCAAGGAAGGAAGGAAGGTAGGTCTGAAAAACACGACTACATGCAGCAGAGCACACGTCATGGCAGGGCCCGTATCGCCGATAGGAAAGTTATTTTCGTTGTTGTTGTATTCTCGTTAGAGATGCGAGTAGAGACCTCTTGTGTATGCATGCCTAAATGGGGGTTGTCGAACCTTCTAGACGACTAGGCAGGGCAAGTCGATCGAGCCCCGAGGTGGGGAGGGAGGGGGGGGGATAGAACTCGGGAGATTTAGGATGATACGGGCCCGACAGCGTAGGGGGGCATCGTACGCTTAAAACCAAATCCAGGTCGTCACGATGCCACCGTCACTGTATGATGGACCTTCAAGTGCCCAGGGGACGTGAGGTACTTGTTTGCAATGGCGGTGGTGTTCCCGGTACCAGGATTCGAGCGTACGTACGGTATATAGATACAGACTACGCGCTGCAGCGTCTGCCTATTTACACTTCTAGGTACAATGAAGAGGACGTACACAAGGCCAAGCGCTCCTGGGGTGAGTAGTACCCACATTTCGTAACTAACGGTAAGTAACGAGTTTGTTTTGTGATGAAGGCAAGGTGGCGTTTTGGCGCGAAAGGGATTTTTCGGTTGCGTTCCTAGACCAGAAACCAAGATGGCGTCGTGCGTGCGATGATGTAAACTTTTTCGTGTTTGAAAGCGCCTATTTCGGATTGCTCTCGCGTTTACACTAACCCCCCCCCCCCACTACCGACAGTTTCTGCTCGTTTTTTCTTTTTTTCGACTAGATTTGGAAGACTGCCTAGGCAACGCTTAGAAGAGGTAAATATTTTGGACTTTTCTTTCACGGTGCTGTTTGCCGTATAAAAATATCTGTAATATTCTCTGTATTAATGAAAATTGTTTTTCAGAGCTTGGTAGTTGTAACGAGAGATGGCTCGTAAGTTCAATATAATTGAAAAGTGAGAAGGCATGGATGGTCTTGGAAGAGTGGCAGCTTCAAATACAGGTTGGTAACTAACTAATTTTGTATCCAAGGCCAAAGCCTTGTTTGAAAAGTAGACAAGCTGGTAATATAAGTATATGCAGTTTTTTCAAGATTGCAATATTCAATGTTTTTATGAATGTTTCAATTAAATTTTATGTATATTTAATGTTTTAGTGTTTTATTGAAAATTTATGTTTAAACATAACATGGGGTTGGTTAATCTAGTAACTTGAGTTCGAGCAGTGTAGCCCAATATTGGTCTAGTGGACCCTTGTCAATCAATGTGTTGTCCAAACTGGTCCAGCGGGCCCATTTCCTCAATCTGTTGTCCAATGTTGGTCCAGTGGGCCACTTTCTCAATCTATTGTCCAATGATGGTCCAGTGGGCCACTTTCTCAATCTGTTGTCCAATGTTGGTCCAGTGGGCCATTTTCTCAATCTGTTGTCCAATGGTGTAGGAGATTGTGGTGGCCAGGAGAGAGAGAGGAGCTGGTGGTGGCCAGGGGAGAGAGAGAGAGGCTGGTGGTGACTGAGGAGGAAGAGAGAGGAGAGGAGAGTTGGTGACTGAGGAGGAAGAGAGAGGAGAGAAGACTTGGTGACTGAGTAGGAGAGTTAGTGACTGAGGAGGGGGAGAGAGAGAGGAGAGTTGGTGACGGAGAAGAGAGAATTGGAGACTGAGGAGGAGGAGAGAGAGTTGGTGACTGAGGAGGAGGAGGAGGAGGAGGAGAGAGAGTTGGTGACTGAGGAGGAGGAGGAGAGAGTTGGTGACTGAGGAGGAGGAAGAGGAGAGTTGGTGACTGAGGAGGAGGAGAGAGAGAGAGAGTTGGTGATGGAGGAGGAGGAAGAGGAGAGAGAGTTGGTGATGGAGGAGGAGGAGGAGGAGGAGAAGAGAGTTGGTGATGGAGGAGGAGAGAGAGAGAGAGAGAGAGAGAGAGAGAGAGTTGGTGCCTGAGGAAAGAGAGAGAGAGAGAGGAGAGTTGGTGATGGAGGAGGAGGAGGAGAGAGAGTTGGTGATGGAGGAGGAGGAGAGAGAGTAGGTAACTGAGGAGGAGGAGGAGAGAGAGAGAGTTGGTGATGGAGGAGGAGGAGAGAGATGGAGGAGTTGGTGAGGGAGGAGGAGGAGAGAGATGGAGGAGTTGGTGAGGGAGGAGGAGGAGAGAGATGGAGTTGGTGAGGGAGGAGGAGGAGAGAGATGGAGGAGTTGGTGAGGGAGGAGGAGGAGAGAGATGGAGGAGTTGGTGAGGGAGGAGGAGGAGAGAGATGGAGGAGTTGGTGAGGGAGGAGGAGGAGAGAGATGGAGGAGTTGGTGAGGGAGAGATATGGCCATGAGTTGATAGACAGATGCAGGAGATACTACTACGGGGACATGATCCATGTTTGGGAACTAAAATGGGAGATGTTCGGTTAAGTGGGTGAGGTACTCGCTGGGTGTATGTGGGGGAAGAGTTCTTGTTGGTCAGGTTGCGTGGGAGGACGATGGGGGTGGGGACTTGATAACAGGAGGTGATCAAGAACTAGCAGCGCCATGGGAAGGATCTTCGCCTCTCAAAGCAGAAGTGGTTTCTGACAGACTCCTTCAAGGAAGGCTCCCAGTTTGGTGTTCGTCTGTCTGAAGTGAGTGTTGTGATTTGTATTTCTGAAAATAAGCTAATTGTATAGCATAATGTGATGGCAACATAATACAAAACTGTAGATACTTTTTCCTTGTTCAATGGGGATCACATTTCGTTAGTTTATGCGAATTTGACAACCTTTATATTTGGGTGACATTAGAGATGACAGAGATGACACCCGTTGCCCCTTTTCCAACCACCTCTGGGATTGGGAGTTGTAAAGCATTGCTGTTCTGTTGCCCTGCAGAGCACCTGTTGTACCTTCTTCACCTGGCAGATGCCCTGCTGGGCACTTTCCTGCCCCATCCTCTTTTCTGGAATCTTCAGCCAAACAGGATAAGGAACCTGTGCAAGTAAGCAAGCAAGCAAGCAAGCAAGCAAGGTAGGTCTGGAAGATGCGTGCATACTGTGCACATGTGGCAGTGCCCGTCATAATAGCCATTTAGTTATTGTCGATTCATTCTTGGCATGCGCAGCAGAAAGATCTTAAACACTTTATTGCAACTAGAAATTCAGGTTGGACAAATTTGGAGTTATATTTGGGGATGAGGTAAAACTTGGCACCATTTTTTTTTTCATCTATTGTTTGAGAAATACAGAAGCTTCCATCTTTTTCAGCCACCTGGGACTGCAGTTGATCAGATGCATCCTTCCATACTTGATGATGATGGAAATGGTTTCCTCAAGCTGCCACACCTGGGACTGCCGTAGTGGACGGACCAGCAGCACCACTATCCTATGGCTTCGCTGTAGCCACTCTCCTTACTTCTGGTGTTTAGACCCCCTTCCCCCCCCCCCAGTCGAGTCGGTAAGGCTCGTCAAGAGGTGTATGTAATGTCTTGTGTTGCCATGTACCATTGCTTTTCTAAAATATGTATATAAAACATAAGTAATAAATGCCAGAGGATACTGAAGAAATGTGAAGTTGTTGAACTAGGACAATTTTGTGTGGGTGTGGGTGTGGCTGTGTGTGTGTGTGTGTGTGTGGCTGTGTGTGTGTGTGTGTGTCTGTGTGTGTGTGTGTGTGGCTGAGTGTGTGTGTGTGGGTGTGTGTGTGTGTGTGTGGCTGTGTGTGTGTGTGTGTGTGTGTGTGTGTGTGTGTGTGTGGCTGTGTGTGTGTGTGGCTGTGTGTGTGTGTGTGTGTGTGTGTGTGTGTGTGTGGCTGTGTGTGTGTGTGTGGCTGTGTGTGTGTGTGTGGCTGTGTGTGTGTGTGGCTGTAGCTGCTGCAAGTTTCACTGAAGAAACGGCCCTGCAGTGGTTGACAATGGTCCTTGAATTACCTTCACCTATGAACTGTTACTGGCTTAGTACTACAAGGGGAGTAAACATACATCAGTTGATTGTGGGTGGAGATGCAATCTGCACCTTAGTGATAATCCAAAGTTTTGATGAGATCGTGGGAACTTTTGGGTAGTTGTCATTACTTCAAGATAAGGATTTTGTAGGAGTTAGGCTGAAAAGCTTGCTTCAGTTTTATCAACATTGTACGTTGCAAAGACATTTTAATATTTTGACACAGCCTGAAGGGATTCCTCCCAGTTTTCTGTGCAGGGGAGGGGGAGAAGGTCGCTGGTTTAATGAAAGTGCTTTGCTGTGGATGTGCAGTCTTGCTACAATGCTTCTAGCCCAGGGCAGTGGGCGAGATGCAAGGATGACCCGTCATCCAAAAGGGGCCAAGAAAACAGGGGGGAAGGGGGGTGAATGGGAGTGGAGTATGTGGGGATGAAATGGGTGGAAGTTGATTTGACTTTGTCTACCTCCCTTGTAAGGGGGGGAGAACCCCTTTGTATATGTATGTACATTGCAAAGATGGAGGGAAGGGTGGTGAATTGGAGTGGAGTATGTGAAGATGAAATGGGTGGGAGTAGACATGATTTTGGCTACCTCCCTTGTAAGGGAGATGTATGTTATGTATGAACATGTAACTTTATCTCAATACATAATTGTACTATAAATGTTTTATTCAATTTGTCCATGCAAAAACTTGATGCTAATGGTCAAGGTTGTTGGCTCGTGCTGAATAGATAGTGTAGTTGTAGACTGCAAAAAATGCTTGACGACAGCTAGAGGCGAAGCAATGAAATTTGTTTCGAACAACCCTACATTTGGACCAGTATTTGCTTCTTGCTTGCTGCAATGTTATACAATGGTAGAACCCGCACGATGAATATTTTCTTCCATAGAGACTTGAGTACAGAATAAAGGAGCGGAAGGAAACATAAGGAGTGTGCTCAGCAGTAACTAGTTTCTTTCAAGCTTTAGCTCTGCCTAAGGAATAAAAAATACCAATTTCCAAGTTAAAGAATGTTACACTTGTAATGTATTATTGAAAAGCATTACACACGTCACGTGTAGGATTTTAACGGATCGTAAATCAGTTTTCCAAACCTCGAGAGACCGACGTGACGAAAAAAATTGCGCTGGTATAGCTGTGTTCATGTCGCCACACTGCATGGAAGTTGTAAGACGACTGAATCTGATCGGCTCGATTCGAAAAGTTTCGTTCAATGGTCAAACATTTTGGGAAACTTGCCATTTCGACAGCAATGGAAGGCAAGTAGCTACCAGCTTCCAACCAAACAGTAGAACATTAATCTGAACGTCAATACTGCAGTATTCTGATTGCTGTTTGTATCTGTTAACGCTGCTATTGGCGACGCTTAGGCATGTAAGGGTTCTGCAGTGTGATATGCCATAACGCAGTGACTGACAAAGTCGAAGCGAAGCAGCACGCAACTACCTTGTACACTTCAAATCCCGTTTGACACCCCCTACTACCATCGATGTACACGCTGAAGGGGCGTCGTCATCCTTAACTCGAGCATCAGTAGGGCAGCAGCATGGGTGGAGGGAGGGAGGGCGCAGTAGAACAAGGAAAGCGGGGGCCCCAAACGGCCAAAGTTCGTTTGCCACGGCTCCGTCCTACAAGTGTTCACTTGCCCGTCGGCAATAAGGCTGTTGCACATTTTCCTCAGGTTCATCTATTAAATTCTCGACTCCTTGTCATATTATGCACTAAATAGGCTACAGATATCTTCACAAATAACAGTTCCTTTGTTTAAAGCGATATGAAATAACTGAAGTGCTTATTCTTTACCATTGGGCATTGGGCATGCACGCTGTCACGTCAGTCTACGACATTTTCCGTTAGAACGAGTTTCTCTCTTCTATATATAGTCCTTACGCTCATTGTTTACAATGATAAATGTCCTATTTTAACGAATGGCTCGTTACTTTTCAAGACTGTGACTTAGATGCCGTTATTATAGTAATGTTTGGGTTTGGCACTGAATAGGCTAGCTAGCCATTCCCCCTATACTAGGAGGGGGCCGGTTAATCCATATCTAAATCTTGCCAGTTGGAGAACTGAACGACGTGAACATATTGACAGTTTTGGTAAATATGATAATGTCGATAATTAGTTAACATCGTCATCTTTATCAGTATGATCAGTACTGTTAGGTTATTATTGCATTGTGGAGTGAGATGATGGAGGCAGCAGTTGGAAGCAGCAACTGTGGGGGAGTCGTCACACAATGTCAAAACAATGAATGTCGAGAAGATGGAGTGGCCAGAATGATAATAATTAGTAATAAATGCAAGTTAAATACTTTGAATTCTTTTCTCTAGAAATTGTAATAACAATAGAGTAAAATGAATAATAGGATATTGCAATACATTTACAGATGCACTTCATCCATTATCCATATATGAACACATTAATCCTTACACAAGCGCGCGCGTGCACACACACACACACACACACACACACACACATACATTCACAGCACATGCGCGCGCATACATATGAGCTTTGAGCTCTCTTCCGAGAGGGTAATAGCTGTCGATCACGTGAACCAAGACCATGGTGAATCACACACACAGACGAACAAACATGAAATGGACAAAATTTCTGTTAAGAAAAGATTAATTGTCCTAGACTGGAGAGTATGTTGTTGCAGAGGTTGCCAACAGTGCAAAAAGAATCCTAAAAATGGAAAATAAGTAGCAATGATCAGAACTATGGAAAGCGTCGATATAACTGACGTGATTGAAAAAAAAATAGAAGACATGGGAAAAAATCGAAAGCAAGGTGTTTGCAGTATATCTAGAAATGCCAGACTTTCGCCATCCGGACAATTATGTGGAACTAACTGGCGTGGCAAAGAAAGGAGACGATGTAGTAAGCAGACGACGACACGAGCAAATTTGAAAAGAAATTTTGTTCGATTGAAATGGAAACCGTATTCCATGAAAATAGCTCTTATTTCAATTAAGTAAATGCACACCTGTCCAGGGCTGAATTAATTTCAAAATCGCTGGCCTGCGAGTCGTTACTCCAACTCTCGTGGGCGGGGAGTTGGGTGTGTGTGTGTGCGCGTGTGCGTGTAAGGTCACGGCATTACCCATAGATCGGTCATATATGATCTCTGAGCTCTCTTCCGGGAGGGAAATAGCTGTCGATCACGAGTTTAACACGTGATCATCTTTGATCCTGTGTTAGACTGGTAAATCACACACACACACACACTACTCGGTGGTGCAGTGGTAGGATTCCTGGCCGCCACTACGGCGATTCGGGTTCGATTCCCGCCCAGGCCTGAAACAATTTCAGTATTGCTGTGCTGCGAGTCGTTACTCCAACTCTCGTGGGCTAGGGATGTGTGCGCGTGTAAGGTCACAGCATTACCCATACATAGGTCATATATGAGCTCTTAGCTCTCTTCCGGGAGGGAAATAGCTGTCGATCACAAGTCCAACACGTGAGTGAAAGAAAAGTGAATCACAGACACACACACACACACACACACACACACACACACACACCCGTCTGAACATGTTTAACAACTCTTGCTCCACAGCACAGCTGCTGAGGAATCTATCGAGTTTTATCGACGGCATTTGTTTCTTAGCCTTCTTTGTCTGTCTGCAAAATGAAATAAAGAGAAGAAGAAACATCTTCTTGTGGTTTTGCAAACAAACTGTGATAACGATACGGAATGAAATATTGCCTCCTCTGCTTACGGAAAATGTCGATAACCGGGTGGTGTACCGTTATGCAGAACAAATATAATTTTTTTGAATTACTTACATATTTATTTGTTTATTAATTTGTATATTTCTAATACTTTTGATAAACTGTCCAATGTAGTCTTTAATACCAAACAGAACGACAACAATGTCGTCTTGAGTATTAATCTAAATATTAAAACGACACTCTCCAACGTTTTATAGACAAACGAGAATTAAAAAAATCAGTTAGTCAAACAATTGATGATAATAATAATAATGATAACATTATTATCGTTATCATTATTATTATCATTATCACCATTATTATCATCACCACCATTATCATCACCATCATCATCATTACCATCATCATCATCACCATTATTATCACCATCACCACCATCATCACCATCATCACCACCATCATCATCACCACCATCATCACCACCATCATCATCATCATCATCATTATCATTATCATCATAATCGAATCTGATGGAGGGGAATCCCCTGTGGTCGGACGACACCAGCACGTTCGACTTGTTTATCGACGTCGGGTGCACAGCGAAACAGTGCAACGTGTCTGAGAGAGAGAGAAAAGAGAGTGGGGGAAAGAGAGAGGAAGAGGATGAGAAGGAAAAAGGGAAGTCAAGGAGGAGAAAGTATTACAAGGACTCCTTTTACCTCCTGAAGTTGCATCTGTGACGTCATTAAATGTCATACGATATGACGTCATCATTTGTCCCTTCGCCCGCTATAAGACGTTACCAATTGACGTCGTCATTGGAGAGGGAGGGAGGGAGCGGGTGCCTACCTATCGAGGTTCTTTCCATGGCCTCCATCCGGAGAAGTGTCATTGTCTGGTCAGTGTCGTGGTCATACTGAGCTTACCCGTCTTCCGGGTTGTACAGATACGACGTAGGGCACCTGAGGACAAGGCCATGTGACGTCATGTCGCGCGGTCGTGAAAACCTTTCACATAATATACATAAATGGGCATAATTCACTCATGACATTGGGTAGTTTTAATAAGAATATAGAAAAACCTAATTTTTTATGAAGAATAAAATATTAAGCATGATTTTTTCAGTCTAGCATAACTTTTAGTTGTCTAACATATTCCCGTGTGACGTCATGTCGTGCGGTCGTGAAAACATTTCAGATGATATACTAAAATGGCCATAATTCGCACATGACATTGGGCTATTTTATTGAAAAATATGATAAAAATCTAATTTATTATGAAGAATATAAAATTAAGCATGGTTTTTGCCAGTCTAGCATGGTTTTTAGTTGTTCTAACATATTCCCTTGTGACGTCATGTCGCGCGATCGTGAAAACACTTCACATAATATACTAAAACTGGTATAATTCAACCATGACATTTGGCTGTTTCAATGAAAAAAAATTATGAAAAATTAAAGATTAAGCATTATTCTATCTAGTCTAGCTTAATTTTTAGTTGTTGTCTAACATATTCCCGTGTGACGTCTAGTTGCGCGGTCATGAAAACATTCACATAATATACTAAAATGGGCATATTTCATCAAAGACATTGGGCTATTCTAATGAAAAATATCATAAAAATCTAATCTACTATGAAGGATAAAAGATTAAGCATAATTTTTGCCAGTCTAGCATAATTTTATGTTGTCTATCATATTCCCGTGTGACGTCATGTCGCGCGGTCGTGTAAACATTTCACATAGTATACTAATATTGGCATAATTCACCCATGGCATTGGGGTATTCTAATGAAAAAATATTATAAAAACGTAATGTATTATGAAGAATAAAAGATTAAGCATGATTTTTGCCAGTCTAGTATAATTTTTAGTTCTTGCCTAATTTATTTCCGTGTGACGTCATGTCGCGCGGTCGTGAAAACATTTCACATAATATACTTAAATGGGCATAATTCACCCGTGACTATGGGTTATTCTAATGAAAACATATTATAAAAACCTAAGTTTTAATAAGGAATAAAAAATAAGCATGATTTTTTCCAGTCTAGCATAATTTTTAGTTGTCTAATATATTCCCGTGTGACGTCGTGTCGAGCAGTGGTGAAAACATTTCTCATAGGTAATTTACCCATTACATTGGGCTATTTTCATGAGAAAATATTATAGGAAGATTTATTTTGGAATAGAAAAAATTAAGCGTTATTTTTGCCAGTCTAGCATGACTTTTAAGTTGTCAAACATATTCTCGCTTGAGAATTTATTACTTTTTGACCGTACTCTGATCGTATCGAGTAATGTATTTTTTCATTTATTTTTTTAATTAATTAATTAATTTATTTATTTATTTATTTTTGCTCAAAACAGTCTAGGCGATATTACGTTATTTTATGCTATATTCAGGTTTACTTTGGTATAGCGAAGAGTTACTTTGGATAGGGCAGACAAACAATGCATGAATTCAAATCTAAATACGACAATTGGAAATCAAGGATATATTTGGAACTATACATGAATTTAAGACTAAGTATGTAATTGGAGATTAGGAGACGGGACCCCACGAGTGTTGTTCCTTTCCTGTACACTACAATTAGGTAAATATGATTAGGTAAGCGCACACACGGCTTCCATCCTTTCAGTCTCGTGTCGCCTTATGTTGACAACTGACGCGTTGAGGCCGACTTGCCCGCGCGGCGGTGGAAACTGCCGAAAGTCGCGAGCTGCAGGACTAAAAGTCGCAAATTTCTGGCTAAAGTAGCCCAATAAATAAGTACACACACACACACACACACACACACACACACACACACACACACACACACACACACACACACACATACACACACACACACATACACACACACACACACACACACACACACACACACACACACACACACACACACACACACACACACACACACACACACACACACACACACACACACACAAACACACACACACAAATAGTGCAACACACATAAACACAAATACATGCGTAAACATACACACACATGTACAAAGACACGTATAAACATATATACTAATTATACACATATACACACGTATAAACATATATACTAACTATACACATATACACACGTACACTCACGTTCACAAACGTATACACACTTACGCATATATACACGTACACAGACGTATAGAGACATATAAACACATACACAGATACACACACATACACACACACACACACACACACACACACACACACACACACGCACACACGCACACACACACGCACGCACGCACGCACGCACGCACACAAACACATACACTTACACATATGTACACGTACAGACACACAGACACAGACACAGACATACATACTGACATACACACGTATAAAAACATACACCCTACACACACACACACACACACACACACACACACACACACACACACACACACACACACACACACACACACACACACACACACACACACACACACACACACACACACACACACACACACACATACGTAGACGTACAGGTACACAGACACAGACACAGACACACACATATACACACACGTACATACTTACATACACACGTATTAAAACACACACATACACACACACACAATCAATCACACACACACCCACACACACACACACACACACACACACACACACACACACACACACACACACACACACACACACACACACACACACACACACACACACACACACACACACACACACACACACACACACACAAACATACGCACACGTACAGACACACAGACACAGACACACACATATACACACACATACATACTGACATACAGTACACACGTATTAAAACACACACACACACACACACACACACACACACACACACACACACACACACACACACACACACACACACACACACACACACACAAACACACACACACACACACACACACACACACACACACACACACACACACACACACACACACACACACACACACACACACACACACACACACACACACACACACACAAACACACACACGTACAGACACACAGACACAGACACAGGCACACATATACACATACATACATACTGACATACACACGCATAAAACACACACACATATACACACACTCAAACAGACACAAACACACTCATACAAACACACACACACACACACACAAACACACACACACACAAACAAACACACACACACACACACACACACACACACACACACACACACACACACACACACACACACACACACACACACACACACACACACACAAACACACACACACACACACACACACACACACACACACACACACACACACACACACACACACACACACACACACACACACACACACACACACACACACACACACACACACACACACACACACACACACACACACACACATTAAAATGGGATGAAAGAAATACAAGAGGACACGGAAAGAAAGACAGCTATAGAAGATATATGAAAAAGAATAGATTTCCTCAAAGAGTAATAGACATTTGGAACATGTTAGATGAGAAAATAGTGTGTGCAAAAACAATATATGAATTCAAAAATAATTTAGATAGAATGTGATATAAAGACGGGACAGCACGAGCATAGCTCCCCTTCCCGTAAAATACAACTAGGTAAATACAATTGGGTAAATACTCACACACATACACACACACAGACATATATTTACAGACGTACACAAGAACACGTACAAAAAGAAACATATACACAAACACACATATACACACATACACATATATACACAAATGTACACACATTGGTACACAAACACACATATACAGAAACATACATGTACACACAAACACACCCATGTACTTTTGTATGTACACACACAAATATATATACACACATATGTACGCACACAAACACATATGCGTACACACACATGTAGACACATATGTATACACACACATATACATGCACATATGTACACACACACATGAACACGCACACAAGTACACACACATACGTGTACACAGACACACATGTATATACATACACATGTCCACACACACATGTGCATACATATGTAGACTAACACACATGTACACATACACACACATATATATACACACATGTACACACA
>NC_134788.1:57813805-57818805 GCF_046742065.1 Oratosquilla oratoria
TTTCTATAAAAAACGAGAAATATAATATCATAAAGTGATAAACACAATATGTAACAGGTTATAAGATTTTTGTACTACGAGAGCGACATAACGTCATAACGCGCGAAAGGTTACTTTGCGTGGGTTTGAGTTTATCTATTTAGTTTTTATTTTGTAATTTATTCATATATATTTCTTTTCTATAAATAATAAACACGAAATATGACAGTTTATAAAAAAAAATTACTGCGAGAGCGACATTACGTCATAACGAGCGAAAGGTTACTTTGCTTGGGTTTGTGTTAGTCTATTTAGTTTTCATTTTGTAGTTAATTCGAATATATATCTTATGTAAAAAACGTGAAATATAATTTCATAAAGTGATAAACACGAAATATAACAGCTGATAAGATTTTAGTACTGCGAGAGCGACATGACGTCATAACGAGCGAAAGGTTATTTTGCTTGGGTTTGGGTTGATCTATTTAGTTCTAATTTTGTAATTTATTCATATATATATCTTTTATATAAAAACCATGAAATACAATTTCATAAAGTGATAAACACGAGCTATAACAGTTTATAAGATTTTTGTACTGCGAGAGCGACATGACGTCATAACGAGCGAAAGGTTACTTTGAGTGGGTTTGTGTTAATCTAATTAGTTTTCGTTTTGTAATTTGTTCATATATTTCTTTTATGTAGAAAAAAACGTGAATTATAATTTCATAAAGTGATAAACACGGAATTCAACAGTTTATAACATTTTATAACAATTCCTGAACTACATTCATTCGAATACAAAAAGGAGGAAAGAAATTTCTTGTTTGTCCATAAAGTGAATATTCTAATTTCAAAATAATGTCCTGAACTACATTCATTGGAATACAATACAAAGAAAACATGGCGCAATTTTTCGTTCCTAAAAAGGAGGAAAAAACTTTGATACGAAGGTTTTCTTTACACCAAAAACAAAATAATGTGTTAAGGAAAGAATGCACTAGCGCTGCGAGGACCGTAGGGGCCTGTTCAGGAAAAGCTGTAACTGTTGATGATGGGATAGTTTATTCACTCGAGTTCCCGTTTTAGATTTATTAATATATTTAGAAGACCCGGAAATGTTATGATTTTCATGTACTCGAATGGTGTAGTCAGTTTACAGATCAACAGTTCTGTGCACCACCAAGGAATATTTTTCTCCCTCCGCAAATTTTCCTGCTCTCAGAAATGCTCGAAGTGTCCATCACCGAAAGAGAAAGTGGGAGGGAGGGGGAGGAGGTTAAAAAGTGTTTCATGGCTGACCTGCTTACCGTCACGTCGACGACACGCAACCCAACCAACCTCTCCTCTCACCCTCCCGCCCTCGCCAAATGTCGCCAGGTCTGCTAAAGAAAAGAAAAAAAATCAATATAAGAATGACACCCTCCAACATTCATCTGTCAGCATCAAGTCTGAAAAATATAATTTACTAGATAGACATACGTAAGCAAACGAGGAGAATACAACGTGTACTAATTTCATACATATTATGGTGGCAGGTTCAGTTATCAAACTAATTCATGGTTAAAATTCTTTTAGTGATAATATGAATTGACAGAAGAAATATAGGTGGCGTGTTATAATATTCAAAGAAAATTTGTTACTTTCAAAAACAATCATTTTCGTGCGGCCTATGGTATATAATCAGTCAGTGACTGCAACCGAGTAGAGCTCAGAGTCGTACGTGCTGCTCCTTTTTGTCATCATCTCTCCCTACTTTAACCGGTCTATTCATTCTCCCTTTCTCTTTATTTATGTCTCTTTTTGCAGATACAGGTAACGGTTGCAAAGTATTCAAATACATTCACTGACCAATATTTGTCTAAAAAGATAACCGTTAAAGAATGCACAAAGTATTTCTTAAATTATTTCTCGTGGAAACTCGGGTTTGTTTAAAGGAAATTGTATAATAAAAAAGTAATCAGCTTTCTAATATAACAAGAGAAGCGTGACAAGAAAATTATGTAACAATTAGAACATCCATTGGAGACCTACAGTCAGTATACATACCCTATATGCATTCATATGACATCGGGCGACTTGATTCAAATCTGAGAGATCGGGTTGCTATAATGTCGACATTCACAAGAAATATTCATTGCTCCAAGGGACGGCTGGATATTGGATAGCGATGGTCAAGATGGAAGGGAAATATAAAAAGTGTAAATTGCTTTTTACGAATGATCAAGTGGAGGAAGATTAAGAAAATGGCAAAAGTCAATGGAAGACCGAAGAGAAGGGTTGACATAAAGTTGTGGAATTAGATGAAGCATTTAGGTAAGGGAGTGGGAAGAGAGGACGTGGCGACAGTAAACGAAGTAATATGGGAAATTTGATGAGATATGGGAAGTTGAGTCGAAGCGGATTGGATAATTACTGATCTATAAGACGACTGGTGAATTAGAAGAGGAGATATTATATAGGGAGTGAACATGAGGGGACGTCCCTAGGATGAGGTGGATGGATGGGGTGAAGGGGGCTTTGGGGAAGAGGGGAATGTCTGTTGAGGAAGGAAGGGAGAGGACGGAAGACAGAGGTGAGTGGAGAATGGTTGTATATGGATGATGTTGTGACTGCATGAGGAGGAATGGGCGGTGGTAGTATGTGAGTAAATTTTGTCGCAACCCGAAGGGATTTCTCCCCGTCCTCTCCTTATATGCAAAGGGGGGACGGAGAGGGGGGGTCGCCGATTAAATGAAGCGGCCTTGCTGTGGATGTACTGTGTCTTGCGACACTGCTTCTGACCCAGGGCGGTGGGCAGGGTGCAGGGATGACCCGTCATCCAGGAGGTGCTCAGATGAGAGGAAGGGTGGGAGGGGTGTGGAGTGTATTTAGGGATGAAATGGGTGGGAGTGTTTTTATGCCTTTCCCTTTTTGGCTACCTCCCTTGTAAGGGGGAAAAAGCCTTGGTATATGTATGTATGTATGTATTATTAGCTTAAGACTTACCAGTTTTGTGCAGTCCTCGTGCTCTCTCATAGGAAAGGAAACTGGATACAGGCGTTCTCAAGAAATTAAATAAAGAGAGCCTCCTTAATTATGCTTATGTTACATCTCATCATCCCACTCCCAGTTCTACTCATTATCATTCAGGGAGTCCCATGGGACTTGGAGTGAGTAGCAACGTTTATGAATATAAAGTTTATGATAGATGAACTATGTCACTATCACCGTGTAGTATAAATCACAGAAAATAAGTTTCTATATAAAATTGAGTATAATTTAGAGCTCTTACCTCTATTCAGTAGACGAAGGCAGAGACTTGATTAGTTATACGAAGTGAAATGCAGATTGTGATGTCATGTCATCGTTTGATTCATATGGTTCGTAATATTTCAATAAACTCATTATGCCTCATAGATGCTAATTCAAGAGTTGACTATACTGAATATGAAAATTTTATAAGTATATATAAATAGATATAATGTATGTATGTTGGGCCAAATAACATTTCAAATGATACATTGTTATAAGAAGTGAAATGCAGAAGATTGTGACGTCATGTCATTGTTGCTTGGAACACTAAGCATCATATGATGTTGTGACGTCATGTCTCTTCTTCTGATTGGCTGGTCCTCAGTCGTGACGTCATATCTCTTCTTCCGATCTCTTCTGCTCGGCTGGTCCTCCGTCGTGACGTCATATCTCTTCTGGTTGGCTGGTCCTCAGTCGTGATGTCATATATTTTCTTCTGATTGGCTGGGTGACGGTTTCAAGCAAGCAAGATTACAAACAAGATGATCAGAAATTTATAAGTATATATAGATTTACAAGTCTTACCCGAGATATTTCTCAAATCTGTTAAAGATGGAAAACGAATATGAAGAACATTGTGAAATATTACCAGTGGAAGGGCCAATATCTAATATCAATGGAGGGGAAATGGATAAAGCTATAAAGAAAAGAAAGAATAACAAGGCAGGAGGAAAATCTGAAGTAAAAATAGAAATGATTAAAGCACTGGGAAGGAAAGTAAAATGGTTAAGTTGTGTAAGAAGAATGGAGATGTATTGACTTGTGAGAACTGCAGAGGTATTAAGCTGTTGGAGCACAGCAAGAAAATTCTTGAGAGAGTGACGGAAGGCAGACTGAGAGAGAGAGAGAGAGAGAGAGAGAGAGAGAGAGAGAGAGAGAGAGAGAGATGGTCAGAATTCGCAACCACCAATTCTGATTCATGAGGGGGTCGAGTACTGTAGATGCAACGTTTATTGCAAGGCAGATCATACAGGAAAAATTAATGTCTGGAAGGAAACAGGAAGACATGTTTGTTGGTGTTTTGTGGATTTGGAGAAGGCGTAGTAAGATAGGGTCCCTAGAGAAGTATAGTACTGGAGCTTAATTAAGAAAGAGAGGAGTGACGGAGAAGATGAAAAGATGGGCGGAAATGATGACATTATGAAGGATAAAAAAAACAACAACATCAGTGCGGACAAAATATGGGGAAACTGAATTATTCCCAGTTGAAGTAGGACTCCACCAAGGATCAGCTCTGAGCCCTTGTCTCTTTCTTATATTATATAGCGCTGGAGGACACAATGACGACGATGGACGTCGTAATTAAGAGATCATAATGATGACCGGTGGGGGTTGCTCTTCCCTGATGACGATCTACGTCATGATCGCAGATCCGGAGGAGGAACTACCACAGGTCAGTCAGTCAGACTCAGGTAGTCGTCGTCGATAGGGAAAGGCAACCAGCCAGCTGGAGAGTAAATAAGGGAACGGAAGTGAACACACAAAAGACAGACGGAATGATGATATGTTTTAACGTCACAAACTCCCTCCTATCAGAAGGCTAGGACGGTGCCCCTCACAGAGAACTTTGTAGCGTGAAAATTAATGAACCACCATGCCCTTGGTGCCTATTCGCCGGTGGCAGGATTCGAACCGCTATCCCCTACACCATCGCCGCAAGTAACGACCTGAAATGCCCGAATGCGCCTCACTAATGACGTCATGTCGACAGAGTGCGGGAAAATACA
>NC_134788.1:57833805-57836305 GCF_046742065.1 Oratosquilla oratoria
GTCGTGGTCATACTGAGCTCGCTCGTCTTCCGGGTTGTTGTACAGGTACGACGTAGGACACCTCAGGACAACGCCATGTGACGTCATGTCGCGCGGTCGTGAAAACCTTTCACATAATATACTAAAATGGGCATAATTCACCCATGACATTGGGTAGTTTTAATAAGAAAATTTAAAAACCTAATTTCTTATGAAGAATAAAATATTAAGCATTATTTTTTTAGTCTAGCATAACTTTTAGTTGTCTAACATATTCCCGTGTGACGTCATGTCGCGCGGTCGTGAAAACCTTTCACATAATATACTAAAATGGGCATAATTCACCCATGACATTGGGTAGTTTTAGTAAGAATATAGAAAAACCTATTTTTTTATGAAGAATAAGATATCAAGCATGATTTTTTCAGTCTAGCATAACTTTTAGTTGTCTAACATATTCCCGTGTGACGTCATGTCGCGCGGTCGTGAAAACATTTCACATGATATACTAAAATGGCCATAATTCGCCCATGACATTGGACTATTTCAATGAAAAATAT
This sequence comes from Oratosquilla oratoria, assembly GCF_046742065.1. NCBI lineage: Eukaryota > Metazoa > Arthropoda > Malacostraca > Stomatopoda > Squillidae > Oratosquilla > Oratosquilla oratoria. The sequence continues at coordinate 57,834,345 of NC_134788.1, forward strand.
TACAAAAATCTAATTTATTATGAAGAATAAAGAATTAAGCATGGTCTTTGCCAGTCTAGCATAGTTTTTAGTTGTGTTCTAACATATTCCCGTGTGACGTCATGTCGCGCGATCGTGAAAACATTTCACATAATATACTAAAATTGGTATAATTCAACCATGACATTGGGCTATTTCAATGAAAAAAAATATTATGAAAATTAAAGATTAAGCATTATTCTATCTAGTCTAGCTTAATTTTTAGTTGTCTAACATATTCCCGTGTGACGTCAACTTGCGCGGTCGTGAAAACATTCACATAATATACTAAAATGGGCATATTTCACACATGACATTGGGTTATTTTAATGAAAAAATATAAAAACCTAATTTGTTATGAAGAACAAAAAATTAAGCATGATTTTTGCCAGTCTAGCATATTTTTTGTTGTCTAACATTCCCGCGTGACGTCATGTCGCGCGGTCATGAAAACAATTCACATAATATAATAAAATGGGCATATTTCACCAATGACATTGGGCTATTTTAATAAAGAAAATATATAAAAATCTAATTCATTATGAAGACTAAAAGATTAAGCATGATTTTTGCCAGTCTGGCATAATTTCTAGTTGTCTAACGTATTCCCATGTGAAGTCATGTCGCGATGTCGTGAAAACATTTCACATGATATATTAAAATGGGCATAATAAACCCATGACATTGGGCTATTTTAATGAAAAAATATGATAAAAACGTAATCTATCATGAAGAATAAAAGATTAAGCATGATTTTTGCCAGTCTAGTATAATTTTTAGTTCTTGCCTAATTTATTTCCGTTTGACGTCATGTCGCGCGGTCGTGAAAACATTTCACATAATATACTTAAATGGGCATAATTCACCCGTGACTATGGGTTATTCTAATAAAAACATATTATAAAAACCTAAGTTTTAATAACGAATAAAAAATAAGCATGATTTTTTTCCAGTTTAGCATAATTTGTAGTCTTATATATTCCCGTGTGACGTCGTGTCGAGCAGTGGTGAAAACATTTCTCATAATTGTCCTAGATAATTCACCCATTACATTGGGCTATTTTAATGAGAAAATATTATAGGAAGATTTTTTTTAGGAAAAGAAAAATTAAGCGTTATTTTTGCCAGTCTAGCATGACTTTTAAGTTGTCAAACATATTCTCGCTTGAGAATTTATTACTTTTTGACCGTACTCTGATCGTATCGAGTAATGTATTTTTTCATTTTTTTTTTATTTATTTACTTATTTGTTAATTTATTTTTGCTCAAAACAGTCTAGGCGATATTACGTTATTTTATGCTATATTCAGGTTTACTTTGGTAAAGCGAAGAGTTACTTTGGATAGGGCAGACAAACAATGCATGAATTCAAATCAAAATACGGCAATTTAAAAACAAGGATATATTTGGAACTATACATGAATTTAAGACTAAGTATGTAATTGGAGATTAGGATACGGGACTCCACAAGTGTTGTTCCTTTCCTGTACACTACAATTAGGTAAATATGATTAGGTAAGCGCACACACGGCTTCCATCCTTTCAGTCTCATCTCGCCTCTTGTTGACAACTGACGCGTTGAGGACTTGCTTGCCGAAAGTCGCGAGCTGCAGGAATAAAAGTCGCAAATTTCTGGCTAAAGTAGCCCAATATATAAGTATACACACACGCACACACACACACACACACACACACACACACACACACACACACACACACACACACACACACACACACACACACACACACACACACACACACACACACACACACACACACACACACACACACACACACACACACACACACACACACACACACACACACATATATATATATATATATATATATATATATATATATATATATATATATATATATATATATAGATATATATATATGTATATATATATATTGCAGGAGCTCGCACTTGATGTTGATGG
>NC_134788.1:57841305-57856305 GCF_046742065.1 Oratosquilla oratoria
GACATCCTACCTACCTCCAACCTCCATTTGAATGTAACTAGAATAAGACTTCGCTTATTACAGAAACCTAGACATCCCAAGCACAATTCAACAGTATGTCTAACATCCGTATCTAGATTTACACAATCTCTTAGTTCATCCTTCATCTTTGCTAGATGTAACGGGAATATTTGAATATTTGAATTTTGTAACCAACGTCGTTTTTGACTCGAACGAGCTCTCAACGGTCGTCGACGCCCAGTGGGATAAGAACATAAGAACGAAGGAGATTGCAAGAGACCATGTGGCCTACACTAGGCAGTTCCATGTCCATTAAAACCTGTCATCCCCATGCATAAAGTTGTCTAACCGTTTCTTAAAACAACTTAATCTAAATTTGTCCAGTTTAAATCCATTACTGCGAGTCCTGACCTGTTGTCTTGATATGATGACCTTGCCTGTGTCGAATCCATGACAGAGTCCCATAAGGTCATAATCCCATTGGTAAAAATCCCACACCAATTAACCTAGGCCTATATTCATTAATGAATTTATCAAATGAAATTATACTTTAACATATAGTGTTTATTAATACTATCAACATCCTGGAATATTATGTGTGGGATTATGAACAATGGGATAATATTGACAATGGCATTTTGATTCGTGGGATTTTGATATATGGTTACAAATTTTAATTGTTCAAATCTCCAAACAACAAATGATCTTTCCGTCATATGCTGTTGAATAAGTCCTTAGAGACGTCTAGATGTCTGCAACGGAAGTCATATTGTCGTTATTCAAATGGAGGTTGGAGGTACGAGTACATTTGCTATTGTGTTTGCGAATTTTGATGATTAACATTATATCATCTTGATACTTGGTATCTTTATAATTACTTTTGTCGATTAATTTGCAAAATTAGGTTCTTTAAGGAAGAAAGAATAAAATGAAGACATTGTATTTGATGTAGATACTTTGCAGTAAATGAAATGCGCCAAATTGGGTGAGTTTGGACAATAAATATTTACATTTTGGTGGAAATATGTTGTTGTCAGAAATATAATCTATGTGTAACAACTGCTTAATCATGCAACTATGCTCATGCATGGATGACAAAAGACTAATTTTTAGATTCTCACATTGGGAAAGACGTCATTAATCCCACAATGCACCGCGATCCATTGCCGTCATTATTTTCATGACGTCGATAGAAAACGCTATTTTTGTATATATACATTTTAAGTTTCCTGATTATCTCCATCGAGTTTTTGGTCCTCAAAATACAGAAATATGTTTTCATCGCCAAAAGTCAAGGAAAAAGTTGCCTACGCGCGATGACCATACACAAGGACCGAAAACTCTTCCCGCGCTCTGATGACGACGTTATGACGTCACGTCGCATCAAAATCCATCACATTTTCTATATTTTTAACAAATCTTTCTCTCCACGCGTTTAAAAAATTTCTCAGAATGTTTCGTTCAACACAATTGTCAAAATTCATCGTCTTTTAACGTTTCTGTCTACATGTATTTAAGGATTTTCTCAGAATGTTTCGCTCAGTTTTAATAAGAACACAATTGTCAAAATTCATCGTCTTTTCTATATTTAAAAAAAAAAAATCTCTACACGGCTTTCTCAGAATGTTTCGTTCAGTGTTACGTAAGGCCACGTGCTGACCTGGAAATTTCGCCCCTTGATACCATGACATCTGGGTTTCCCTTTCAGGTCGTCTTAAACTAGGTAAAAACACAGTCGATTTCCATCTTCAAACTAGGCAAAAACATCGTCGATTTCCATCTTCACATTTGGCCAAAATACCGTCGATTTCCATCTTCACATAAGGCACAAATACCGTCGATTTCCTCCTTCACACAGGGCAAAAATACCGTCGATTTTCATATATACACTACGCAAAACTGCCGTCGATTTCCATCTTCATGCTAAGCAAAAATGTCGTCGATTTTCTCCTTCACACAGGGTAAAAATGCCGTCGATTTCCTCCTCCACACTAGGCAAAAATACCGTCGATTTCCTCCTTCACACTAGGCAAAACTGCCGTCGATTTCCATCTTCACACTAGGCAAAATTGCCGTCGATTTTCATCTTCACACTAAGCAAGAATACCGTCGATTTTCTCCTTCACACAGGACATAAATGCCGTCGATTTTCATCTTCACACTAGGAAAAAATACCGTCGATTTTCTCCTTCACACTAGGCAAAACTGCCGTCGATTTCCATCTTCACACTAGGCAAAACTGCCGTCGATTTTCATCTTCACACTAAGCAAGAATACCGTCGATTTTCTCCTTCACACAGGACAAAAATGCCGTCGATTTTCATCTTCACACTAAGCAAAAATACCGTCGATTTTCTCCTTCACACAGGACAAAAATGCCGTCGATTTTCATCTTCACACTAGGCAAAAATACCGTCGATTTTCTCCTTCACACTAGGCAAAACTGCCGTCGATTTCCATCTTCACACTAGGCAAAACTGCCGTCGATTTCCATCTTCACACTAAGCAAAAATACCGTCGATTTTCTCCTTCACACAGGACAAAAATACCGTCGATTTTCATCTTCACACTAGCCAAAAATACCGTCGATTTCCTCCTTCACACTAGGCAAAACTGCCGTCGATTTCCATCTTCACTCTAAGCAAAAATGCCGTCGATTTTCTCCTTCAAATAGGGCAAAAATACCGTCGATTTTCATCTTCACACTAGGCAAAAATACTTGGTTTGACCGTGTGAATGTATTTCCAAACACGTTGGACAAACCGTTTATCAAACCTGGTTTCCCCGTGTGAATGTGTTTTCAAACACGTTTGACAAACCGCTTGCCAAACCTAGTTTGCCCGTGTGAATGTGTTTTCAAAAACGTTTGACAAACCATTTGTCAAACCTGGTTTGATCTTGTGAACGTTCTTGCAAACACGTTTGACAAACCTTTTTCAAACCTGGTTTGCTCGTGTGAATATATTTTCAAAAACGTTTGACAAGCCGTTTGTCAATCCTGGTTTGACTGTGAGACCGGTTTTTCATACACGTTTGACAAACCGTTTTTCAAACCTGGTTTGCCCGTCTGAATGTGTTTTCAAACACGTTTGACAAACTGTTTTTCAAACCTGGTTTGACCGTGTGAATGCATTTTCAAACACGTTTGACAAGCCTCTTGCCAAACCTAGTTTGCCCGTGTGAATGTGTTTTCAAACACGTTTGACAAACTATTTGTCAAACCTGGTTTGATCTTGTGAACGGTCTTGCCGTTTGGCAAATCTTTTTCAAACTTGGTTTGCTCGTGTGAATATATTTTCAAACACGTTTGACAAGCCGTTTGTCAAACTTGGTTTGACTGTGAGATCGGTTCTTCATACACGTTTGACAAACCGTTTTTCAAACCTGGTTTGCCCGTGTGAATTTGTTTTCAAACACGTTTGACAAACCGTTTTTCAAACCTGGTTTGACCGTGTGAATGCATTTTCAAACACGTTTGACAAGCCGCTTGCCAAACCTAGTTTGCCCGTGTGAATTAATTTTCAAACCCGTTTGACAAACTATTTGTCAGACCTGGTTTGACCGTGTGAACGTTTTTTAAACAAGTTTGACAAACCATTTTTCAAACCTGGTTTGCCCGTGTGAAAAAGAGGGCGGCGACCCCTCTTCGTCAGCCACACAGAGGGGGCGGCGACCCGTCTTCGGCAGCCAGATAGAGGGGGCGACGACCCGTCTTCGGCAGCCAGAAGAAGGGGGCGGCGACCCGTCTTCGGCAGCCAGAAGGAGGAGCGGCAACCCATCTTCGGCAGCGAGACAGATGGGGCGGCGACCCGTCCTCGGCAGCCAGACGGGGAGGGCGGTAAACCGTTCTCGGCAGCCAGGAGGGGGCCGCGACCCATCTTCGGCAGGAAGACAGATGGGGCGGTGACCCGTCTTCGGCAGCCAGACATAGGGGGCAGCGACCCGTCTTCGGCAACTAGAAAGCAGGGGCATCGACCCGTCTTCGGCAGCCAGACAGAGGGGGCGACGACCCGTCTTCAGCAGCCAGAGAGAGGAGGCGGCAACCCGTTTTCGGCAGCCAGAAGGAGGGGGCGGCGAACCGTCTTCGGCAGCCAGACACAGGGGGTGGCGACCCATCTTCGGCAGCCAGACATATGGGGGCGGCAACCCGTCTTCGGTAGTCAGACAGAGGGGTCGGCGACACGTCTTCGGCAGGCAGACATAGGGGGCAGTGACCCGTCTTCGGCAGCCAGACATAGGGGGAGGCGACCTGTTTTCAGCAGCCAGACAAAGGGGGCGGCGACCTGTTTTCAGCAGCCAGACAAAGGGGGCGGCGACCCGTCATGGGCAACCAGTCACAGAGAGCGGCGACCCGTCTTCAGCAGCCAGACAGCGGGGGCGGCGACCTGTCTTCGGCAGCCAGACAGCGGGGGCGGCGACCCGTCTTCGGCAGCCAGAGAGAGGGGGCGGCGACCCGTCTTCGGCAGCCAGACAGCGGAGGCGCGACCCGTCTTCGGCAGCCAGACAGCGGAGGCGCGACCCGTCTTCGGCAGCCAGAGAGAGGGGGCGGCGACCCGTCTTCAGCAGCCAGACAGAATGGGCGGCGACCCGTCTTCGGCAGCCAGAGAGAGGGGGCGGCGACCCGTCTTCAGCAGCCAGACAGAGGGGGCGCCGACCCGTCTTCGACAACCAGACAGAGGGGTCGGCGACCCGTTTTCAGCAGCCAGGAGGAGGCGGCGACCTGTCTTCGGTAGCCAGACAGTAGGGGCGGCGACCTGTCGTCGACAGCCAGACAGAGAGGGCGGCAAACCGTCATCGGCAGCCAGAAAGAGGATGCGGCAACCCGTTTTCGGCAGCCAGAAGAAGGGGGCGGCGACCCGTTTTCGGCAGCCAGAAATAGGGGGCGGCGACCCGTCTTCGGCAGCCAGACAGCGGGGGCGGCGACCCGTCTTCGGCAGCCAGACAGCGGGGGCGGCGACCCATCTTCGGCAGCCAGAGAGAGGGGGCGGCGACCCGTCTTCAGCAGCCAGACAGAGGGGGCGGCGACCCGTCTTCGACAACCAGACAGAGGGGGCAGCGAACCGTCTTCGGCAGCCAGAAGGTGCCCGTCTTCAGCAGCCAGACAGAGGGGGCGGCGACCCGTCTTCGACAACCAGACAGAGGGGGCAGCGAACCGTCTTCGGCAGCCAGAAGGTGGGGGCGGCGACCCGTCATGGGCAGCCAGACATAGGGGTCGGCGACCCGTTTTCAGCAGCCAGGAGGGGGCGGCGACCTGTCTTCGGCAGCCAGACAGTGGGGGCGGCGACCTGTCTTCGGTAGCCAGACACAGGGGGCGGCAACCCGTCTTCGGCAGCCAGAGAGAGGAGGCGGCAACCCGTTTTCGGCAGCCAGACAAAGGGGGCGGCAACCCGTCCTCGGCAGCCAGAAGGAGGGGGCGGCGACCCGTCTTCGGCAGCCAGACGGAGGGATCGGTGACCCGTCTTCGGCAGCCAGACAGAGGGATCGGTAACCCGTCTTCGGCAGCCAGAGAAAGGGGGCGACGACCCGTCTTCGGCAGCCAGAAAGATGGGGCGGCGACCCGTCATTGGTAGCCAGAAAGAGTGGGCGGTGACCTGTCTTCGGCAGCCAGACATAGGGGGCGGCGACCCGTCTTCGGCAGCCAGAAAGAGGGGGGAGTATACCTATCTTCTGCAGCCAGACAGAGAGGGCGGCGACCCGTCTTTGGCAGCCAGTCACAGAGAGCGGCGACCCGTCTTTGACAGCCAGACAGCGGGGGCGGCGACCCTTCTTCGGCAGCCAGACAGAGGGAGCGGCGACCCGTCTTCGGCAGTCAGAAAGAGGGGGCTGTGACCCGTCTTCGGCAGCCAGAGAAAGGGGGTTGTGACCCGTCTTCGGCAGCCAGAAGGAGGGGTGGCGACCCGTCTTCGGCAGCCAGAGGGGACGGCGACCCGTCTTCGGCACACAGACATAGGGGGCGGCGACTCGTCTTCGGCAGCCGGAAATAGGGGGCGGCGACCCGTCTTCGGCAGCCAGAGAAAGGGGGCGGCGACCCGTCTTCGGCTGCCAGACAGATGGGGCGGCGACCCGTCTTCGGCAGCCAGACAGAGGGGGCGACGATCCGTCTTTGGCAGCTAGACATAGGGGGCGGTGACCCGTCTTCGGCAGCCGGAAATAGGGGGCGGCGACCCGTCTTCGGTAGCCAGAAGGAGAGTGCGGCGACCCGTCTGCGGCTGCCAGACAGATGGGGCGGTGACCCGTCTTCGGCAGCCAGATAGAGGGGGCGGCGACCCGTCTTCGGCAGCTAGACATAGGGGGCGGTGACCCGTCTTCGGTAGCCAGAAGGAGGGGAGGACGACTCGTCTTCGGTAGCCAGAAAGAGGGGGCGGCGACCCGTCTTCGGCAGCCAGAAAGAGGGGTGGCGACCCGTCTTAGGCAGCCAGACAGAGAGGGCGGCGTCCCGTCTTCGACAGCCAGACAGAGGGGGTGGTGATCCGTCTTCGAGAACTAGACTGAGGGGGCGGCGACCCGTCTTCGGCAGCCAGACAGAGGGGGTGGTGGTCCGTATTCGAGAACCAGACAGAGGGGGCGGCGACCCGTCTTCGTCAGCCAGACAGAGGGGGCGGCGAACCGTATTCGGCAACCAGACAGAGGGGGCGGCGACCCGTCTTCGGCAGCCAGAAAGAGGAGGCGGCGACCCGTCTTCAGTAGCCAGACAGAGGGGGCGGCGACCCATCATCGGCAGCCAGACAGAGGGGGCGGCGACCCGTCTTCCGGGCGTCTGACTGGTAAGGGGAGATTGGGATGAGTCGGGCGTCTGACTGGAAGTCTACTACTCACAGTGTTGGTCGACGTTCGTTCCGCAGATCCTGTGGAATGCCAAGGGCCAAATGGTCCCCCCCGTGAACTCGAGGAACTGACTCGTGCAAAGGCCCCCCTTGTCCGCACAGTCTCAAAGTCCACTCGGAGATGTTGAAAAGAAGGGAGGAGGAGGATGCAAGAGACCATAGGGCCTACACTTGGGAGTTTAATTTCCATTACCACCTGTCTGGTGGCTAGGCAGGAGTTTGGGAACTTACATAAGACCATAAGAAGAGTATAATAACATAAGAATATGGAGAAGGAGGCTGCAGGAGACCATAGGGCCTACACTTGGGAGTTCCATGCCGTTGTCTAGGCAGGAGTTTGGGAACAACTTACATAAGAACATAATAACACAAGAAAAGCATAATAACATGACGAAGGAGGCTGCACGCAAGAGACCATATGGCCTACACTTGGGAGTTCCATCATCACCTGTCATCTCCATCCATCCAATTCTTGCCCCTTCCTTTCCTTCTTAATTAAATCGAAATTGGTCCAATCTAAACCCAATGCTGCTGCTGCAATGCAGTCGTCTGCTGCTGCAAGTCCTGCTGCACTCCTCCTGCCTCAATACGATGACCTTGCCTTGTCGGCCGCCTATTGTCCCTCTCTCCCTCCCTCCCTCTCTCCCTTCCTCCCTACTTCCCCTCCTATCCTCCCTCTCATCCTCCCTCCCTTCTTCCCTCCCATTCTCCCTCCTTCTCCCCATCCTCCCTCCCTTCTTCCCTCCCATTCTCCCTCCTTCTCCCCATCCTCCCGTTCTACCTCTCTCCCTCCTTCCCTCCCTCTCTCCTCCTTCCCCCTCCCATCCTCCCTCCCTCCCACCCTCCCTCCCTCTCTACCTGCAAGGCCCTACCTTGTGCCTTACCTGGCAATTGTTGGGTCCGAGTTTGATCCTGAGCGTGCAGGACGTGGTCAGGACGTCGCGCGTGGAGGGGGAAGGACGGGTTCAGGAAAACCACGTGGCCCTCCCCAGGGGCGCTGCTGCCACCGCAGCTGTACACTGGAGGGCGACGGGGAGGGGAGGAGACCCGTTGTCGGCGCCGTCAAAGGAAGGTCGAGGGTCAGGTGGACGAGGAGGACCACGACGAGGAGGAGGAGGTGGAGGAGGAGGAGGAAGGAAAACACATGGTAAATAAATAAATAGATAATTGCGTGTGTGTGACTTTGGGCTATTTTAATGAAAAAATATTATAGAAACCTAATTTATTATGAAGAATAAAAGATTAAGCATGATTTTTGCCAGTCTATCATAATTATCAGCTGTTGTCTAACATATTACCATGTGACGTCATGTCGCGCGGTCGTGAAAACATTTCACATAATATACTAAAATGGGCATAATTCACCCATGATATTGGGCTATTCTATTGAAAAATCATTATCAATCAATTCTATCATGAAGAATAAAAGATTAATCATGTTCTTTGCCAGTCTAGCTGCCTAGCACAGTTTTTAGTTGTCTAATATATTCCCGTGTGACGTCATGTCGCGCGGTCGTGAAAACATTTCCCATAATTGAATAAAATGGTCATAATGTAGGTTATTTCAATAAATAAGGTGGTTAGTGATGAAGAGGCGTTGGCGTTCACACGTTGGTTTATTTCAAGGCACAAAGGAAATATGCACAAGCACTCTCACTCTCACTCGTCAACCTTTCTCAATGCTGACCCGCTTGGAACTCTGCGTACGTGACATGACTTCACGCTGGAATAGCGCACCCAAGGGCCGTTGCCAATAATTAATTTACTACAATTATTCCTTCCACACAGAAATTTACATACATCCAATTTCAGTTATACAATAATTCAATTTTGAGAATAATAATCTATATCCCATTTATTCAACTTTCGCATTATGAATAAAATGATATTTAACTTTGTAATTAGAAAATGGTAGTTAGCCAAAGTTCCAGAAGTTTCCCTGTCACTCACATACGAACACACACACATGACGCATCACTTTTTACGTTCTATATTAATGCAATAATTTTAGATTCTATAATACAATACTGATTCAACCATGACAATGGGCTATTTAATGAAAAATATATTATAAAAACCTAACTTATCATGAAGAATAAAAGATTAAGCATGATTTTTGCCAGTCTAGCATGATTTTTTAAATTATTGCCTAATATATTCCCGTGTGACGTCATGTCGCGCAAGCGTGAAAACATTTCACACAATATACTAAAATGGGCATAATTCACCCATGACATTGGGTTATTCTAATGAAACAACATTATAAAAATCTAAGTTATAATGAAGAATAAAAAATTAAGCATAATTTTTGCCAGTCTAGCATAATTTTTAGTTGTTGTCTAATATATTCCCGTGTGACGTCGTGTCGAGCAGTGGTGAAAACATTTCACATAATTTCAATAAATAATTCATCCATGAAATTGGGCTATTTCAATGAAAAATATTATAGAAACAGATTTTTCTTGAGGAATAAAAAAAAAGCGTTATTTTCGCCAGTCTAGCATGACTTTTAAGTTGTCAAACATATTCCCGCTTGAGAATCTATTATTTTTTGTCCGTGCTCTGACCGTATCGAGTAATGTGGTTTCCATTGTATTTTTTTTTTTTTTAGCTGAAAACAGTGTCTAGGCGATATTACGTTATTTTATGCTATATTCAGGTTTACTATTGTAAAGTGAAGAGTTACTTTGGACAGGGCAGACAAACAATGCATGAATGCAAGTCTAAATACGATAATTGGAAATCAAGGATATATTTGGAACTATATATGAATTTAAGACTAAGTATGTAATTGGAGATTAGGAGACGGGATCCCACGAGTGTTGTTCCTTCGCTGTATACTACAATGAGGTAAATATAATTAGGTAAACGCACACACGGCTTTCGTCCTTTCACTCTCATCTCGCCTCTTGTTGACTGACGCGTTGAGGCTGACTTGCCCGGCGTTGATGTAGATCCACTCTTGTTGCACGGAGTCGTGCGCCCGCTTGACGCTCTACAAGAATTAATATTCCAGAGGGAAACTTAGCATCCTTATTTAAAACTATAACAAAAAACATTTAAGATATATTTTACCAGGGAAGGGGAAATAATATATGTCAAACATCCTAAGAAATAGAAGAAAATAAGTATAACTCCTGCGACTATGGCTGTCGTCCCCATTTTCTACCTCTCTCTTGCCATCCACCTTAATTAAAAGTCGACATTTTAGTTAAATCGCCGACATTCTTGCGGGTCAGAGGCAACGCAGCATTTTTATGCTTGGGGATCAATGTCCATTCAGAAAAGAATGCTAATTATTTTCACTTTCAATAGAATCGCCCTTTTTCGTTAGATAATTTACATATTTCTAGTACCGTAATGATTCTAAGTAAAACAAGAAATGATGATAATATTGATTATCATGGGAACAATGATTATAATAGTAATAGCAATATATAATTAATTACATTAATAAAAATAGTAATGACAAGAACAATGATGATGATTGATAATAATGATGATGATGATAAAAATAAATGATGACGGAGACGACGACGACGATGATAACGATAAATGATGTAGAGTTGATCAAACAATCCCGGGGAGACGTCAAAAGTGCCATCACCGTACCATACCGAAGAATTTAATCAATTTCTCAGGTTGCTGTTGTTTGAACAAAGCACTATGATCCGATCATTGTTGCCAAAACTGATGTCCGCCATAATCCAAGGGTGCCCCCCCCTCCCTCCCTCCCTTGTTTTGTCTTGATGTAAGGAGGATCAGGTAGGGTAAGGTCTGTAGCACTACGAGGGAGGTAAGCCCGGCTGGCTTGTAAAGACGCTGCCAGCCAGCCTCTCAATCCTCCTTTTGATGCTCGGCTCGGCTCCTCCTCCGCAATATATCCACGAAGATGACGGCTGGAGAGTTGTTCGTGGCATATCATTCGCGACGTCGTCCCTTCCAAAGTTTCTTTGGCGGCGATGCGCCTAATCCTGGACACCGATTGCTGGACCTTAACCCTTGCAGGATTTAGTCTGAAATTTCGACATTTTGTCGCAGTCGACATTCTGTCGTTTCGGCATTCTGTCGTTTCGACGTTCTGTCTTTCGACATTATGTCGTGCACCGTATGACATCATGTAGCTCTCGCAGTACAAAAACCTCATAAACTGTTTTATTTCGTGTTTATCACTTTATGAAATCATATTTCCATTCTTTATAAAAGATACATATTTGAATAAATTATAAAATCAAAACTAAACAGATTAACACAAACCAACGCAAAGTAACCTTTCGCACGTTATGACGTCATGTCGCTCTTGCAGTACAAAAATCTTATAAACCGTTATATTTCGTGTTTATCACCATATGAAATTATATTTCACGGAGTTTTTGCATAAAATAAATATTTTGAATAAATTACAAAATGAAAATTAAATAGATTAACACAAACCCATGCAAAGTAACCTTTCGCGCGTTATGACGTCATGTCGCTTTCGCAGTACAAAAATCTTATAAACTGATATATGTTATGTTTATCACGTTACGATATTATATTTCACGTTTTTACATAAAAGAAATATATTCGAATAAACTAAAAAATGAAAACTAAATAAACTAACACAAACCCATGCAAAGTAACCTTTCGCTCTTTATGACGTCATTTCGCTCTCCCGGTACAAAAGTCTTATCAACTGTTATATTTCGTGTTCATCACTTTATGAAATTAAATTTCACGTTTTTTACATAAAAGAAATATATTCGAATAAACTACAAAAAGAAAACTAAATAGATTAACACAAACCCATGCAAATTAACCCTTCGCTCATTATGACGTCATGTCGCTCTCGCAGTACAAAAATCTTATAAATTGTTATATTTCGTGTTTATCACTTTATGAAATTGTATTTCATGTTTTTTATATAAAATAAATATATTTGAATAAATTACAAAATTAAAACTAAATAAATAAACACAAACCCACGCAAAGTAACTTTTCGCTCGTTATGACGTCATGTCGCTCTCGCAGTACAAAAATATGATAAACTGTTATATTTCGTGTTTATCACTTTATGAGATTATATTTCATGTTTTTTACATAAAAGAAATATATTCCAATAAACTACAAAATGAAAACTAAATAGATTAACACAAACCCAAGAAAAGTAACCTTTCACGCGTTATGACGTCGTGTCGCTCTCGCAGTACAAAAATCACACAAACTGTTATATTTCGTATTTATCACTTTATGAAATTCTATTTCACGTTTTTATATAAAAGATACATATTTGAATATATTACAAAATTAAAACTAAATAGATTAACACAAACCCGCGCAAAGTAACCTGACACTCGTTATGACATCATGTCGCTGTCGCAGTACAAAAATCTCAAAAACTGTTATATGTCATGTTTATCACTTTATGAAATTATATTTAACGTTTCTTATATAAAAGAAATATATATGAATAACTTACAAAATGAAAACTAAATAGATAAACACAAACCCACGCAAACTAACTTTTCGCTCGTTATGACGTCTTGTCGCTCTCCCAGTACAAAAATCTTATAAAATGTTATATTTCGTGTTTATCACTATATGAAATTGTATTTCACGTTTTTTATATCAAAGAAATATATTTGAATTAATTACATAATCCAAACTAAATAGATTAACACAAGCCCACGCAAAGTAACTTTCGCACGTTATGACGTCATGTCGCTCTCGCAGTACAAAAATCTTATAGACTGTTATATATCGTGTTTATCACTTTATAGAATTATATTTCACGTTTTTTATATAACAGAAATATGTTGAATAAATTACAAAATGTAAACTATATAGATTAACACAAACCCTAGGAAAGTAACCTTTCGCACGTTATGACGTCATGTCGCTGTCGCAGTACAAAAATCTTATTAACTGCTATATTTCGTGTTTATCACTTTATGAAATTATATTTCACGTTTCTACATAAAATGAATATATTCGAATAAGCTACAAAATGAAAACTAAATAGATTAACACAAACCCATGTAAAGTAAACTTTCGACCATTATGACGTCATGTCGCTCTCGCAGTACTAAAATGTTATAAACCGTTGTATTGCGTGTTTATCACTTTATGAAATTATATTTCACGTTTTTTATATGAAAGAAATATACATTAATAAATTACAAAATGACCTTTCGCTCGTTATGACGTCATGTCGCTCTCGCAGTACAAAAATCTTATAGATTGTTATATTTCGTGTTTATCACTTTATGAAATTGCATATCACGTTTTTTACAGAAGAGAAAATTATATGAATAAATTAAAAAATGAAAACTAAATAGATGAACACAAACCCACGCAAAGTAACATTTCGCTCGTTATGAAGTCATGTCGCTCTCGTAGCACAAAAATTTTATCAACTGTTATATTTCGTGTTTATCACTTTATGAAATTATATTTCACGTTTTTTACATAAAAGAAATATATTCGAATTAACTACAAAATGAAAACTATATAGATTTACACAAACCCACGCAAAGTAGCCTTTCGCTCGTTATGACGTAATGTCGCTCTCGTAGTACAAAAATCTTATAAACTGTCATATTTCGTGTTTATTACTTTATGAAATTGTATTTCACGTTTTTATATAAAAGAAATATATTTGAATAAATTACAAAATTAAAACTAAATAGATTAATACAAACCCACGCAAAGTAACCTTTCGCGCGTTATAACGTCATGTCGCTCTCGTAGTACAAAAATCTTATAAGCTGTTATTTATTGTGTTTATCACTTTATGATATTATATTTCTCGTTTTTTATATAAGAAAATATATTCGAACAAACTACAAAATGAAAACTAAGTAGATTAACACAAACCCACACAAAGTAACCTTTCGCACGTTATGACGTCATGTCGCTCTTGCAGTACAAAAATCTCATAAACTTTAGGAAATTATATTTCACCTTTTTATATGAAATAAAAACATTTGAATAAATTACAAAATGAAAACTAAATAGATTAACACAAACTCACGCAAAGTAACCTTTCTTGCAGTACAAGAATCTCATAAACTGTTATATCTCGTGTTTATTACTTTATGAAATTATTTTTCACGTTTTTTATATAAAAGAAATATATTTGAATAAATTACAAAATGAAAACTAAATAGATTAATACAAACCCATGCAAAGTATCCTTTCGCGCGTTATTGCATCATGTCGCTCTCGCAGTACAAAAATCTTATAAACTGTTATATCTCGTGTATATCACTTTATGAAAATATGTTTCACGTTTTTTATATAAAAGAAATATGTTTGACTTAAAAAAAATTAAAACTAAATAGATTAACACATGAATAGTCCTTAACCTGACCATACCCCACCTTAACCCTGAACCCTAACCAGAATATATATTTCTAAATGAAATATAGTTATCCAAGTACCTGGAGGGATAAGGTATCAGAATATCTATATATGGTTATGGGGGCCTCCTATCTCCCATTTCTTGATGTTCTGGTGAAAGAGGGAGAAGAAACTTTCAACACCTCGGTTTATGTTAAATCCACCAATCAAAGACGACATTGCCTAAATGGATCAAGCGAGTGAGTGCCCTCACAGGTACAAGGATTCGACGACAAAAGTTGCCTTTATTAGAAGAGCCCTGACAAACTGCACTCAGAGTTGGAAAGGAAGGGCCACGCAAGTCCTCATCAACAACGGATTTGCCAACAAAGACATTGAAAGAATAACTACGAAGGTAGTGGGCACGTGGTACCTGAAAAAAGGAAGATGACCAAACACCAGGAAAGATCATTAATATATTTCATAAATCATTCTTCTCCACGGCATACAAGGAAGATGAGAGAATTATGAACATGTTCTATGAAGAACAGAAATACTGAAACATTATATATATATATGTCTTCCTTGGTGTCTACACAGAGACAGACTTACCAACTTTACGGTGTAAGATACGGCATACAAACACACAAATACATACATACACAAATGCGTACATAAACATACATAGGGTTATACTTAATGATTTTTTATCAAATACTAGTTCTATATTAATTAAAGGAATTATGGAAACAAATGATAATGAAATGAGTAGCAAGATAGACGACGATTTCAACAAGACGTTTTAGAATTTCCGAAAGAAAATTATTTATCTATTTACTTATCTTATCTCTTTACT
>NC_134788.1:57861305-57863805 GCF_046742065.1 Oratosquilla oratoria
TTCGCCTACGGGACTTCAATCATTGCATAAATTGGGAGGGTGCTAAAGAAATTGTTAAAAACAATTCATATTTGACTAGAAATATAATAGAATCCAGTCTGATCAAAGATACATTTGTCAATAACTTAGATTTAATTCATGGTATGTACAAGCTGGGCAATTTTATTATGAAAAAGGTAGTGGCCCAAACGTCCGCTGCCACGAATGGGTCAGGTCGACAATAGAGCCTCACAACCTTCCCCGGTTCCCTTCCTGACCTTATACTCTGTGTATATATTCTTGTGTCCTTTTTCATTTCTATGTACCCTGAGGATGTCTGAATAGACTAAAACGCTTGGTCATCAGTTTATCTTTTTCCTTGGTAGTTTTTCCGCATATATATATATATATATATATATATATATATATATATATATATATATATGTATGTATATAAATATACACACACACACACATATATATATACACGCACACACATACACATGTATATACATATATATATACATATATATATGTATACATGTATATATATATGTATATATATATATATATATATATATATATATATATATATGTATATATATATATCTTTTGACATCAATGAAAATAAGCCCCCTTATTTGGCTGTTTTGGTTTAATCCTAGTATATTATTATATTCTTACCTGTAACTCAGTCTAGATTCTTTATGTTTGTTGGTTATCCCATATGTAATAGTATTGGTTTGAAATGTGTGTGAAATTATATCGTGCTGAAATGAATGAACTCAAGTCAAATTAAATCATTTTGAGCATATATGTTTCATGCTATCATTTGTATACATACATATACTGTACATACTGTATACTAACGGCTTTTTCCCCCTTACAAGGGAGGTAGCCAAAAGTCAAAGGCATAGATCCACTCCCACCCATTTCATCCCTACATACTCCACTCCCATTCACCACCCCTCCCTCCCTCCCTCCCTCTTTTCTTGGTTCCTCCTGTATGAAATACACAATCGTTCCAAATGGATTCATATAGTAGCTTGGCTGCAATTAGAGTAAAAAGAAGAAAAAAAAGTACCCATTAGGACGGAGGGACTGGTTAGTTAGTTTAATTATATATGTGTATACACACACACACACACACACACACACACACACACACATATATATATATATATATATATATATATATATATATATATATATATATATATATATATGAAACTTGTTAACCCACTGTCAGAGAAAAGAAATCAGAAATACTAATTATCTGTATATTTCGACCACTGACTGTGGTCCTCTTCAGCAGAATGATACAAAGGAATAGAGTTAACAAGTATAAATATGGACAGGGAGAGAACAATTAGGAGACGCGGGCAGGGGGACTCAAGTTGCTTGGGGTTGGTATGTGGGAATCTGTCCTGCCGCTTTCATAATCAATTTGTTTACTGTCATCCATGTGATCCAGTCTGGTGACCATTGACCTTTCGATAAATTAAAATTGGGTAGGTGTTTAATGAGAGAAGATTCAATAATTTTTCTTCGAAAACTACACTGGGATTTATAAATAATTTCAGCCTTTTCCCAATCCATGCGGTGGTCCTCCTTACTGGTGTGGAGAAACAGCTGAATTTTCTTGTCCGTACTTAACGGATTTTTTATGCTCCTTTATTCTCGTGGTTAAGTCTCTTCCTGTTTGGCCCCAGTATACTTCATCACAGTCTTTGCAGGTAAGTTTGTACACACCGGGGCTGTTTTCTACGTTGGTGCGTCGGTGTACATTCACTACTTTCCTGAATAAACTGTTTGGGTAATTAAAAATTAGTTTGACATCATCATTGGGCAAAAGTTTGAAAGCTGCATTAATGGAATCACTATATGGTAATGACAAGTTATTCTTGCTCCATTTGAATTTATCATCAAGGTTGGATGTTTTATAAAAATTGTATTTTGCTTTCCTCAGGGCTTTGGACAAAAACCACCCTGGGTATCCTAGCTTTGAAAGTTGTGATTGAATTAATGTTAATTCTGCATCCAAATGTTGTGGGCTGTATATCCTGTATGCTCTAAGAAACAGGCCCTACGCTACACTACATTTGATATTATCCGGGTGATGACTAAAGAAATGTAGGTAGCTGCCGGTGTGTGTGGGCTTCCTGTACACTGAAAAGGACAATTGGTCGTCCGGACCTCTCATGACCAAAGTGTCCAGAAATGGGATTTTTCCTTCTTCCCATTCTACTTTGAAACTTAAATTACTTGCTAGGTTGTTTGATTCTATGAAGAAGTCATTAAAAGAACCCCATTTTTCATCCCATATAGTAAAAATATCATCTACATATCTGTACCAAAACATCTCCGCTGGTTTAATTTTTGGTAACAAGGTACATTCAAACCACTCCATGTAGATGTTGGCAAGCACTGGACAGATGTTGGAGCCCATGCTGCATCCGTTTTTCTGTCTGAAGAATGAGTCTTTAAAAGAAAAAAACATTAGTATTAATACACAGACGTG
>NC_134788.1:57871305-57873805 GCF_046742065.1 Oratosquilla oratoria
AGAAAAACCTAATTCTTTATGAAGAATAAGATATTAAGCATGATTTTTTCAGTCTAGCATAACTTTTAGTTGTCTAACATATTCCCGTGTGACGTCATGTCGTGCGGTCGTGAAAACATTTCACATGATATACTAAAATGGCCATAATTCGCCCATGACATTGGGCTATTTTAATGAAAAATATTATAAAAATCTAATTCATTATGAAGAATAAAAAATTAAGCATGGTCTTTGCCAGTCTAGCATAGTTTTTAGTTGTGTTCTAACATATTCCCGTGTGACGTCATGTCGCGCGATCGTGAAAACATTTCACATAATATACTAAAATTTGTATAATTCAATCATGACATTGGGCTATTTCAATGAAAAAAAAATATTATGAAAAATTAAAGATTAAGCATTATTCTATCTAGTCTAGCTTAATTTTTAGTTGTCTAACATATTCCCGTGTGACGTCAAGTTGCGCGGTCATACTAAAATGAGCATAATTTACCCATGTCATTGGGTTGTTTTAATGAAAAAATATAAAAACCTAATTTGTTATGAAGAATAAAGAAATTAAGCATGATTTTTGCCAGTATAGCATAATTTTTAGTTGTTGTCTAACATATTCCCGTATGACGTCATGTCGCGCGGTCATGAAAACATTTCACATAATATATTAAAATGGGCATATCTTCATCCAAGACATTGGGCTATTTTAATGAAGAAATATCATAAAAATCTAATCTACTATGAAGGATAAAAGATTAAGCATAATTTTTGCCAGTCTAGCATAATTTTAAGTTGTCTATCATATTCCCGTGTGACGTCATGTCGCGCGGTCGTGAAAACATTTCACATAATATACTAAAATTGGCATAATTCACCCATGGTATTGGGGTATTCTAATGAAAAAATATTATGAAAACGTAATCTATCATGAAGAATAAAAGATTAAGCATGATTTTTGCCAGTCTAGTATAATTTTTAGTTCTTGCCTAATTTATTTCCGTGTGACGTCATGTCGCGCGGTCGTGAAAACATTTCACATAATATACTTAAATGGGCATAATTCACCCGTGACTATGGGTTATTCTAATGAAAACATATTATAAAAACCTAAATTTTAATGAAGAATAAAAAATAAGCATGATTTTTTACAGTCTAGCATAATTTTTAGTTGTCTTATATATTCCCGTGTGACGTGTCGAGCAGTGGTGAAAACATTTCACACAATTGCCCTAAATAATTTACCCATTACATTGGGCTATTTTAATGAGAAAATATTATAGGAAGATTTACTTTGGAATAGAAAAAATTAAGCGTTATTTTTGCCAGTCTAGCATGACTTTTAAGTTGTCAAACATATTCTCGCTTGAGAATTTATTACTTTTTGACCGTACTCTGATCGTATCGAGTAATGTATTTTTTTCATTTATTTTTTCTAATTTATTTACTTATTTATCTATCCATTTTTGCTCAAAACAGTCTAGGCGATATTACGTTATTTTATGCTATATTCAGGTTTACTTTGGTAAACCGAAGATTTACTTTGGATAGGGCAGACAAACAATGCATGAATTCAAATCTAAATACGACAATTTAAAAACAAGGATATATTTAGAACTAAGTATATAATTGGAGATTAGGAGACGGGACCCCACAAGTGTTGTTCCTTTCCTGTACACTACAATTAGGTAAATATGATTAAGTAAGCGCACACACGGCTTCCATCCTTTCACTCTCATCTCGCCTCTTGTTGACGACTGACGCGTTGAAGACTTGCTTGCCGAAAGTCGCGAGCTGCAGGACTAAAAGTCGCAAATTTCTGGCTAAAGTAGACCAATATATAAGTATACACACACACACACACACACACACACACACACACACACACACACACACACAGACACACGCACACACACACACACACACACACACACACACACACACACACACACACACACACACACACACACACACACACACACACACACACACACACACACACACACACACACACACACACACACACACACACATATATATATATATATATATATATATATTGCAGGAGCTCGCACTTGATGTTGATGGCATTTCTACTTTCAAGAGTTCACTCAGATGATCAATTGACTGAATAGAAGAATGACATGCTACATGTACAGAGACGAATTTCAAATTTACTAAGTTTATGTTCCTTCTTTGATAGAACAGACTTGATGCTCATCTGCTTGTCACTTACTTTCGATACATTTTGTTTGTGTTTTAACGACTCACTGCATTTCTTTTTTTTAATCCGTTCTGTGAGCTCTCATGTCTTATAGATCAGTAATTATCCATTCCGCTTCGACTCAACTTCCCATATCTCATCAAATTTCCCATATTACTTCGTTTACTTTCGCCACGTCCTCTCTTCCCACTCCCTCCCTCATTACCCAAATGCTTCGTCTAATTCCACAACTTTTTGTCAACCCTTCTCTTCAGTCTTCCATCGACTTTTGCCATTTTCTTAATC
>NC_134788.1:57891305-57911305 GCF_046742065.1 Oratosquilla oratoria
GATCGGAAATTTAATCTATACCATTATATGACGTTCAAACGTGTGATACTAAATCCTGTTATTTTTAACGGGCGTAGACACTAGTACATCGTAAAGAGGGCTAAATAATCGTATATATACGATAATTATCGTACGTATGGCAATCTGATGTACGGTGCTCAGTTCTCTCTCTCTTTCACACAGATTCCATTACGTTAGCAACAAGTGAATAGATAAACAAATAGATAAATAAATAAACAGATAAATGAATAAACGAACAAACAAATAAATAAGTAAATATGGATGCAGACCTTAACGGATTTGATAGACTGCAAAGAGCAATATGGCAGCGACACAATAATTTGATGCTCCTTCGCAAGGAAAAAAAGTATAATTTATTTCCTCGATCGTGTAGAGATTCGAATAATTCATATACGAAAAGGATAATGTATCTCGTGAATTATCAACTGAGATAATTTACAGATTTACAGATTTTTATGGGAAAGTTATGATTTCTATTTTGTATTTTCCCGCACTCTGTCGACATGACGTCATTAGTGAGGCGCATTCGGGCATTTCAGGTCGTTACTTGCGGCGATGGTGTAGGGGATAGCGGTTCGAATCCTGCCACCGGCGAAGAGGTACCAAGGGCATGGTGGTTCATTAATTTTCACGCTACAAAGTTCTCTGTGAGGGGCACCGTCCTAGCCTTCTGATAGGAGGGAGTTTGTGACGTTAAAACATATCATCATTCCGTCTGTCTTTTGTGTGTTCACTTCCGTTCCCTTATTTACTCTCCAGCTGGCTGGTTGCCTTTCCCTATCGACGACGACTACCTGAGTCTGACTGACTGACCTGTGGTAGTTCCTCCTCCGGATCTGCGATCATGACGTAGATCGTCATCAGGGAAGAGCAACCCCCACCGGTCATCATTATGATCTCTTAATTACGACGTCCATCGTCGTCATTGTGTCCTCCAGCGCTATATAATATAAGAAAGAGACAAGGGCTCAGAGCTGATCCTTGGTGGAGTCCTACTTCAACTGGGAATAATTCAGTTTCCCCATATTTTGTCCGCACTGATGTTTTTTTTTTTTTTTTATCCTTCATAATGTCATCATTTCCGCCCATCTTTTCATCTTCTCCGTCACTCCTCTCTTTCTTAAGCTCCAGTACTACACTTCTCTAGGGACCCTATCGTACTACGCCTTCTCCAAATCCACAAAACACCAACATGTCTTCCTGTTTCCTTCCAGACATTAATTTTTCCTGTATGATCTGCCTTGCAATAAACGTTGCATCTACAGTACTCGACCCCCTCATGAATCAGAATTGGTGGTTGCGAATTCTGACCATCTCTCTCTCTCTCTCTCTCTCTCTCTCTCTCTCTCTCTCTCAGTCTGCCTTCCGTCACTCTCTCAAGAATTTTCTTGATGTGCTCCAACAGCTTAATACCTCTGCAGTTCTCACAAGTCAATACATCTCCATTCTTCTTACACAACTTAACCATTTTACTTTCCTTCCCAGTGCTTTAATCATTTCTATTTTTACTTCAGATTTTCCTCCTGCCTTGTTATTCTTTCTTTTCTTTATAGCTTTATCCATTTCCCCTCCATTGATATTAGATATTGGCCCTTCCACTGGTAATATTTCACAATGTTCTTCATATTCGTTTTCCATCTTTAACAGATTTGAGAAATATCTCGGGTAAGACTTGTAAATCTATATATACTTATAAATTTCTGATCATCTTGTTTGTAATCTTGCTTGCTTGAAACCGTCACCCAGCCAATCAGAAGAAAATATATGACATCACGACTGAGGACCAGCCAATCAGAAGAGATATGACGTCACGACGGAGGACCAGCCAAGCAGAAGAGATCGGAAGAAGAGATATGACGTCACGACTGAGGACCAGCCAATCAGAAGAAGAGACATGACGTCACGACATCATATGATGCGTAGTGTTCCAAGCAACGACGACATGACGTCACAATCTTCTGCATTTCACTTCTTATAACAATGTATCATTTGAAATGTTATTTGGCCCAACATACATATATCTATTTATATATACTTATAAAATTTTCATATTCAGCATAGTCAACTCTTGAATTAGCATCTATGAGGCATAATGAGTTTATTGAAATATTACGAACCATATGAATCAAACGACATGACATCACAATCTGCATTTCACTTCTTATAACTAATCAAGTCTCTGCCTTCGTCTACTGAATAGAGGTAAGAGCTCTAAATTATACTCAATTTTATATAGAAACTTATTTTCTGTGATTTATACTATACGGTGATAGTGACATAGTTTATCTATCATAAACTTTATATTTATAAACGTTGCTACTCACTCCAAGTCCCATGGGACTCCCTGAATGATAATGAGTAGAACTGGGAGTGGGATGATGAGATGTAACATAAGCATAATTAAGGAGGAGGCTCTCTTTATTTAATTTCTTGAGAACGCCTGTATCCAGTTTACTTTCCTATGAGAGAGCACGAGGACTGCACAAAACTGGTAAGTCTTAAGCTAATAATACATACATACATATACCAAGGCTTTTTCCCCCTTACAAGGGAGGTAGCCAAAAAGGGAAAGGCATAAAAACACTCCCACCCATTTCATCCCTAAATACACTCCACACCCCTCCCACCCTTCCTCTCATCTGAGCACCTCCTGGATGACGGGTCATCCCTGCACCCTGCCCACCGCCCTGGGTCAGAAGCAGTGTCGCAAGACACAGTACATCCACAGCAAGGCCGCTTCATTTAATCGGCGACCCCCCCTCTCCGTCCCCCTTTGCATATAAGGAGAGGACGGGGAGAAATCCCTTAGGGCTGCGTCAAAATTTACTCACACATACTACCCCCCCCCCCACCCCCCCCCGCCCATTCCTCCTCATGCAGTCACAACATCATCCATATACAACCATTCTCCACTCACCTCTGTCTTCCGTCCTCTCCCTTCCTTCCTCAACAGACATTCCCCTCTTCCCCAAAGCCCCCTTCACCCCATCCATCCACCTCATCCTAGGACGTCCCCTCATGTTCACTCCCTCCACATCTGCCTTCCATACCTCTTTTACTAGTCTTACTTCACTCATTCTTTCCATGTGTCCAAACCATCCTAATATTCTTTCATCAACCCTCTCTCCCAAATCCTTTTTCACCCCTGTTCTCCTCACCTCCTCATTTCTCACTCTATCTAGCCTAGTAACCCCCACCATACTTCTCAGACACCTCATCTCAAACACATTCAAACTCCTTCTCTCTTCTTCTCTTATGTTCCACGTTTCTGCCCCATACAGTGCTGTTGGCACGATCACTCCTTCATACAGTCTCCTCTTCGCATCCATTCCCAAATGTCTATTTCTCATTACACTCTTTAAACCACCAAGGCATTTACTCGCTTCTCTCAATCTACATTCTACCTCCACCTTCACTCCACCTTTTCCTGCTACACTTGCACCCAAGTATCTAAAACTATCCACTTCCTCCAGTCGCTCTCCCTTAATGTTCACTTCCAGTCTACTGCCACTTTCACCCCTTGTACATCTCATCACCTTACTTTTACCCACATTTATCTTTAGCTTTCTTCTATCACATACTCTCCCAAACTCTGCCACCAGCTTCCTCAATCCCCTCCTCTGACCCTTGTGGCAAGCTAATAATAATCTGCTTTAAAAAGATTGTGATATGACATGTTAACAATGGGTTGAAGATACACTTCCAGAGCAGAATGAATGCATATTTTGGTAGACAGAAAGATATATTATGGTACAGCATGTACAATTATATGTTGCGCTGAGTAGAGTTAAGCAAAGGGAAAATATTAAAGTGGTTTTAAATAATTCAAATTGTACCAAGAATGTTGTAAATATAAAAGCATCGTCTTAATAAAGATTTTATTGACCATTTTATTAACAACGTATCATTTAAAATTCTATTTGACCCAACAGGTCACGGGTTGTCTAGTATATATATATATATATATATATTATATGTATGTATGTTGGGTCAGATAAAATTTTAAATGATACGTTATAAGAAGTGAAATGCAGAAGATTGTGACGTCATGTCGTCGTTGCTTGGAACACTACGCATCATATGATGTGACGCCATGTCTCTTCTTCTGATTGGCTGGTCCTCAGTCGTGACGTCATATCTCTTCTGATCTCTTCTGCTTAGCTGGTACTCCGTCGTGACATCATATCTCTTCTGATTGGCTGGGTGACGGTTTCAAGCAAGCAAGCAAGATTACAAACAAGATGATCAGAATTTTATAAGTATATAGATTATACAGCGGTGCATATTTATTGTAGAAATCCGTACAAATTATTGTTACACCGTTCCAGGAGAAATGACCTCCCCAATCCCCTCTAAAAAGGGGAAAATATAGAAGAAAAAAAAGATAAAATCCATTCATTTTCCATGTCGGTTGGAGTTGTCACTGTTTTTGAAATATCTAGTCCTGGGTGTGCTCCCGCCAGCGTCCATGATGATGTGACAGTTGTACTGAATAGCCAACAAACAAGAACAAAACTGTTGTGCTTGTGTTTTATTTACCTTACAATAGATTATAGAAACAGAGGGTTGAAATTCTTGGAGGATATTACGACATGGATACTACGGGGATTCTCTTGTATTCATTGTTACACCCTAAGGATTGAAAATAACTCCAAGGTGACTAATATCCTTATTTTTGGTCATTCATTTACAAGATTGGTTTGCAGAAATGTAACTAAATTATGCGAATCTACAAAACCTGAATTCATATCTTATATATAGATTAATTTTGAGTATGTAGTACAAATACATACATACATATACCAAGGCTTTTTCCCCCTTTCAAGGGAGGTAGCCAAAAAGGGAAAGGCATAAAAACACTCCCACCCATTTCATCCCTAAATACACTCCACGACCCTCCCACCCTCCCTCTCATCTGAGCACCTCCTGGATGACGGGTCATCCCTGCACCTTGCCCACCGCCCTGGGTCAGAAGCAGTGTCGCAAGACACAGCACATCCACAGCAAGGCCGCTTCATTTAATCGGCGACCCCCCCTCTCCGTCCCCCCTTGCATATAAGGAGAGGACGGGGAGAAATCCCTTCGGGCTGCGACAATTTTTACTCACATACTACCCCGCCCATTCCTCCTCATGCAATCACACATCATCCATATACAACCATTCTCCACTCACCTCTGTCTTCCGTCCTCTCCCTTCCTTCCTCAACAGACATTCCCCTCTTCCCCAAAGCCCCCTTCACCCCATCCATCCACCTCATCCTAGGACGTCCCCTCATGTTCACTCCCTATATAATATCTCCTCTTTTAATTCACCAGTCGTCTTATAGATCAGTAATTATCCATTCCACTTCGACTCAACTTCCCATATCTCATCAAATTTCCCATATTACTTCGTTTACTGTCGCCACGTCCTCTCTTCCCACTCCCTTATTACCCAAATGCCTCGTCTAATTCCACAACTTTATGTCAACCCTTCTCTTCGGTCTTCCATTGACTTTTGCCATTTTCTTAATCTTCCTCCACTTGATCATTCGTAGAATGCAATTTACACTTTTTATATTTCCCTTCCATCTTGACCATCGCTATCCAATATTCACTCGTCCCTTGGAGCAATGAATATTTCTTGTGAATGTCGACATTATAGCAACCCGATCTCTCAGATTTGAATCAAGTCGCCCGGTGTCACATAAATGCATATAGGATATGTATACTGGCTGTAGGTCTCCAATGGATGTTCTAATTGTTACATAATCTTCTTGTCACACTTCTCTTGTTATATTAGAAAGCTGATTACTTTTTTATTATACAATTTCCTTTAAACAAAACCGAGTTTCGACGAGAAATAATCTAAGACTTCCATTGTTCATTCTGTAACGGTTATTTTTTTAGACAAATATTGGTCAATAAATGTATTTGTATACTTTGCAACCGTTACCTGTATCTGCAAAAAGAGACTCAAATAAAGAGGAAGGGAGAGGGAATAGACCGGTTAAAGTAGGGAGAGATGATGACAAAAAGGAGCAGCACGTACGACTCTGAGCTCTACTCGGTTGCAGTCACTGATTGATTAAACCATAGGCCGCACGAAAATTATTGTTTTTGAAAGTAACAAATTTCATTTGAATATTATAAGAGAACACGCCACCTATATTTCTTCTGTAAATTTCTATTATCACTAAAAGAATTTTAACCATGAATTAGTTTGATAACTGAACCTGCCACCATAATATGTATGAAATTAGTACAAGTTGTATTCTCCTCGTTTGCTTACGTATGTCTATTTAGTAAATTATATTTTTCAGACTTGATGCTGACAGATGAATGTTGAAGGGTGTCATTCTTATATTATTATTATTATTATTTTTCTTTTTTTCTCTAGCAGACCTGGCGAGGGCGGGAGGGTGAGAGGAGAGGGTTGCGTGTCGACGTGACGCTAAGCAGGTCAGCCAACACTTTTTAACCTCCTCCCCCTCCCTTCTACTTTCGCTTTCGATGATGGAAACTTCGAGCCTTTATGAGAGTAGGGAAATTTGCGGAGGGAGGAAAATATACATTGGTGGGGCACAGAACTGTTAATCTGTTTATTGACTACACCATTCGAGTACATGAAAATCATAACATTTCCGGGTCTTCTAAATATACCAATAAATCTAAAACGGGAACTCGAGTGAATAAACTAGCAACATCATAGCTAACAAGATTAAAATCAAAGGAGGGATTTTGACCAGATGGCTATGATGTTGCTAGTTTATTCGCTTGAGTTCCCGTTTTAGATTTATCAATATATTTAGAAAATGAATTAAAGAAATATGATATGCCTCTGCCGGTCCACACAATAATTAGTCTCATTAAGTTATGTGTATTAGGTTCAAAATTTGAATTGAACGGTAAATTTTATATGCAAAAGTTTGGAATGGGAATCCTTTATCTCCTGTTCTAAGCAACTTGTATATGGAATTTTTTGAAAGAGATATTTTGCCTAAAATTATTCCTAACAAAGTCATTTGGTATAGATATGTTGACGATGGCAAATGATCACTTTAACCAATTAGATATTCAAGAAGTTTTAGATCAATCACAGCAATGGTCTGAAAAGTGATTAATGAAATTTAACACAAGTAAATGCACATAGGTAAAAATAACAGTAAGTACGATTACAAGTTATTTGGAAATTCGTTAACAAAAGTGGACAATGAAAAAGATCTCGGCGTAATTATCAGTAACGACCTCAAATCATCCAAGCAGTGTATTTCAGCCTCTGAGAAAGCAAATAAGATTCCGGGACTGATTGCGCGATCTTTTCATTTCAAAAGTTCATCACTCATTAACAAGCTATATAAAAAATCGTTAGTTCGTCCACATTTGGAGTATGCTGTTTCCGTATGGTCACCGAATCTCATTAAAGACATTGACAGATTGGAGAAAGTACAACGGTGAGCCACAAAACTGATTCCAAATATCAAAATAAATCATACGAAAATCGACTAAAGCATATGAATCTGTTTTCCCTAAAAAAACGTAGACTCAGAGGTGATTTGATACAGGTCTTTAAGATTCTAAAGAGAATTGACAACATCAAAAGTGACAAAGTTTTCACATCGAATGAGAATCAGACAAGAAACAATGGTCTCAAACTGTCCGGAAATAAATTCAATTTGGAAGTAGGGAGAAACAACTTTGCCAACCGTGTAGTTGACAGTAGCCGGGTCAGACATCCGGGCGTGATGAGATAATGAGACCCAATGGACCTGTTCTAATTTCCTTCTTGTGTGTACATACAATGTCACTACCACCTTCCTCTGTACCTTTGAAAATGTCTTAAATAGACGAAAACCTTTCATTTTATTTTCCAAGTGATTTTATCACATACACATACACACACACACACACACACACACACACACACATATATATATATATATATATATATATATACATATATGTACATACATGACTATATATACATACATATATGTACACACATGAATATATATACATATATATATATATATATATATTTATGTATATATATACTCGTATACACACACATATATGTACATACATGAATACACACACACACATACACACACACATATATATATATATATATATGTATATATATATATATATATATATATATATATATATATATATAGTCGAATTATAGCGGTACCTTTCGCAAAATCAGAAGGGTAGCATGGGGTAGCATGGGGTAGCGAGAAGGAGATTATTCCTGTGGGGGACGACTTCTCGAGGTCTTTCTAATGGACTCAAAACAGGAAAGCCACGCTACACTAACCTCTTAGAAATGACAGCAAGGTAATTAATTAATCGATTTCTACCCCAGTTAGTGCTGTTACCTAGCGACTTCATTCAGTTGCAAAATAATGCCTTTTTCTTAAATCAACTGTTGTCGGTGAATTCGCCGGATCCCAATATATATATCATTATTTTCATTATTCTATATTTCTTATCGTTAAGGGAATTTTCGTCACAAATAGTTTGATCTTTTAATAATTGTCGTCAAACTTGCGTAGCATCTAGGTGCAGACTTGCAAATCCAATATGGCTGACCTCCAGGAGGGTAATCAATCACACTGGGCTATTATTCCTCCGACATGCTACCTCCAACCTCCATTTGAATGTAACTAGAATAAGACTTCGCTTATTACAGAAACCTAGACATCCCAAGCACAATTCAACAGTATGTCTAACATCCGTATCTAGATTTACACAATCTCTTAGTTCATCCTTCATCTTTGCTAGATGTAACGGAATATTTGAATATTTGAAAATTTGAATTTTGTAACCAACGTCGTTTTTGACTCGAACGAACTCTCAACGGTCGTCGACGCCCAGTGGGATAAGAACATAAGAACGAAGGAGATTGCAAGAGACCATGTGGCCTACACTAGGCAGTTCCATGTCCATTAAAACCTGTCATCCCCATGCATAAAGTTGTCTAACCGTTTCTTAAAACAACTTAATCTAAATTTGTCCAGTTTAAATCCATTACTGCGAGTCCTGACCTGTTGTCTTGATATGATGACCTTGCCTGTGTCGAATCCATGACAGAGTCCCATAAGGTCATAATCCCATTGGTAAAAATCCCACGCCAATTAACCTAGGCCTATATTCATTAATGAATTTATCAAATGAAATTATACTTTAACATACAGTGTTTATTAATACTATCAACATCCTGGAATATTATGTGTGGGATTATGAACAATGGGATAATATTGACTATGGCATTTTGATTCGTGGGCTTTTGATATATGGTTACAAATTTTAATTGTTCAAATCTCCAAACAACAAATGATCTTTCCGTCATATGCTGTTGAATAAGTCCTTAGAGACGTCTAGATGTCTGCAACGGAAGTCATATTGTCGTTATTCAAATGGAGGTTGGAGGTACATTTGCTATTGTGTTTGCGAATTTTGATGATTAACATTATATCATCTTGATACTTGGTATCTTTATAATTACTTTTGTCGATTAATTTGTAAAATTAGGTTCTTTAAGGAAGAAAGAATAAAATGAAGACATTGTATTTGATGTAGATACTTTGCAATAAATGAAATGCGCCAAAAAGGGTGAGTTTGGACAAGAAAGATTTACATTTTGGTGGAAATATGTTGTTGTCAGAAATATAATCTATGTGTAACAGCTGTTTCATACAACTGTGCTCATGCATGGATGACAAAAACACTAATTTTTAGATTCTCACATTGGGAAAGACGTCATTAATCCCACAATGCACCGCGCTCCATTGCCGTCATTATTTTCATGATGTTGATAGAAAACGCTATTTTTGTATATATACATTTTAAGTTTCCTGATTATCTCCATCGAGTTTTTGGTCCTCAAAATACAGAAATATGTTTTCATCACCAAAAATCAAGGAAAAAGTTGCCTACGCGCGATGACCATACACAAGGACCGAAAAATCTTCCCGCGCTCTGATGCCGACGTTATGACGTCACGTCGCATCAAAATCCATCATATTTTTTTTATATTTTTAAAACATCTTTCTCTAAATTTCTGAGAATGTTTCGTTCAACACAATTGTCAAAATTCATCGTCTTTTAACGTTTCTCTGTACATGTATTTAAGGATTTTCTCAGAATGTTTCGCTCAGTTTTAATAAGAACCCAATTGTCAAAATTCATCGTCTTTTCTATATTCTTAAACATTTTTCTCTGCACGGCTTTCTCAGAATGTTTCGTTCAGTGTTACGTAAGGCCACGTGCTGATCTGGAAATTTCGCTCCCATGACCATGACCATCTTCACATTTGGCCAAAATACCGTCGATTTCCATCTTCACACAAAGTACAAATGCCGTCGATTTCCTCCTTCACACAGGGCAAAAATACCGTCGATTTCCATCAACACAACTAGGCAAAAATACCGTCGATTTTCATGTTTACACTAGGCAAAACTGTCGTCGATTTCCATCTTCACACAAAGTACAAATGCCGTCGATTTCCTCCTTCACACAGGGCAAAAATACCGTCGATTTCCATCAACACAACTAGGCAAAAATACCGTCGATTTTCATCTTTACACTAGGTAAAATTGTCGTCGATTTCCATCTTCACACTAAGCAAAAATGCCGTCGATTTTCTCCACACAGGGCAAAAATGCCGTCAATTTTCATCTTCACACTGGGCAAAAATACCGTCGATTCCCTCCTTCACACTAGGCAAAAATGCCGTCGATTTTCTCCACACAGGGCAAAACTGACGTCGATTTTCATCTTCACACTAAGCAAGAATACCGTCGATTTTCTCCTTCACACAGAACAAAAATGCAGTCGATTTTCATCTTCACACTAGACTAAAATACCGTCGATTTCCTCCTTCACACTAGACAAAACTGCCGTCGATTTCCATCCTCACACTTGGCAAAACTGCCGTCGATTTCCATCTTCAAACTAAGCAAAAATGCCGTCGATTTTCTCCTTCAAAAAGGGAAAATGCCGTCGATTTTCATCTTCACACTAGGCAAAAATACTTGGTTTGACCGTGTGAATTTATTTTCAAACACGTTGGACAAACCGTTTATCAAACCTGGTTTGCCAGTGTGAATGTGTTTTCAAACACGTTTGACAAACCTTTTTCAAACCTGGTTTGACCGTGTGAATAGTTTTTCAAACACGTTTGACAAGCCGCTTGCCAAACCTAGTTTGCCCGTGTGAATGTGTTTTCAAACACGTTTGACAAACCATTTGTCAAACCTGGTATGATCTTGTGAACGGTCTCGCAAACACGCTTGACAAACCTTTTTCAAACCTGGTTTGCTTGTGTGAATGTATTTTCAAAACCGTTTGACAAGCCGTTTGTTAAACCTGGTTTGACTGTGAGATCGGTTTCTCATACACGTTTGACAAACCGTTTTTCAAACCTGGTTTGCCCGTGTGAATGTGTTTTCAAACACGTTTGACAAACCATTTTTCAAACCTGGTTTGACCGTGTGAATGCATTTTCAAACACGTTTGACAAGCCGCTTGCCAAACCTAGTTTGCCCGTGTGAATGAATTTTCAAACACGTTTTACAAACCATTTGTCAAACCTGGTTTGATCTTGTGAACGGTCTTGCAAACACGTTTGACAAACCTTTTTTCAAACCTAGTTTGCTCGTGTGAATGTATTTTCAAAACCGTTTGACAAGCCGTTTGTCAAACCTGGTTTGACTGTGAGATCGGTTTTTCATACACGTTTGACAAACCGTTTTTCAAACCTGGTTTGCCCGTGTGAATGTGTTTTCAAACACGTTTGACAAACCATTTTTCAAACCTGGTTTGACCGTGTGACTGCATTTTCAAACACGTTTGACAAGCCGCTTGCCAAACCTAGTTTGCCCGTGTGAATGAATTTTCAAACCCGTTTGACAAACTATTTGTCAGACCTGGTTTGACCGTGTGAACGTTTTTTAAACAAGTTTGACAAACCATTTTTCAAACCTGGTTTGCCCGTGTGAAAAAGAGGGCGGCGACCCGTCTTCGGCAGCCAGACATAGGGGGCGGCGACCCGTCTTCGGCAGCCAGACATAGGGGGCGGCGACCCGTCTTCGGCAGCCACACAGAGGGGGCGGCGACCCGTCTTCGGCAGCCAGACAGAGGGGGCGACGACCCGTCTTCGGCAGCCAGAAGAAGGGGGCGGCGACCCGTCTTCGGCAGCCAGAAGGAGGAGCGGCAACCCATCTTCGGCAGCCAGACAGATGGGGCGGCGACCCGTCTTCGGCAGCCAGACGGGGAGGGCGGTAAACCGTTTTCGGCAGCCAGAAGGAGGGGGCGGCGACCCATCTTCAGCAGGAAGACAGATGGGGCGGTGACCCGTCCTCGGCAGCCAGACATAGGGGGCGGCGACCCGTCTTCGGCAACTAGAAAGCGGGGGCATCGACCCGTCTTCGGCAGCCAGACAGAGGGGGCGACGACCCGTCTTCGGCAGCCAGAGAGAGGAGGCGGCAACCCGTTTTCGGCAGCCAGAAGGAGGGGGCGGCGAACCGTCTTCGGCAGCCAGACACAGGGGGCGGCGACCCATCTTCGGCAGCCAGACATAGGGGGCGGCAACCCGTCTTCGGTAGTCAGACAGAGGGGTCGGCGACCCGTCTTCGGCAGCCAGACATAGGGGGCAGTGACCCGTCTTCGGCAGCCAGACATAGGGGGAGGCGACCT
This sequence comes from Oratosquilla oratoria, assembly GCF_046742065.1. NCBI lineage: Eukaryota > Metazoa > Arthropoda > Malacostraca > Stomatopoda > Squillidae > Oratosquilla > Oratosquilla oratoria. The sequence goes on from NC_134788.1 coordinate 57,904,008, forward strand.
GTTTTCAGCAGCCAGACAGAGGGGGCGGCGACCCGTCTTCGGCAGCCAGTCACAGAGAGCGGCGACCCGTCTTCGGCAGCCAGACAGCGGGGGCGGCGACCCGTCTTCGGCAGCCAGACAGCGGGGGCGGCGACCCGTCTTCGGCAGCCAGAGAGAGGGGGCGGCGACCCGTCTTCGGCAGCCAGAGAGAGGGGGCGGCGACCTATCATCGGCAGCCAGACAGAGGGGGCGGCGACCCGTCTTCCGGGCGTCTGGCCGGTAAGGGGAGATTGGGATGAGTCGGGCGTCTGACTGGAAGTCTACTACTCACAGTGTTGGTCGACGTTCGTTCCGCAGATCCTGTGGAATGCCAAGGGCCAAATGGTCCCCCCCCCCCCGTGAACTCGAGGAACTGACTCGTGCAAAGGCCCCCCTTGTCCGCACAGTCTCAAAGTCCACTCGGAGATGTTGAAAAGAAGGGAGGAGGACGCAAGAGACCATAGGGCCTACACTTGGGAGTTTAATTTCCATTACCACCTGTCTAGTGGCTAGGCAGGAGTTTGGGAACTTACATAAGAACATAAGAAGAGCATAGTAACATAAGAACATGGAGAAGGAGGCTGCAGGAGACCATAGTGCCTACACTTGGGAGTTCTATGCCGTTGTCTAGGCAGGAGTTTGGGAACTTACATAAGAACATAATAACACAAGAAAAGCATAATAACATGACGAAGGAGGCTGCACGCAAGAGACCATATGACCACGTGGCCCTCCCCAGGGGCGCTGCTGCCACCGCAGCTGTACACTGGAGGGCGACGGGGAGGGGAGGAGACCCGTTGTCGCCGCCGTCAAAGGAAGGTCGAGGGTCAGGTGGACGAGGAGGACCACGACGAGGAGGAGGAGGTGGAGGAGGAGGAGGAAGGAAAACACATGGTAAATAAATAAATAGATAATTGCGTGTGTGTGACTTTGGGCTATTTTAATGAAAAAATATTATAGAAACCTAATTTATTATGAAGAATAAAAGATTAAGCATGATTTTTGCCAGTCTATCATAATTATCAGCTGTTGTCTAACATATTACCATGTGACGTCATGTCACGCGGTCGTGAAAACATTTCACATAATATACTAAAATGGGCATAATTCACCCATGATATTGGGCTATTCTATTGAAAAATCATTATCAATCAATTCTATCATGAAGAATAAAAGATTAATCATGTTCTTTGCCAGTCTAGCTGCTTAGCACAGTTTTTAGTTGTCTAATATATTCCCGTGTGACGTCATGTCGCGCGGTCGTGAAAACATTTCCCATAATTAACTAAAAAGGTTATAATGTAGGTTATTTCAATAAATAAGGTGGTTAGTGATGAAGAGGCGTTGGCGTTCACACGTTGGTTTATTTCAAGGCACAAAGGAAATATGCACAAGCACTCTCACTGTCGCTCGTCAACCTTTCTCAATGCTGACCCGCTTGGAACTCTGCGTACGTGACATGACTTCACGCTGGAATAGCGCACTCAAGGGCAGTTGTCAATAATTAATTTTCTATAATTATTCCTTCCACACAGAAATATACATACATCCAATTTCAGTTATACAATAATTCAATTTTGAGAATAATAATCTATATCCCATTTATTCAACTTTGGCATTATAAATAAAATGATATTTAACTTTGTAATTAGAAAATGGTAATTAGACAAAGTTCCAGAAGTTTCCGTCACTCACATACGAACACACACACACATGACGCATCACTTTTTACGTTCTATATTAATGCAATAATTTTAGATTCTATAATACAATACTGATTCAACCATGACAATGGGCTATTTAATGAAAAATATATTATAAAAACCTAACTTATCATGAAGAATAAAAGATTAAGCATGATTTTTGCCAGTCTAGCATGATTTTTTAAATTATTGCCTAATATATTCCCGTGTGACGTCATGTCGCGCAAGCGTGAAAACATTTCACACAATATACTAAAATGGGCATAATTCACCCATGACATTGGCTGATTCTAATGAAACAACATTATAAAAATCTAAGTTATAATGAAGAATAAAAAATTAAGCATAATTTTTGCCAGTCTAGCATAATTTTTAGTTGTTGTCTAATATATTCCCGTGTGACGTCGTGTCGAGCAGTGGTGAAAACATTTCACATAATTTCAATAAATAATTCATCCATGAAATTGGGCTATTTCAATGAAAAATATTATAGAAACAGATTTTTCTTGAGGAATAAAAAAAAAGCGTTATTTTCGCCAGTCTAGCATGACTTTTAAGTTGTCAAACATATTCCCGCTTGAGAATCTATTATTTTTTGTCCGTGCTCTGACCGTATCGAGTAATGTGGTTTCCATTGTATTTTTTTTTTTTTTAGCTGAAAACAGTGTCTAGGCGATATTACGTTATTTTATGCTATATTCAGGTTTACTATTGTAAAGTGAAGAGTTACTTTGGACAGGGCAGACAAACAATGCATGAATGCAAATCTAAAAACGATAATTGGAAATCAAGGATATATTTGGAACTATATATGAATTTAAGTCTAAGTATGTAATTGGAGATTAGGAGACGGGATCTCACGAGTGTTGTTCCTTCGCTGTATACTACAATGAGGTAAATATAATTAGGTAAACGCACACACGGCTTTCGTCCTTTCACTCTCATCTCGCCTTATGTTGACTGACGCGTTGAGGCTGACTTGCCCGGCGTTGATGTAGACCCACTCTTGTTGCACGGAGTCGTGCGCCCGCTTGACGCTCTACAAAAATTAATATTCCAGAGGGAAACTTAGCATCCTTATCTAAAACTATAACAAAAAACATTTAAGATATATTTTACCAGGGAAGGGGAAATAATATATGTCAAACATCCTAAGAAATAGAAGAAAATAAATATAACTCCTGCGACTATGGCTGTCGTCCCCATTTTGTACCTCTCTCTTGCCATCCACCTTAATTAAAAGTCGACATTTTAGTTAAATCGCCGACATTCTTGCGGGTCAGAGGCAACGCAGCATTTTTATGCTTGGGGATCAATGTCCATTCAGAAAAGAATGCTAATTATTTTCACTTTCAATAGAATCGCCCTTTTTCGTTAGATAATTTACATATTTCTAGTACCGTAATGATTCTAAGTAAAACAAGAAATGATGATAATATTGATTATCATGGGAACAATGATTATAATAGTAATAGCAATATATAATTAATTACATTAATAAAAATAGTAATGACAAGAACAATGATGATGATTGATAATAATGATGATGATGATAAAAATAAATGATGACGGAGACGACGACGACGATGATAACGATAAATGATGTAGAGTTGATCAAACAATCCCGGGGAGACGTTTAAAGTGCCATCACCGTACCATACCGAAGAATTTAATCAATTTCTCAGGTTGCTGTTGTTTGAACAAAGCACTATGATCCGATCATTGTTGCCAAAACTGATGTCAGCCATAATCCAAGGGTGCCCCCCCCACTCCCTTGTTTTGTCTTGATGTAAGGAGGATCAGGTAGGGTAAGGTCTGTAGCACTACGAGGGAGGTAAGCCCGGCTGGCTTGTAAAGACGCTGCCAGCCAGCCTCTCAATCCTCCTTTTGATGCTCGGCTCGGCTCCTCCTCCGGAAGATGTCCACGAAGATGGCGGCTGGGGGGAGAGTTGTTCGTGGCATATCATTCGCGACGTCGTCCCTTCCAAAGTTTCTTTGGCGGCGATGCGCCTAATCCTGGACACCGATTGCTGGACCTTAACCCTTGCAGGATTTAGTCTGAAATTTCGACATTTTGTCGCAGTCGACATTCTGTCGTTTCGGCATTCTGTCGTTTCGACGTTCTGTCTTTCGACATTATGTCGTGCACCGTATGACATCATGTAGCTCTCGCAGTACAAAAACCTCATAAACTGTTTTATTTCGTGTTTATCACTTTATGAAATCATATTTCCATTCTTTATAAAAGATACATATTTGAATAAATTATAAAATCAAAACTAAACAGATTAACACAAACCAACGCAAAGTAACCTTTCGCACGTTATGACGTCATGTCGCTCTTGCAGTACAAAAATCTTATAAACCGTTATATTTCGTGTTTATCACCATATGAAATTATATTTCACGGAGTTTTTGCATAAAATAAATATTTTGAATAAATTACAAAATGAAAATTAAATAGATTAACACAAACCCATGCAAAGTAACCTTTCGCGCGTTATGACGTCATGTCGCTTTCGCAGTACAAAAATCTTATAAACTGATATATGTTATGTTTATCACGTTACGATATTATATTTCACGTTTTTACATAAAAGAAATATATTCGAATAAACTAAAAAATGAAAACTAAATAAACTAACACAAACCCATGCAAAGTAACCTTTCGCTCTTTATGACGTCATTTCGCTCTCCCGGTACAAAAGTCTTATCAACTGTTATATTTCGTGTTTATCACTTTATGAAATTAAATTTTACGTTTTTTACATAAAAGAAATATATTCGAATAAACTACAAAAAGAAAACTAAATAGATTAACACATACCCATGCAAAGTAACCCTTCGCTCGTTATGACGTCATGTCGCTCTCGCAGTACAAAAATCTTATAAATTGTTATATTTCGTGTTTATCACTTTATGAAATTGTATTTCATGTTTTTTATATAAAATAAATATATTTGAATAAATTACAAAATTAAAACTAAATAGATAAACACAAACCCACGCAAAGTAACATTTCGCTCGTTATGACGTCATGTCGCTCTCGCAGTACAAAAATATGATAAACTGTTATATTTCGTGTTTATCACTTTATGAGATTATATTTCATGTTTTTTACATAAAAGAAATATATTCCAATAAACTACAAAATGAAAACTAAATAGATTAACACAAACCCAAGAAAAGTAACCTTTCACGCGTTATGACGTCGTGTCGCTCTCGCAGTACAAAAATCACACAAACTGTTATATTTCGTATTTATCACTTTATGAAATTCTATTTCACGTTTTTATATAAAAGATACATATTTGAATATATTACAAAATTAAAACTAAATAGATTAACACAAACCCGCGCAAAGTAACCTGACACTCGTTATGACATCATGTCGCTGTCGCAGTACAAAAATCTCAAAAACTGTTATATGTCATGTTTATCACTTTATGAAATTATATTTAACGTTTCTTATATAAAAGAAATATATATGAATAACTTACAAAATGAAAACTAAATAGATAAACACAAACCCACGCAAACTAACTTTTCGCTCGTTATGACGTCTTGTCGCTCTCCCAGTACAAAAATCTTATAAAATGTTATATTTCGTGTTTATCACTATATGAAATTGTATTTCACGTTTTTTATATCAAAGAAATATATTTGAATTAATTACATAATCCAAACTAAATAGATTAACACAAGCCCACGCAAAGTAACTTTCGCACGTTATGACGTCATGTCGCTCTCGCAGTACAAAAATCTTATAGACTGTTATATATCGTGTTTATCACTTTATAGAATTATATTTCACGTTTTTTATATAACAGAAATATGTTGAATAAATTACAAAATGTAAACTATATAGATTAACACAAACCCTAGGAAAGTAACCTTTCGCACGTTATGACGTCATGTCGCTGTCGCAGTACAAAAATCTTATTAACTGCTATATTTCGTGTTTATCACTTTATGAAATTATATTTCACGTTTCTACATAAAATGAATATATTCGAATAAGCTACAAAATGAAAACTAAATAGATTAACACAAACCCATGTAAAGTAAACTTTCGACCATTATGACGTCATGTCGCTCTCGCAGTACTAAAATGTTATAAACCGTTGTATTGCGTGTTTATCACTTTATGAAATTATATTTCACGTTTTTTATATGAAAGAAATATACATTAATAAATTACAAAATGACCTTTCGCTCGTTATGACGTCATGTCGCTCTCGCAGTACAAAAATCTTATAGATTGTTATATTTCGTGTTTATCACTTTATGAAATTGCATATCACGTTTTTTACAGAAGAGAAAATTATATGAATAAATTAAAAAATGAAAACTAAATAGATGAACACAAACCCACGCAAAGTAACATTTCGCTCGTTATGAAGTCATGTCGCTCTCGTAGCACAAAAATTTTATCAACTGTTATATTTCGTGTTTATCACTTTATGAAATTATATTTCACGTTTTTTACATAAAAGAAATATATTCGAAATAACTACAAAATGAAAACTATATAGATTTACACAAACCCACGCAAAGTAGCCTTTCGCTCGTTATGACGTAATGTCGCTCTCGTAGTACAAAAATCTTATAAACTGTCATATTTCGTGTTTATTACTTTATGAAATTATATTTCACGTTTTTATATAAAAGAAATATATTTGAATAAATTACAAAATTAAAACTAAATAGATTAATACAAACCCACGCAAAGTAACCTTTCGCGCGTTATAACGTCATGTCGCTCTCGTAGTACAAAAATCTTATAAGCTGTTATTTATTGTGTTTATCACTTTATGATATTATATTTCTCGTTTTTTATATAAGAAAATATATTCGAACAAACTACAAAATGAAAACTAAGTAGATTAACACAAACCCACACAAAGTAACCTTTCGCACGTTATGACGTCATGTCGCTCTTGCAGTACAAAAATCTCATAAACTTTAGGAAATTATATTTCACCTTTTTATATGAAATAAAAACATTTGAATAAATTACAAAATGAAAACTAAATAGATTAACACAAACTCACGCAAAGTAACCTTTCTTGCAGTACAAGAATCTCATAAACTGTTATATCTCGTGTTTATTACTTTATGAAATTATTTTTCACGTTTTTTATATAAAAGAAATATATTTGAATAAATTACAAAATGAAAACTAAATAGATTAATACAAACCCATGCAAAGTATCCTTTCGCGCGTTATTGCATCATGTCGCTCTCGCAGTACAAAAATCTTATAAACTGTTATATCTCGTGTATATCACTTTATGAAAATATGTTTCACGTTTTTTATATAAAAGAAATATGTTTGACTTAAAAAAACTAAAACTAAATAGATTAACACATGAATAGTCCTTAACCTAACCATACCCCACCTTAACCCTGAACCCTAACCAGAATATATATTTCTAAATGATATAAGTTATCCAAGTACCTGGAGGGATAAGGTATCAGAATATCTATATATGGTTATGGGGGCCTCCTATCTCCCATTTCTTGATGTTCTGGTGAAAGAGGGAGAAGAAACTTTCAACACCTCGGTTTATGTTA